>NC_084566.2:4086624-4394124 GCF_033978685.3 Nerophis lumbriciformis
ATTAATATTTATTTCACTAACTGCTTCTTTGCTATCACTTTACCATCATATTTGTACATATTCCATTTGCTGATGCTGTTCTGTGGTTGTTGTTGTTGTTGTTGTTGTTGTGTTTGATGTTGTTGTCTCTCTGTCTTATCCCCCTCTTGTCCCCGCAATGTCCCTGTCATGTCTGTGTGATCATGTTTTGTTTTAGTCAGGTTCGGTTTTGTTTTTGGACTCTTTGTGCACTTTTGTTTGTTTTCTCACCATAGCAACCCATTAGTTTTCACCTGTCATGTCACACACCTGTTTCACGTTTCATGTCACACACCTGATTCATTTGCACTCGCACACCTGTCACTAATCATGTCACTGCTATTTAAGCCTGTCTGTGTCTTTTGATCGTCCTGGTGACATATCCTAACCATCCAGACTACTTCTGCTACCCATGATATTCATGTCCACTATAGTTCATGCTTCATGCACAGTAAGTGTTTATTAGTTTCACATCCATAGTTTTGCCTTTGTCCTAGTTTTTGTTTTCTTAGCCAAGTTTATCTCCGCCTGTGAGCGCGCCTTTTGTTTGTGTCCTTTTTTTTGTAGTTTGTTAGTGTTTAAAATAAAATATGTCATTACCTTCACGCCATGTACGGTCCAAGTTCACTTGCATCTGTCTTCCTTTTTTTCTCTTTCTATCCCCTTCTGCTCCGGCTCGGCTGCACCAAATAATTTATATAAATACATTTAATAAAGTCAAATACAAATAAGGCAACAGGAGAAGCATCCCACACTTCTCTTTTGTAAAGTAAATCTGTACAGCAGATATTGATCATCCACATTAACAATATGATTTGCCTGAGTAGCTGGAGACAGGACAAAATAAAATAAAAAACATATTATTGAATACAATGATTAGTGACAAGTTATCGGTTTTTACATGGGAATATCAATTTACATGGCGGTTAAATGAACGGAGGAAAATAAAGTAAGTAAAGTTGTGCGTTCAGACTGCAGCAGTGCCTTAAAACTGCGTAAAAATAAAGCTTCAAAAACAAGACAATATTTAATATATGAAATAGTCCTGAAACATATTTAGAATAAATGAAGCTGGAAGTGTGGTCAATGTGTGGTAAAGTCAATAAAAAAATACCAGGATAATTGGAATAAAATAGAAAAGGTAAGCAGTATTACCAAGTCCAGAGGAGTGTGGGAGTAATAAGAGAAGGCAATAGAACAAGGAAAGAGGACAATCTTATTACTAGAATGAGGTTATGATATAAATGTATAAATATCTCATTGAAATTAGGGAAACGTAACAAAGGGCTGTGTAATTATTGTCATCAAATAGAAAATGTAGAGCATGTATTAATACTAGAGGAGGGAATCTTTGGGCACATCAAGATTTGAATATGTCCCGTCTCGTAATGTCCAGTGTTATTATGTATTATTACTATGCACTACTTTTATATTTTCAGTATTATGTATTATTACTTTGAACTGTTTTATATTTTAATTTTTATCCTGTAAAGCGTCTTTGAGTACCCTGAAAAGCGCTATACCAAATAAAATGTATTATTAATATGGTTACAATTCAGGAGCATTAAAAATCCATTACTGATGCATACATCTTTAATTCATGTATATTGATGGTTGGTCAGATGTCTTGGTGAGGTGGATCGCTGCAGTCAGACATATTTTACGACTGTCTGCATGACTTTATTTACAATGATTATTATTATTGACGCTTCCTGGTTGATTTTACAATTGCCCATGTCTGAATTGCATTGCATCTCAAAAAATATTATTTTCCTCGCTTGAAATTAACACAATGTAGGAAATACACAAACCCCGTTTCCATATGAGTTGGGAAATTGTGTTAGATGTAAATATAAACGGAATACAATGATTTGCAAATCCTTTTCAACCCATATTCAGTTGAATATGCTACAAAGACAAGATATTTGATGTTCAAACTGATAAACTTTGTTTTTTTTTTTTTTGCAAATAATAATTAACTTAGAATTTCATGGCTGCAACACATGCCAAAGTAGTTGGGAAAGGGCATGTTCACCACTGTGTTACATGGCCTTTCCTTTTAACAACACTCAGTAAACGTTTGGAAACTGAGGAGACACATTTTTTTAAGCTTCTCAGGTGGAATTCTTTCCCATTCTTGCTTGATGTACAGCTTAAGTTGTTCAACAGTCCGGGGGTCTCCATTGTGGTATTTTAGGCTTCATAATGCGCCACACATTTTCAATGGGAGACAGGTCTGGACTACAGGCAGGCCAGTCTAGTACTATGAAGCCACGTTGATGTAACACGTGGCTTGGCATTGTCTTGCTGAAATAAGCAGGGGCGTCCATGGTAAGGTTGCTTGGATGGCAACATATGTTGCTCCAAAACCTGTATGTACCTTTCAACATTAATGGCGCCTTCACAGATGTGTAAGTTACCCATGTTTTGGGCACTAATACACCCCCATACCATCACAGATCCTGGCTTTTCAACTTTGCGCCTATAACAATCCGGATGGTTCTTTTCCTCTTTGGTCCGGAGGACACGGCGTCCACAGTTTCCAAAAACAATTTGAAATGTGGACTCGTCAGACCACAGAACACTTTTCCACGTTGTATCAGGCCATCTTAGATGAGCTCAAGCCCAGCGAAGCTGACGGCGTTTTTGGGTGTTGTTGATAAACGGTTTTCGCCTTGTATAGGAGAGTTTTAACTTGCACTTACAGATGTAGCGACCAACTGTAGTTACTGACAGTGGGTTTCTGAAGTGTTCCTGAGCCCATGTGGTGATATCCTTTACACACTGATGTCGCTTGTTGATGCAGTACAGCCTGAGGGATCGAAGGTCACAGGCTCAGCAGCTTCCGTGCAGTGATTTCTCCAGATCTGAACCCTTTGATGATATTACGGACCATATATGGTGAAATCCTTAAATTCCTTGCAATAGTTGGTTGAGAAAGGTTTTTCTTAAACTGTTCAACAATTAGCTCACACATTTGTTGACAAAGTGGTGACCCTCGCCCCATCCTTGTTTGTGAATGACTGAGCATTTCATGGAATCTACTTTTATACCCAATCATGGCACCCACCTGTTCCCAATTTGCCTGTTCACCTGTGGGATGTTCCAAATAAGTGTTTGATGAGCATTCCTCAACTTAATCAGTATTTATTGCCACCTATCCCAACTTCTTTGTCACGTGTTGCTGGCATCAAATTCTAAAGTTAATGATTATTTGCAAAAAAATAAATGTTTATTAGTTTGAACATCAAATATGTTGTCTTTGTAGCATATTCAACTGAATATGGATTGAAAATGATTTGCAAATCATTGTATTCCGTTTATATTTACATCTAACACAATTTCTCGACTCATATGGAAATGGGGTTTGTAATAGAGAAAGGGAAATAATGACAACTACCGTATTTTCCGCACTATAAGGCGCACCTAAAAACCACACATTTTCTCAAAAGCTAACAGTGCGCCTTATAACCCGGTGCGCTTTATTACGATTCATTTTCATAAAGTTTCGATCTCGCAACTTCGGTAAACAGCCGCCATCTTTTTTCCCGGTAGAACAGGAAGCGCTTCTTCTTCTACGCAAGCAACCGCCAAGGTAAGCACCCGCCCCCATAGAACAGGAAGCGCTTCTTCTTCTACTGTAAGCTACCGCCCGCCCCCGGAAGAAGAAGAAAAAACGCGCGGATATCACCGTACGTTTCATTTCCTGTTTACATCTGTAAAGACCACAAAATGGCTCCTACTAAACGAAAAGGATCCGGTTCATAAAAAGACGCAATCTCTCCATCCGCACACGGATTACTACCGTATTTCACAGCAACTGATATTCCTGTGAACCGCACTGTGGAACGGGAGCACGTACGGTGAATATTCGTACCACAGGGAATGAGAAGTCATCCTTCACTGTGGTTCTAGCTTGCCATGCTAACTTCCACCCATGGTGATATTCAAAAGGAAGACCTTGCCAAAAGAGACCTTTCCAGCCGGCGTCATCATAAAAGCTAACTCGAAGGGATGGATGGATGAAGAAAAGATGAGCGAGTGGTTAAGGGAAGTTTACGCGAAGAGGCCGGGTGGCTTTTTTCACACAGCTCCGAAGGCGAACACACCTTCACTAAGACGGGCAGACAGCGCTGGACGACATACGCCAACATTTGCCAGTGGATCGTAAATGCCTGGGCAGATATTTCGGTCACAACTGTGGTCCGAGCTTTCCGGAAGGCAGGATTCACAGAACAACAGCGACACTGACTCCGATGACTTCGACGAGACGGAACCGGCCATTTTGGATACCACGCTTGCGCAACTTTTCAATTCGGACACCGAAGACGAAGAATTCGAAGGATTTACGAATGAAGAATAACTTCAGAAGGTGAGCGCTATGTTTATTTTGTGTGTTGTGACATTAACGTTCGAGCAACATTATGTTACTATTGCTCTACACCATTTTGAATTTTACTATGTTTGTGATTGCACATTTGCGTACATTTTGGGACAGAGTTGTTAGAACGCTGGTTTTCAATATATTATTAAAGTTTGACTGAACTATCTGACTGTTTTTTTGACATTCACTTTAGTGCAGCGTTTTTTTGACATTCACTTTAGCGCAGCGTAGGCGCGGCTTATAGTCCGGGGCGGCTTATTGGTGGACAAAATTATGAAATATGTAATTCATAGAAGGTGCGGCTAATAATCCGGTGCGCCTTATAGTGCGGAAAATACGGTAGTACAGTGAAAGACGAGGGAGGTGAGGACACCAGTCTTAGGATATACATCGACGTTAAAATAGGCCAAATCGATGGTTAAAAAAAAGGCCAAAAACGCATCATGACATCAAAATCTCACTTTTGTAATTTTTTGAAACTTGGCAGCGCTGCTGCAAGATAGTTCCACCAGTTAGCATTCTTCAGCACACAGCGGCCTCACAAAAAATCCTGCAAGTCAAAAGTTCCTTTTCTTCTTCTTTCTCTCCCTTTGTCAAGTTTCTTGTAATAGAAATACAAAGGAACTAAGAAGACGAAATAAACAAGTTGTCGTTGCATACTTCGTGATGGTTGTTGTTTTAGGAACACCCCCAACTGCATTCAACCAATCAGTGGTCGACAGCACAGCCCGCCCCCTCGAAAGTTCTTGGAACCTTCCTAAAGTCCAACTTTGCTGGCAGTAACTAAAAATAGTTCCTAAAGAACTAAATCTACCCAGGTAGTTCATATTTTCCGGGGTAAATGGAAAAGTTCTTGAAAAAGTTCCTGCGGTGGAAAAGGGCCTAATGATATTTTTGATGCTAAACTGTAACTTACAGCACTGTGATTGATGGGTGCGTTCTTTTTATACGTAGCCCATCATCTGAAATGGACAAAAAGGAAGATGTTCAACTTTCAATATTTGTGTTTGTATTACTCATATTAACCTGATGTTTTATTTCAGTAAACAACTAAGACTGCATCTGTTCAAGTCTGTTAAAAAAACAACATAAAAACCCCCAGAAAAGGTAATCATAAAGTCACTTTGTTGGTTGCATATCAATATTTGGTAACACTTTAGTATGTTAATTAGTTGCTTATTAACATGCAAACTAGTAACATATTGGCTCTTAATTAGTCATTATTAAGTACTTATTAATGCCTTATTCTGCATGGCCTTATTATACAACCAGTAAGCCATTAACTAAGAGTCTTCCCTCAATAACCTCAGAATTATTGCTTATTAGTAACCCTAATCCTAATCCTAACCCTAACCCTAACCCTAACCCTAACCCTTATATGTTCCCCTAGTGTCTAAATAACACAAAATTAAGTATTGTTACTTTAATAAGCAACTAACTCAGTGGTTCTTAACCTGGGTTCGATCAAACCCTAGGGGTTCGGTGAGTCGGGCTCAGGGGTTCTGCGGAGGTCAAGACACACCCGACTCATCGTGTAAATAAAAACTTCTCCCTATCGGCGTATTACGGATACGCCGATAGGGCAGGTGTGTAATTTGTTGTGAGTTTAAGCACTGTGTTGGTTTTGTTCTTTGAACAAGGTGATGTTCATGCACGGTTCATTTTGTGAACCAGTATAAAAACATGGTAACACTTTAGTATGGGGAACATATTCACCATTAATTAGTTGCTTATTAACATGCAAATTAGTAACATATTGGCTCTTAACTAGTCATTATTAAGTACTTATTAATGCCTTATTCAGCATGGCCTCATTATAACCCTAACCCTCTAACCCTGGCCTTAACCCTCTAACCCTAACCCTAACCAAATAATTGTCTTGAATTTGAAAAAAACCCATTTTATTTTTCATTAAAGAAGGGTTCGATGAATGCGCATATGAAACTGGTGGGGTTCGGTACCTCCAACAAGGTTAAGAACCACTGAACTAAATAATGGTGAATATGTTCCCCATACTAAAGTGTTACCCAATATTTTGATCTGCCACAATAGTGTACTGAATTTAAATGAAAATACCTCAAGTTGAAAGTGTTTCTCTGCAAATGTAGGTGATATTAAAATAGATTCATTATTTTATTTTATGTATTTATTTGACAGGGGCAGTACAATTAAACATTGCTAACTGATGCCAAAGTACATACGACTTATAGCCACAGGATCATTTGCAACCCTCGTCCCTGGTTAGGCTATTGAAGAAAAGTTGTGAAAAGTGAAAAACACATAAAACAAACACAAAAAAATACATTAAAAATAATTGGCCCCATTTGTCAATACTACATCCACTTCTAGTGCTCACACTTTTGATTTTCCTTAAGCCACATTTTCAGTTTTGTGGAGAAAAGTTTAATGTCTGACTGTTAATTATCAATTAACTACAAATTATAACAAAATAATCATTCATTTTTAATTGCTTGACTGTACACATTTTAATCACATTTAGGGCTTTGCGAATGTTAACTAAGTCTTAAAATTGACATACACAGTATTACTGCTCACTTATAGTTACAATAGCCAAGATTAGAGCGCAAGATGTTTTTGTTTTTAATATCTAAGTTGCCTTCATAGACAACTTTCCATTTTTTTTATGATTAATTCCTGTAGAGTCACTTTTATTTCCCATTTGGAAGTAACACATGGTGGCTTTGGATCTGAAGACTACATTTAATAACTACAAGTTGTCAGGGAGATGCGGCTCCCTATTGTTGACATGCTCTTTGGATTACACCCCAACAATTCAGTCAGAAACATCCCTACAGCAGAGCAGACAGAGGAATCACGATTTGCTTTAATGTAGCATTTTCATGGGTAAAGTTTCTGCTGATTTATTGGTTGGAATAAAGCCATCAATTGATCACAGGCACAATGAGAAAAGTCCAGTCCAAAAACAACATGCCCCATATAGAGCTCATACCAATGGTCTGTTCATAATGAGTCATTTTCTTAAACTACATGATATAATCCAATACAGTAGCCTTCAAGTTATGTTTATGGCCTCACAAAGGGCTCTACCTGCAAATATACAGTCTGTTTTCACTCAGAGATGGTCTACATGAACTCAGGGGTGTCCTGAAATTCAAACATAACATAATAAATTCCACATTCAAGGCTCAAACATTATCTATAGCGGGGGTGAAAATGTGGGACAATGGGAGCGGAGAAATGAAACTGTCTTCTAGCCTAAGAGAGTTCAACCTTGCGATAAAACATGTATTGTTGGGAAACTATCAAAAACATGACTAGTTGTTTGGACTATCTCAACTGTGGCACACAGGTGCAAAAGAACTGACTGTGGAATAAGGGACATAACACACCAGACAAGGCTTCAGAAGACGAAAGATACACAGGCAAGATGGGGCTAATCTCATGGTCGCTCAATGCTATTGACAAAGTGTTTTCCAGCATGCTTGTGGGCCCGGGTGAGCCGACCTGTCCTAATGGGACCTTTGGCCGGCTACACGATGGACGGCTGGAACAAGAAGAAACATGAATTGGACATCATGTGGACTAAGAAACCAACAAAAAAAAACAAAAAAACTTGTCATTATCATCCATTATCATATGTTATCCATCAAATCTGCTGTTGAAACTTGGACTATATAACCAACATATATAACCAGCATATACCGTATTTTCCGCACTATAAGGCGCACCTAAAAACCACACATTTTCTCAAAATCTGACAGTGCGCCTTATAACCCGGTGCGCTTTATTACGATTCATTTTCATAAAGTTTCGATCTCGCAACTTCGGTAAACAGCCGCCATCTTTTTTCCCGGTAATACAGGAAGCGCTTCTTCTTCTACGCAAGCAACCGCCAGGGAAAGCACCCGCCCCCATAGAACAGGAAGCGCTTCTTCTTCTACTGTAAGCAACCACCCGCCCCCGGAAGAAGAAGAAAAAACGCGCGGATATCACCGTACGTTTCATTTCCTGTTTACATCTGTAAAGACCACAAAATGGCTCCTACTAAGCGACAAGGATCCGGTTCATAAAAAGACGCAATCTCTCCATCCGCACACGGATTACTACCGTATTTCACAGCAACTGATATTCCTGTGAACCGCACTGTGGAACGGGAGCACGTACGGTGAATATTCGCACCACAGGGAATGAGAAGTCATCCTTCACTGTGGTTCTAGCTTGCCATGCTAACTTCCACCCATGGTGATATTCAAAAGGAAGACCTTGCCAAAAGAGACCTTTCCAGCCGGCGTCATCATAAAAGCTAACTCGAAGGGATGGATGGATGAAGAAAAGATGAGCGAGTGGTTAAGGGAAGTTTACGCGAAGAGGCCGGGTGGCTTTTTTCACACAGCTCCGAAGGCGAACACACCTTCACTAAAACGGGCAGACAGCGCCGGACGACATACGCCAACATTTGCCAGTGGATCGTAAATGCCTGGGCAGATATTTCGGTCACAACTGTGGTCCGAGCTTTCCGGAAGGCAGGATTCACAGAACTACTGGACAACAACAGCGACACTGACTCCGATGACTTCGACGAGACGGAACCGGCCATTTTGGATCCCACGCTTGCGCAACTTTTCAATTCGGACACCGAAGACGAAGAATTCGAAGGATTTACGAATGAAGAATAACTTCAGAAGGTGAGCGCTATGTTTATTTTGTGTGTTGTGACATTAACGTTCGAGCAACATTATGTTGCTATTGCTCTACACCATTTTG
The DNA here is from genome assembly GCF_033978685.3 of Nerophis lumbriciformis. Classification (NCBI taxonomy): domain Eukaryota; kingdom Metazoa; phylum Chordata; class Actinopteri; order Syngnathiformes; family Syngnathidae; genus Nerophis; species Nerophis lumbriciformis. The sequence goes on from NC_084566.2 coordinate 4,095,773, forward strand.
AATTTTACTATGTTTGTGATTGCACATTTGCGTACATTTTGGGACAGAGTTGTTAGAACGCTGGTTTTCAATATATTATTAAAGTTTGACTGAACTATCTGACTGTTTTTTTGACATTCCCTTTAGCGCAGCGTAGGCGCGGCTTATAATCCGGGGCGGCTTATTGGTGGACAAAGTTATGAAATATGTAATTCATTGAAGGTGCGGCTAATAATCCGGTGCGCCTTATAGTGCGGAAAATACGGTACATGTATTGTAAATTAGGGGCGGTACATGGATAAGCGTTCTTGCTTTTTTTCCGTATCCCATGCCGTTGCATGTCCATCAAATTACAAAGAGTGGTGAAGTGTTGCTATATATGTCTGTCTGCCGGAATAAAAAAATAAATAAAATATGCGTTTGTAATTATTCCAAGAGGAAGCGTGTCTTTCTTCTTCTCCAATATGGTACACGACATGGTGAGGGGTGAAGCAGTCAGTTGGCAGTCATTATGCAGGATGTCAAACACTTCATAGCAGCTAAGCAGAGTTTTGCCACAAAGTCAGAATGTCATTATGGGGACTGCAGCAAGGACAAAGTGAGTGTGAGTGGAGAGTAAATGGAGGGAAGCATACTGAGCGTTAGAGGAATATTCCTCACATCTATTTGAAGAAATAAGAATAATCCCGAGGTTACCTCTAACGTGAGTCATCCTTCATCCCAATTCTTTCCTGGAATGTACAACAAAGTGCAATTTATATATTCTGCCTTTTTTGTGTTGCTATTGATTCTTCTTTTGTGCGGAGCACGTGTGACGCCATGCTCGCTTCAGCTCTCTTCTTCTCAACAAAGTGCCTTGTACAAAAAGCAACAATTTAAAATATGGTAAAACGATAAAACATTTTTTTAATACAAATTAGTAATAACAGATTTTTCAAAAATATATGTATACCTTTTTTGAGCCTTTTAAAGAAATAAGAAATATATATAATATATATATATATATATATATATATATATATATGTAAGTATATATGCATATATATATATATATATATATATATATATATATATATATATATATATATATATATGTATGTATGTGTATATGCATAAGAGGTGAGCGGGGTTTGGTAGCGGGGGTGTATAATGTAGCCCAGAAGAGTTAGGGCTGCATGGGATTCTGGGTATTTGTTCTGTTGTGTTTATGTTGTGTTACGGTGCAGATGTTCTCCCGAAATGTGTTTGTCATTCTTGTTTGATGTGGGTTCACAGTGTGGCGCATTATTAGTAAGAGTGTTAAAGTTTTTTAAAATGCCACCGTCAGTGTAACCTGTGTGGTTGTTGACCAAGTATGCATTGCTGTCACTTACGTGAGCAAGCAGAAGCCCCATACAACGTGTGGCCGGGCCGGCACGCTAGTTGTAGTGGGCGCTAAATGCCGTACCATCATGGCACGTTCGAGAGAATAGTTGCCCTGAAATTCGTAGTCTGCCGGAAAAATCGGGAGGGTTGACAAGTATGACGCTGATAAGCGCCATTCATATAAAACTCGCGGGCCGCACTAACATTCAATTTTCATATTAAGGTGCGGGCCGTGTGTCTGAGATCCTTGGTTTATACATAGCACAAAGCAAAAAAGAACCTTTGTATGCAGTGTTATTTCATTTTACATTTCAAAAGATTTTTGTGGCTCCCATTGTTTTCTTTAATTTGTGAAACTGGTCAAAATGGCTCTTTGAGTGGTAAAGGTTGCCGACCCCTGCCTTAGGTGAATGGAGCCTTGGCCAGGAGGACTTGATATCATCAGATGGTATCCAGCGGTCATTGGGTGTTTCGACCCTGAACCGCAACACCCTACCGCTGGTGGGCCGGCAGTGGTGGCCAAGTCACTGCCTTTCTCCTCCTCCTGGCTTCCAGCTCATCCCGTCTCTCCTGCTCCATAACCAGCAAGAGGCTCTCTCTGCTGCCTCCCCCATCCTGCGAGCTGCTGTCTTTCTCTCCTTCCCTGTTACTCCCAAGGCTGTGAGCATTCTCCATACCGACTGGGCAGGGAATCTTCTGCAGCCGACCTCGACCGGGAACAGCCATGCCTGCCATCCTTTTCCCCTGCAGTCATTCAAAAGGTCCTGGTATTTGGCACTTTTCCTTTCAAAGGCTTTGTCGCATTTTTCCCATGGGACTGTGAGTTCTATGAGAATGTTCTTCTTTGCCTCTTCAGACCACAGCACCACATCCGGTCTCAGGGTTGTCTGGACAACCTGGGGGTACTGCAGCCTTCCTCCCAGGTCTACCTTCATGTCCCAAGAACGGGCCATTTGCAATAGGCTCTTCTTTGATGTTGCTGTGGTTGGTGGCTTTTCTCCCTCCCTCACAAACTGGATTGATCTTGTTCTCCCTTATTGTTGCCGTTTCTTGCATCTCTGCTGCTCCAGGGTGTTAGCCAGTGTCATGAGCACCTTGTCATGACGCCATCTGTATCTCCCTTTGGTGAGTGCTGTTTTACACCCTGACAGGATGTGCGCCATGGTACCCTTCTACCTGCAAAGTTTGCATAGTGGATCCTGTCTCATGCCCCACCTGTGCACCTGGAGTCGGCAGTGTGTCATACACTGATCTCAGCAAGAAAGAGATGCAGAATGGTTCCAGCTTCCATAGATCTGCCCATGTGATCTTTCTCTTAGGGAGGTCCCATTTGGTCCAGGCTCCCTGGGACGCTAGTTCCACTGCTCTTGATTTCCGACCTTCCTCTTCCAGGTTTCGTACTTCCTCCTGGATCATAGCTCTTCTTTCCCTGGGTTCTGCCTTACTCCACTGTTGGACATGGGAAGTTCCAAGACCTTGTTTTCCTGTGCATGGCGTTCGTATGATGTCACGCAGCCTCAACATGCTCTCAGCTTGTGCAACAGATGTGTCAGCTGCCCACTTGCGTCCTGATCTCGTAGTGACGCCTGTGTGTCTGACTTGTTCATCCTGGGAGTCACTGTATGTCATTAAGACTCTGCATTTTGCTACCTTGAATTCCTCCACCACGTATGACAAGGGAAGCTGGAGCTGTCCTGATCTTATGTAGAGGCCTACTGATGTGAAGCTTGGAGGGATTCCCAGCCATTTTCTGAGGTACCTATTGATCTTTCTCTCCACTCCTTCGACACATGTCATAGGGATGTCATACACCGTCAACAGCCACATGAGTCTTGGTAACAGTCCATGTTGGTAGAGCCATATTTTAAATTTACCAGGGATTCCTGATTTTTCAATCCTCCTCAGCCACTCCTCTGTCTGCTTCTCTGTACTGGTGATGTTGTTCCTGTCAGTAAGTGAGCTGTCAACCCACTTTCCAAGGCACTTTATAGGGTTCTCCTCAATCGATGGAATCACTTCTTCTTGCACTTGCAGCTTGAACCTGTTTGTCAGTTTACCTTTCCGGATCACCATGCTTCTTGATTTTTTTGGGCTTAAACTTCATTCTAGACCATGTTGCCATGTGGTCCAGAACTGTTAGCACCCATCTCGCTCTACATGGGTTGTAGTCGTTACGGTGCGATTGTCCATGTAACCTCTTATTGGGGGTTGTCGAATGCCTGATTCCATTGCTAGTCCTCTGGCTTCTTTCCCAGCAGCTGTTATGAGGAGGTTAATACCTATGATGAAGAGGATGGGGGAGATTGTGCATCCAGTTACGATTCCCTTTTCCAGGTTTTGCCTCCGAGTTGTAAAATTGGCTGTTTTGAACCGTATCTGGATGCCTCCAAAGTAGCTGGTTATCATTCCCTTGATGTGCAGAGGGATGTGGTAATGGTTTAGTGCAGTGTGAATGAGGGCGTGATGGATTGCTCCGTAGGCGTTAGCCAGATCGAGCCAGACAACAGTCAGGTTGCCTTTGCTTGCTTTGGCTTCCCGGATCATCTGACTGAGAACTCCTGTGTGTTCCAGGCATCCAGAGAAGCCTGGAGTTCCACCTTTCTGGATAGAAGTGTCAACAGATCCGTTCTCCGTCATGTATAAGGTCATCCTTTTTGCCAGTACAGAAAATAAGATATTGCCTTCTACGTTTAGAAGTGATATTGTACGGAATTGATTTATGGTTGAGGGGTTCTCTTCCTTTGGCACAAAACAGCCTTCTGCCTTCTTCCAGCATGATGGAATGGTGCCCTTTTTCCAGATTCTCCGGAACAGCATCCACAGCCTCCGAAGGAGCATCGGGCATTTCTTATACACCTTATAGGGTATACCACTGGGGCCGGGGACAGATCCTGTTCTGGCCTTTTTCACCAACTCTTGGATTTCCTTCCAGGATGGTTCACTGATGTTGAGCTCCTTTCTTGGTTTTTCCAAGCTGTCGATGTTATGGTTGGCACTCAGGGCCTGGTTTATATATAAACATGTGTATGTGTTTATGTATATATGTGCATGCATATATATCAGTGACGTGCGGTGAGGTTGATGGCTGGTGAGGCACTGACTTCATCACAGTCAGATTTACAAACATATGAACCCTAAAGAGTATCTTATTCACCATTTGATTGGCAGCAGTTAACGGGTTATGTTTAAAAGCTCATACCAGCATTCTTCCCTGCTTGGCACTCAGCATCAAGGGTTGGAATTGGGGGTTATTAAATCACCAAAAAATATTCCCGGGCGCGGCGCCGCTGCTGCCCACTGCTCCCCTCACCTCCCAGGGGGTGATCAAGGGGATGGGTCAAATGCAGAGGACACATTTCATTACACCTAGTGTGTGTGTGACAATCATTGGTACTTTAACTTAACTTTAACTTTACACATACAAACTGTAGCACACAAAAAAGCACATTTAATTAAAAAAAAACGTTATTATGGTCTTACCTTTACTTATAAAATAAGTCTATGAGCCGCTGTTGTGCTGGATTAATGCACCCCCTGACGAGAGTGTTATATCAACTAAAGCCCTCACTTAAACTTTCCACGTGCAAGATTGAATCTATTTAAAAAAGTGTAACCGAGGGTTTATAAATGTCGCCTATACTGTATGAAACTACAAAATAAACACGGAGGCTCCAGTTTACACGAGGACCACTTTATTTACCTTATTTCAAAAACTTCCGCTCCACTCCAACGTGTCATCATTTCCGCTCTTAGCGCCTTCAAAATAAGAGCGCAAGGCATATACTGTATAACAGCGCATAACAGGAACTTAACATCACTGTAACAAACGCACCCAAGTTCTCCGGGTGTCTCTGCCACTACGCAATTAAGGAGTCACGGGTGGGACCTGATATTCAGCTGGGAATGATTAATATAGTACATAAACACAAGACGTGTATAACTATTAGCCACAAGACGATCAGGCTCGTATTTAATATGCCACAAATGAATCCCGCATTACAAACACCTCCCCCCTCCCGTCCATATAACCCGCCAATACAACTCAAACACCTGCACAAAACACTCAATCCCACAGCCCAAAGTACCGTTCACCTCCCCAAAGTTCATACAGCACATATATTTCCCCAAAGTCCCCAAAGTTACGTACGTGACATGCACATAGAGGCATGCACGTACGGGCAAGCGATCAAATGTTTGGAAGCCGCAGCTGCGTACTCACGGCACCGCGTCTGCGCATCCAACTCAAAGTCCTCCTGGAAAAAGAGTCCGTTGTGCCAGTTCTCCACAGGCCAATGGAAAGTCCACAAAAAAGGTAAAAAATGAGGATTCTTCCATGAAGTGGCTCCGTAGCAAAAACGCTGGGTCTGACAGGTGCTCCATAGGTGATTTATGACGTCAATTTCCGCTTCCGCCCGGACTGATAGCACCGGATGCCTTTTATATCCCCACATATTATTAAGCTACATTTTTAACATTAACATGATTATTTGATACGCCTGTAACAGTTTATAATAGGTAAATGGATGACATAATAAGTATATATATATTTATTTTCCCAGCTGAGCACAAGTTAACTGTGACTGGCAATATTCATTATATATATACGCCTCGATGGACCCCTATGGCCATTACATCACAAAGAGGAAAGCCCATAAACATAGGTTACAAAAGTTATTTAATAAGAAGCCAAAAAGTGCAAAAACAATAATGTTCGTGTTGGAGGAGTTGTGAATTAGATACGCCTGCAGTCTGCAGGTGTACCTAATGTTGTGGCCCAGCAGTCATTCGCAACTCCTCCAACACGAACATTATTGTTTTTGCACTTTTTGGCTTCTTATTAAATAACTTTTTTAAATACATTCAATCTTGCTCGTGGAAAGTTTAAGTGTGGGCTTTAGTTGATATAACACTCCCATCAGGGGTTGCCGTGCATTCTACGGCGGGGGTGCAGGAGGCGGGGCTACTGGAGCCTCAGCCAGTGCGTCTTTTGCAGCCGTTTTATGATCGCTCAGCACAAGAAATACTTTACACACATACAGTTGTTGACAAAATACACTGTACATTATATACCTCAGCTAACTAAACTATGGAAATGTATAATATAGTTCATATAGCAATACAGTCTCACTGCACAGCAGACCAGCAGTTAGCCGAGTCCGTCCATGTTGAGGCACTGAGTGACGTGCCTCGACTGGCTGCTGTTCACCGCACCGTCTCTTCTCAGTATTTGAACGGCAAATGTGAAAATTCAGCGATTTTGAATACAAATAATCTAAAACTGGTGAAGTTAAATTGAAAATAACTTTATAGTATAATCACTGGATACATTTAACAATTTAATATATATTTTTTTCTTTTTACATTTTTTTTCTTTCCATGATGGCAGGTGAGGCCCCGCCTCACCTGCCTCTAGTGACTGCACGTCACTGATATATATATATATATATATATATATATATATATATATATATATATATATATATATATATATATATATATATATATATAGTATACAGAAAACATATATACAAATGCAACACCTTTGTTTTTGCTTCCATTTTTTTATGAGTGGAACTCAAAGGTTTAAAACCTTTACTATATACTCCAAAGACCTATTCCTCTCAAATAATGTTCACAAATCTATATTAGTAAGCATTTTTTATTTGCCAAAATAGTCCGTCCCACCTCACAGGTGTGGCATATCAAGATGCTAATTAAACAGCATAAAGTGGTAAAAAACAAATGGATGGATGGATTATTGCGCAGGTGTGCCTTATAGGCTGCCCACAATAAAAGTCCACTCCGAAATGTGAATTGTTGCTTTGTTGGGGATCTGGATCGGTCAGAAAATCAGTATCAGGTGTGACCACCATTTGCCTCGCGCGGTGCAACACATCTCTTTCACATGGAGTTGATCAGGTTGTTGATTGTGGCCTTTGGAATGTTGGTCCACTCCTCTTCAATGGCTGTGCCAAGTTGTTGCATATTGGCAGGAAGTGGAACACGCTGTCGTATACACCGGTCCACAGCATCCCAAACATGCTCAATGGGTGACATGTCTGGTGAGTACGCTGGCCATGCAAGAACTGGGATGTTTTCAGCTTCCAGGATTGTGTATAGATCCTTGTAACATAGGGCCTCGCATCCTCATGCTGCAACATGAGGTGATGGATGAATGGCACAACAGTGGGCCTCAGGATCTCGTCACGATATCTGTGTATTCAATATCAATAAAATGCACTTCCATTCGTTGTCCATGACATCCACCTTCCCATACAAAAACCTCACCCCAACCATGGGCCACTCCATTCTCCCACACGACGCCACACTTGCTGTCTGCCATGAACAGTGAAAACCGGGATTCATCCGTGAAGAGAAAACATCTTCAATGTGCCAGATGCCATCGAAAGTGAGTATTTACTCACTCAAGTCTGTTACGACGACAAACTGCAGTCAGGTCGAGACCCCGATGAGGACGACCAGCATGCAGATGAGTTTCCCTGAGACGGTTTCTCACAGTTTGTGCAGAAATTATTTGGGTATGCAAACCAATTATTGCAGCAGCTGTTCTGGTGGCTGGTCTCAAATGATCATGGAGGTCCTGGGCTGGTGTGGTTACACGTGGTCTACTGCCAAATTCTCTGAAAGGCCTTTGGAGTCTGATTATGGTAGAGAAATGAACAGCTCTGGTGGACATTCCTGCAGTCAGCATGCCAACTGCATGCTCCCTCAAAACTTGCGACATCTGTGGCATTGTGCTGTGAGAAAACCGTACATTTCAGAGTAGATCTACGCAGTTTCCTCTACCTAACATTCGTAAAAAGAATAGAACTCTCCCAAATATATTACACTATATATATCCATTCATACATTGTATTATTTTAACATTTTTCACGTAAAAAACCCTCATTTTTAAGGTGTAGCGGCTTTTATTTTGCAAAGTAGCAGTACTTTAGTAGTAGTAATGACTTATTTGTTCAGAAAACCGAATCCGGTCAAATTCCTTTGTTTTCACTTTATCGAACTGCGCATGCTATTGACGTCAAGGCCACATTGGGGCCACATTGGGGCCTGTGTGCGTTTATACTGGACTCTGACAAAGATAATATTTGACTTGCAATCCAAACATCTATCCATCCATCCATTTTCTACCGCTTAGTCCCTTCGGGGGTCGCGGGGGGCGCTGGAGCCTATCTCAGCTACAATCGGGCGGAAGGCGGGGTACACCCTGGACAAGTCGCCACCTCATCACAGGGCCAACACAGATAGACAGACAACATTCACACTCACATTCAATCAATCAATCAATCAATCTTTATTTATATAGCCCTAAATCACAAGTGTCTCAAAGGGCTGCACAAGCCACAACGACATCCTCGGTACAAAGCCCACATACGGGCAAGGAAAAACTGACCCCAGTGGGACGTCGATGTGAATGACTATGAGAAACCTTGGAGAGGACCGCATATGTGGGTAACCCCCCCCCCCTCTAGGGGAGACCGAAAGCAATGGATGTTCACACACTAGGGACCTTTTAGTGTTGCCAATCAACCTATCCCCAGGTGCATGTCTTTGGAGGTGGGAGGAAGCCGGAGTACCCGGAGGGAACCCACACAGTCACGGGGAGAACATGCAAACTCCACACAGAAACAGTCAACTGAAAAAAAAAAATCATCTGATTTCGAAAAAGGCCGATTTGGTCCACTTTGGCGTGCATTCTAAACGTATTCGTAGAGATTAGTGTTGTCCCGATACCAATATTTTGGTACCGATACCGGTACCAAAATGTATTTCGAAACTTTTCGGTACTTTTCTAAATAAAGGGAACCACAAAAATGGCATTATTGGCTTTATTTTAGCAAAACATCTTAGTATACATTAAACATATGTTTATTATTGCAATTTAGTCCTTAAATAAAATAGTGAACATACTAGACAACTTGTCTTTTAATAGTAAGTAAACAAACATCCATCCCATCCATCCATTTTCTACCGCTTGTCCCTTTTGGGGTCGCGGAGGGTGCCGGAGCCTATTCCAGCTGCACACGGGCGGAATGCGGGGCACACCCCGGACAAGTCGCCACCTCATCACAGGGCCAACACAGATAGACAGACAACATTCACACTCACATTCACACACTAGGGCCAATTTAGTGTTGCCAATCAACCTATCCCCAGGTGCATGTCTTTGGAGGTGGGAGGAAGCTGGAGTACCCGGACAAAGACTCCTAATTAGTCTGCTAACGTATGCAGTAACATATTGTGTCATTTATCATTTGTCAACATTATGAATCATTAATCTACTAGTTCATTTACTGTTAATATCTGCATACTTTCTCTTTTAACATCTTCTATCTACACTTCTGTGAAAATGTAATAATCTCTTATTCTTCTGCTGTTTGATACTTTACATTAGCTGTGGATGATACCACAAATGTAGGTATTGATCCGATACCAAGTGGTTACAGGATCATACATTGCTCATATTCAAAGTCCTCATGTGTACAGGGACATATTTCCTGAGTTTATGAACGTAATATGAATTTAAAAAAAAATAAAATAAAAAAAGATTTTGTGATGATAAAAAATATCGATGTAATCATAGTAGTATCGACTAGATACACTCCTGTACTTGGCATCATTACAGTGGATGTCAGGTGTAGATCTGCGTTTGTTTACATTGTGACACCAGTGAGCTACGGTGTGCAGTGAAGCATGTTTAGCTATTCCTCGTCCTGCAGTGATAATGTTACATGTAAGAAATGTACTTTATTTGTCGCCATAGAGGCAAGGATTAGTGATTTAGAAGTAGCTAAAACACTGCCGACTGCGGATGGACGTTAGCCGCTAACTAGTTAGCCTCCTCTTCCTTCTGCGGGCGTTTCAGTTTTATAACTTCACCTTTATCTTTAGTTTTTAAGCCAAAATGTGTCCGTTCTACCTTTTCTGTCTACACACTGTGTCTAGCTTGTAAGTACTCTGTGTGTGTGCACTGCCGAACATGCTCCTCTGCTCGTAAACCAGTAATGATTCGACTTAATGACGACGGGGGGTGGTTCCAGTGCTTTTTAGAGGCAGTATAGTACCGAATATGATTAATTAGTATGGCAGTACTATACTACTACTGATATTTGACTAGTATTTTTGTAGAAGGTCCTCAAAAACAGCAGAGTGCTCATGTATCCATCCATCCATTTTCTACCGCTTGTCCCGTTTGGGGTCGCGGGGGATGCTGGAGCCTATCTCAGCTGCATTCGGGCGAAAGGCAGGGTACACCCTGGACAAGTCGCCACCTCATCGCAGGGCCAACACAGATAGACAGACAACATTCACACTCACATTCACACACTAGGGCCAATTTAGTGTTGCCAATCAACCTATCCCCAGGTGCATGTTTTTGAGGTGGGAGGAAGCCGGAGTAGCCGGACAAAGACTCCTATTTAGTCTGCTAACGTATGCAGTAACATATTGTGTCATTTATCATTTGTCAACATTATGAGGGACAAGTGGTAGAAAATGAATCATTAATCTACTAGTTCATTTACTGTTAATATCTGCTTACTTTCTCTTTTAACATCTTATATCTGCACTTCTGTGAAAACGTAATCATCTGGGGCTGGGGTACCAGTGCTTTTTAGAGGCAGTATAGTACCGAATATGATTAATTAGTATGGCGGTACTATACTACTACCATGCAACCCTAGTAGAGATTATATTTGACTAGTATTTTTGTAGAAGGTCCTCAAAAACAGCAGAGTGCTCATGTATCCATTCATCCATTTTCTACCGCTTGTCCCGTTTGGGGTCGCGGGGGATGCTGGAGCCTATCTCAGCTGCATTCGGGCGGAAGGCGGTGTACACCCTGGACAAGTCGCCACCTCATCACAGGGCCAACACTTACAGACAGACAACATTCACACTCACATTCACACACTAGGGCCAATTTAGTGTTGCCAATCAACCTATCCCCAGGTGCATGTCTTTGGAGGTGGGAGGAACTCTGACAATATAAATAGACCAATATCAAATGTTTATTGTAAAGGACGCTGGTTTTCGGTGATGTCAATGCCACATAACAAGGAGTCAAGTGGGTCTTGTCTCTATGGGAAGGGTTTTCATTTATGATGTCATAAAACTTTAAAAGTGCTTCTTCTTGTATAAGTGGGGCAAACACGGGAGATGATAGATTTTCTCGTAAACCGGCTGCGGGGACACATTACTGGCATTAAAAAAAGTCAATAGTTGAGGACTGTATTTAGTTGTTCCTTCAGTGGCTCTCAAACCTGTACTGACATATTGGAAATGGCCTTTTGTTGATTTGATATTTCAAATACTTCACTTACCCGTTGCGACACAAAATGAATGTGGCTCATATAGAAAGAAAGGGGAAAATTGCAAGAAAATAACGTTTACCAAGTATTTATTGACTGAGGTACTTAAAGTGTATCTTTGTTAAGCTGCTTACTGTGTTATTGGAGTGGCACTTAATGGTTCTACGGCTGCTATAATTGCCTTTAAATCAACTAGAGTGTCTATCAAGGATTTTCCTTTAAGCAGTGGATATAATGCTTACTTCGCACAGTATCATTTTCTTTTTCCCAACAAAAATGAGCCCTGTCATCCTTTAAATGATGTGAAAGTTTCATCGTGTGCGAAACGTTCCCGCTCCAAAACGACTGTCCCGATGCGTGTTGTGTAACCAGCGGCCGCAGAGACGAGGGGTCCTGTGATGAATGGCGCCGTCATGCGCGGCTATAATCACGCCTACGCATGGCTTCCTGCATAATTGATTTTTAATCCCCTGATAGAAACTAAATCACACGCGCGGCGCGAATAGTAGCAGAGAAAGAGAAGATGTCTGGAGCAAAATGAGAAGTAAACGCAAAAAGGGTGTCAAATAGAATTATGTCTTCTGAAGTCTCAAGAACATATTTGCTATATCTGCAGCGAGAGTTTTAACAAACCTAATGCGTGTGTGCGTGTGTGTATCCCAGGTGACATGACATTGTTTGGATAGAGTAATGAGATATAGATTGACCTGAGAAGTTGATACAGGGGCAGATTGCATCTGTCATCCAAAGTAAACACTGCACTCGTACGCTGGACACAACACTGCCAAGTATCTGTCTTGCAGGCACATACGTACATTGAACTCACTATGCAAACATTGCATAGTATTATATGAAATTGATTAATTGATCAATTATTTAATCAATTACAGGGGCTGTCCTCAACTTTTACCCAGATGTCTAGAGGGCGCTAACTTTCCAATGTACATCATATCTTGTCCTCTTACTGCTTCTAGGATGATGTACAGTACAACTATGTACCGTACGTACACACTATAACACGTGCACACGCATCAAGAACCGCCACATAGACCGAGACACAGGGGTACAATACAGTATATAACTCATAGGTAGTTTGAAATAGGAACATTAAGAACTTTATGTTATGTTTACAGAGGGAGTAGACGGCACAGACCACAAGGGGGCGTAGTAACTCTATGTATTTATTATATATATTTACAATATATTTATATATATATATACATATAAAATAATCAAACAATAATATAACTAAACTAGAGAATGAAGTGTGACAAAAATCCAAGTGTGTGTGTGTGTGTGAGACTAAGTATGGAATTAACTGTTGTGTGTTACCGTGAATGTTGAGCTTTGGTCTTTCGTCAGACCAAAGGGGGCAAGGCAAGAAGGCAGTCCGTGGGCAAGCAAGCGGTTGGGGTCTGGAGAGAATCAACGAAATCTGTGTCCAAGCAGGGGTCGAGGATCGAGGGAGGCAGTCAGGAATCCAACAGGAAAGTCGAGGCACACAGCTCGATCACGGGAGACAGGAGAAGTACTGCGGGAAACACAAGGGACATTGATTGATTGATTGATTGAGTCTTTTATTAGTAGATTGCACAGTACAGTACATATTCCGTACAATTGACCACTAAATGGTAATACCCGAATAAGTTTTTCAACTTGTTTAAGTCGGGGTCCACGTTAATCAATTCATGGTAACATGGGAACTGGGAAGACACAGAGAGAGAGCAAGTACGCAGGAGGGAAGCCAGAGACGCGATAGCTTACTGGACACAGAGAACTACGTTCCGGCACAGAATCTTCGGGTCCGCTGGTCTTTATACTGCTCGAATTCATCAGTCCCAGGTGCGCTGATTACAGATCGCTTGCAGCCGAGCAGGGACGTGGCGGTGATGCGGGCAGAGCGGGCAGAGCAAGCAGAGGCGTGTCCCGGCGCGCCTCCAGCGGAGGTGCCGACCGTGCTCGCAGCAGCGAGCGTTGTGACACTTTACCTATAATTTCTGAAATGTTCATATATTTAGTGTCCAGTTTGTTAAACAAATGAAAATGTATGTTCATGGATATAATAATTATTATAACATTTTAACTTGTTCTCATCATTTTTGCTTACATTTTTATTGTTTTATTCCCATATAAGAATGGAATATTATTATTAATAATAATATGACTGTGTGGTTTTGCCTGTAAAAAATATGAATTTTCTGTTACATATTCAATATACTGTACATATTCAACAGTGTTTGTTATTGTTAATGTAATTTTTCAAATTAGTATTATTTAATTTTTAAATCAACTAACTAAACTTGTTTGTATATTATAGACCAGGGGTGTCTAAACTTTTTCCACCAAGGGCCACTTATTGAAAATGAAAAGTAAAGTACGGGGGGACATTGTTGATATTTTTTTACATTTAAAAACAATTCTAAAAAGACAAAACCTTGTTTTATAGGTGGCTGAGTATATTATTTGTATTATTTTAAAACATTCTGCTTTTTCTCATTACATTCCAATATTATGCTCTTTTTTTCTTACATTTTTACTGATGTTTTTTTTCTAGATAGATGTTATTTGAAAACACACAACTTTTCAAATTTTAGCAGACACATTAGCATACCTGCCAACTTTTGAAATCACCGACGCAAAATGATTATTAGCATTCAGACAGGTTAAAATGTTGCTAAAACCATCACTTTTCTATCAGTCACAGTGACTTTTCAAAACAAAAATATTACAGCAAAAATCATATGGGTTGATTGACATGTTTATTCTGTAACATTTTCCGAAATAACTGTCCCATGTGATCAGCCAGTGCGATTGGAAGTCCATGCTCAATTATTGCCTACGTAAATAAAACTTCGGCATTTATCACATCCAAAGAATCTGTTTGGGCGACGAAAAACGTTGAAAGTTTTCCACTTGTATCGCTAGCAACGGCATTAGACTTGTGTTTTTTTGTCCCAACGTGGTCTTTTACATCGCTAATTCCTCCGTGTCCGATCGAAAAATCTTGTCTGCACAAGGTGCAATTCGCGTAGTTTTCACCCTTTTTGGAACGGATAATTATTCCCGGATAGGCTTTTGAATATTCTTCACGGAATGACTGCAGTTTTCTTTTCGGTTTAAGACTCGTTTGCGATTTTTCTCCGGCTGATTCCATGATCGTTCACTCGTTTGGAAACAATGGCAACTGGTGCCTCGTGCTTTTTTATCACTGCAACCGTAACCCGGAATAGGTTGATGACAACCGTACTAATTACGGGAAAACCGGAGTAGTTGGCAGGTATGCATTAGGTATATTTGCACAAAGTATTGGATCGGTATTGACAATAGCAGCCTGAATTTTACTCGATATCGGATCGTAAAGAAAATCAGTGGTATCGCACTTCACTAGTTTATGGACCAATCAATGACTTTAACAATTGTAAAGTTTGGTATATGAAAATTACAATTTAAAAGAAACCTGAGTCCACCTAATAATCATATTGGCAATGCAACACCATAAATGATCTTCATTTAAAAAGCTACTTAGCTAATAAATACATGTCCCTTACGATAGAGAATTAGTTCCGAAGTGTGTTGCTCTTTTAACTGAGTGAATGGAGAGTGAAGAGTTATTAAATCAAGATGAATGAGACCAAATAAAGGATCACAGACCTAAAAAAAATCCAGCAGGCTCCTGTGTCAGCTTGCTACCTGCACCTCAGAGGAACGAAAGAAGCTCAGAAGGTTACAGACAATTAACTTTGGCCCTTGAGCACTAAACTTGCACCTCCCAAGTGCCTCCTGACCATGGTCTGGAGGTTGACAGGCGGCAAGAACAAACACTTTTCTTTGCTCCTCGCTGTCTGCACACACAAGGGTCATATTGTGCCGTTTATCACTGCACCGTCTGTTTTTACAGCTGGCACTTTTCTATTGCTAAAACAGTCTTAAATGGTGTTACTAGGTACTAAAATATTAGTAGTACCCATTCCAACGTGCCGGTCCAGTACAGATACGTGACGTGAACCACTCACTGTAACATACACTGAGAGAAATGACAACAATAACAAATATGCTAAAGTGGGGTACATACTAGGGTTGTCTCCATACCAATATTTTGGTATACTTTTCGATACTTTTCTAAATAAAGGGGACCACAAAAATTGTCATTATTGGCTTTATTTGAACAAAAAATATTAGGGTACATGAAACATATGTTTATTATTGCAATTTAGTCCTTAAATAAAGTAGTGAACATACTAAACAACTTGTCTTTTAGTAGTAAGTAAACAAACAAAGGCTCCTAATTAGTCTGCTGACATATGCAGTAACATATTGTGTCTTTTATCATTATATTATTTTGTCAACATTATTAAGGACAAACTGTAAAAATGGATTATTAATCTAATTGTTCATTTACTGTTAATATCTGCTTATTTTCTGTTTTAACATGTTCTAGCTACACTTCTGTTAAAATGCAATAATCACTTATTCTTCTGTTGTTTGATACTTTACATTAGTTTTGGGTGATACCACAAATTTAGGTATCGATCCGATACCAAGTAGTTACAGGATCATGCATTGGTCATAATTTAGGTTCTCGTGTCTAGGGACGTATTTCCTGAGTTTATGACTGTAATATGATTTTTTTTTTTTTAAAAGATACATTTTGTGACAATAAAAAATACCGATGTAATCATAGTAGTATCAACTAGATACACTCTTGTACTTGGTATCATTACACTGGTTGTCAGGTGTAGATCCACCCATGGCATTTGTTTACATTCAGGAGCGCTAGCTTTTGTTAGAGGTGACGCTGGTGAGCTATTCTATCCTCCTGCGCTGTGTAGTGAAGCATGTTTAGCTACTCCTCGTCCTCCAGTGATAATGGCACTTGAAACTAAGTTTGTCGCCATGGAGGCCAGGATTAGTGATTTAGAAGTAACTAAAACACTGCCGACTGCGGATGGATGTTAGCCGCTAGCTAGCTAGCTAGCCATGCCTTAAAGCACCTCTTCCTGAGGGCGTTTCAGTGTTATAACTTCACCTTTATCTTTAGTTTTTACACTGAAATGCGTCCATTCTCCCTTTTCTGTCTACACACTGTGTCTGCTTGTAAGTACTTTGTGTGCGCTGCCGAACATGCTCCTCTGCTTGTAAAACCAGCAATTTCACGACATGACGTCATGCCCGGGAACCGGTACTTTTCAAACAGAGTATAGTACCTATTGTGATTCATTAGTACCAGTGATACTACAAACCCCGTTTCCATATGAGTTGGGAAATTGTGTTAGATGTAAATATAAACGGAACACAATGATTTGCAAATCATTTTCAACCCATATTCAGTTGAATATGCTACAAAGACAACATATTTGATGTTAAAACTGATAAACATTTGTTTTTTTGCAAATAATCATTAACTTTAGAATTTGACAAAGAAGTTGGGAAAGGTAGCAATAAATACTGATAAAGTTGAGGAATGCTCATCAAACACTTATTTGGAACATCCCACAGGTGAACAAGCAAATTGGGAACAGGTGGGTGCCATGATTGGGTATAAAAGTAGATTCCATGAAATGCTCAGTCATTCACAAACAAGGATGGGGCGAGGGTCACCACTTTGTCAACAAATGCGTGAGCAAATTGTTGAACAATTTAAGAAAAACCTTTCTCAACCAGCTATTGCAAGGAATTTAGGGATTTCACCATCTACGGTCCGTAATATCATCAAGGGTTCAGAGAATCTGGAGAAATCACTGCACGTAAGCAGCTAAGCCGGTGTCCTTCGATCCCTCAGGCTGTACTGCATCAACAAGCAACATCAGTGTGTAAATGATATCACCACATGAGCTCAGGAACACTTCAGAAACCCACTGTCAGTAACAACAGTTGGTCGCTACATCTGTAAGGGCAAGTTAAAACTCTCCTATGCAAGGCAAAAAACGTTTATCAACAACACCCAGAAATGCAGTTGGCTTCGCTGGGCCTGAGCTCATCTAAGATGGACTGATACAAAGTGGAAAAGTGTTCTGTGGTCTGACGAGTCCACATTTCAAATTGTTTTTTGGAAACTGTGGACGTCGTGTCCTCCGGATCAAAGAGGAAGAGAACCATCCGGATTGTTATAGGCGCAAAGTTGAAAAGCCAGCATCTGTGATGGTATGGGGGTGTATTAGTGCCCAAGACATGGGTAACTTACACATCTGTGAAGGCGCCATTAATGCTGAAAGGTACATACGGGTTTTGGAGCAACATATGTTGCCATCCAAGCAACGTTACCATGGACGCCCCTGCTTATTTCAGCAAGACAATGCCAAGCCACGTGTTACATCAACGTGGCTTCATAGTAAAAGAGTGCGGGTACTAGACTGGCCTACCTTTAGTCCAGACCTTTCTCCCATTGAAAATGTGTGGCGCATTATGAAGCCTAAAATACCACAACGGAGACCCCCGGACTGTTGAACAACTTAAGCTGTACATCAAGCAAGAATGGGAAAGAATTCCACCTGAGAAGCTTAAAAAATGTGTCTCCTCAGTTCCCAAACGTTTACTGAGTGTTGTTAAAAGGAAAGGCCATGTAACACAGTGGTGAACATGCCCTTTCCCAACTACTTTGGCACGTGTTGCAGCCATGAAATTCTAAGTTAATTATTACTTGCAAAAAAAAAAAAAAAAAAGTTTATGAGTTTGAACATCAAATATGTTGTCTTTGTACTGCATTCAATTGAATATGGGTTGAAAAGGATTTGCAAATCATTGTATTCCGTTTATATTTACATCCAACACAATTTCCCAACTCATATGGAAACGGGGTTTGTATACTAGTACCGGTACACCGTACAACCCTAGACTACTCTTTGATAAACAACTTTTTTCAGGTCATTCATCAGTGAGATCATTTATATTTCATTGGAACAGGCAGTATGTATTTAATAGATGCTCTTGTTACAAACCCAATACCAGTCAGAATACAGTTAACCTAACAAGTTCCATCCTACTTTTTTTCAGTCTTCGCACCCGAGAGGCCCGAGCTCCCGGGAGGAGGACTGAACTCAACTTGAGCTGAGAAAACTTGTCTTCCTGTGGCCCGGCTACAGAGCGTCGTCGGCCTCATCTCTCCAAGGTACAACAAAGATATGTGTTTCCTAGCTGCAGTTCATATAGATTGTGCCCTCGCTGCCTTGTTGAGAGCCAAAGCAGGAAGTTCTATGTGTGCTCGCTTAATAATCCACCATGTCCTGCTCTCAGAAATCTCTGCAGTTTTCTATAAATATTGTGTTGTTTGCCCTCTGGATGTTTTCCACAACATTCTTTTTTCCCCCACACACAAAACAGCATGCTACATTTCTGTTTTATGTCGTCTCCTCATCTATATATTATCTCCCCGAGAACACCTACTATGTGCTGCCTGTAGACATCATTCACGTCTGTCCCTATTCGCCTATTATTTTCCTTTTCTTTTACGACCCCCACATCCCTACGAGGCAGATTGTCTGAAATATTCACAATTTACGAGATGCCTCTGAACTAAACTGCCATTTATTTGTTTTGCTGTTTCCCAAATGTGCTTCATTCATTGCGTTCGCTCATTTGTTCCAAAGTTGAATAAGGTGCCTTCAGCCATATTTCAGCTATTAATATAAATATTACAAAACCAGTGAAGTTGTCACGTTGTGTAAATGGTAAATAAAAACAGAATAGAATGATTTTGCAAATCCTTTTCAACTTGTATTCAATTGAATAGACTGCAAATACAAGATATTTAACGTTCGAACTGGAAAACGTTGTTATTTTTTGCAAATATCAGCTAATTTGGAGCTTGATGCCTGCAACATGTTTCAAAAAAGCTGGCACAAGTGGCAAAAAAGACTGAGAAAGTTGAGGAATGCTCATCAAACGCTTATTTGGAACATCCCACAGGTGAACAGGCTAATTGGGAACAGGTGGGGGCCATGATTGGGTTTAAAAGCAGCTTCTATGAAATGCTCAGTCATTCACAAACAAGGATGGGGCGAGGGTCACCACTTTGTGAACAAATGCTTGAGCAAATTGTTTAAGAACAACATTTCTCAACCAGCTATTGCAAGGAATTTAGGGATTTCACCATCTACGGTCTGTAATATCATCAAAAAGTTCAGAGAATCTGGAGAAATCACTGCACGTAAGCGATGATATTACGGACCTTCGATCCCTCAGGCGGTACTGCATCAAAAAGCGACATCAGTGTATAAAGGATATCACCACATGGACTCAGGAACACTTCAGAAAACCACTGTCAGTAACTACAGTTGGTCGCTACATCTGTAAGTGCAAGTTAAAACTCTACTATGCAAAGCGAAAGCAATTTATCAACAACACCCAGAAGCGCCGCCGGCTTCGTTGGGCCCGAGCTCATCTAAGATGGGCTGATTCAAAGTGGAAAAGTGTTCTGTGGGCTGACGAGTCCACATTTCAAACTGTGGACGGCGTGTCCTCCGGACCAAAGAGGAAAAGAACCATCCGGACTGCTATAGGACAGAGGCAAAAAGCATTAAAAAAATAAAAACATTTGAAAAAATATATAGGAAATAAATGTTGTTCTGTAGAAGTTAACAAAATAAAACATGTGGAAATTACTCAATAATGTAAAATTTACATTATCATGTTTAAGACTTTTAAGAATCTGTTGTCATCTCCTTAGACCAGGGGTCGGCAACCCAAAATGTTGAAGGAGCCATATTGGACCAAAAATACAAAAACAAATCTGTCTGGAGCCACAAAAAAATAAAAGCCATCGTGTGTCATGAGATATAAATTGAATTAAGAGGACCTAAAGGAAACTAAATGGCCTCAAATATAGCTACAAATGAGGCATAATGACGCAATATGTTCATATAGCTAGCCTAAATAGCATGTTAGCATCGATTAGCTTGCAGTCATGCAGTGACCAAATATGCCCGATTAGCACTCCACACAAGTCAATAACATCAACAAAACTCACCTTTGTGCATTCACGCACATTAAAAGTTTGGTGGACAAAATGAGACAGAAAAAGAAGTGGCATAAAACACGTCCTAGAAAGTCGGAGAAAGTTGTACATGTAAACAAACTACGGTGAGTTCGAGGACCGCCCAAATTAGTAGGACAAAACGGCGCTCGCCAAATACTCGAATCAGTGAAGCATGTTTAATACAAACAGTGTGATTTATAACACTTAGGGAGGTTTGTGTAATGTTTGTCCTCCTACAGAAACCATATTAAAACAAAAAAAATTATATTTTTTCCCCCTCATCTTTTTCTATTTTTAGTACATTTTTGAAAAAGCTCCAGACAGCCACTAGGGCGGCGCTAAAGAGCCGCATGCGGCTCTAGAGCCGCGGGTTGCCGACCCCCGCCTTAGACATAATACTGGTGGAACTCAAATATATTAGAATGCTTTGTTTAGATTAATAAGAAGGTCCTGGGTTCGATCCACGGGCTTGCGGTTTTCCTGTGTGGAGTTTGTATGTTCTCTCCGTGACTGCGTGGGTTCTGTACGGGTACTCCGGCTTCCTCCCACCTCCAGAGACATGCACCTGGGGATAGGTTGAGACTAAATTGACCCGAGTGTGTGAATGTTGTCTATCTGTGTTGGCCCTGTGATGAGGTGGCGAATTGTCCAGGGTGTACCCCGCCTTCTGCCCGAATGCAGCTGGGATAGGCCCCAGCACCCCCACCACCTCGAGAGGGACAAGCGGTAGAAAATGGATGGATGTTTAGATTTACAAGGTGAAACTACCATGTATATATAACATGCAACTCAAGATATTTCAAGTCTTCATTTGATATCATCTTGATGCTTATGGCTTACAGTTTATGAAAACCTTTAATTGAAAATCTCAGGTCTTCAAACACTTCAAGCTATTGATCATTGATCATTGATCATGAAATGATGATCATATGATCAAACTTATAATAAAAATAAAATAAATAAAAATATGATTTATCATAAAAATGATAATAAATAAAGGCTTGACAGATCTCACTTTTATTGTAATGCGTTAACATTAAAGATGTCCGATATTATCGGCCGATAAATGCGTTAAAATGTAATATTGGAAATTATCGGTATCGGGGGTTTTTTTGTTTTGTTTTTTATTGGTTTTTTTTATTAAATCAACATAAAAAACACAAGATACACTTACAATTAGTGCACCAACCCAAAAAACCTCCCTCCCCCATTTACACTCATTCACACAAAAGGGTTTTTTCTTTCTGTTATTAATATTCTGGTTTCTACATTATATATCAATATATATCAATACAGTCTGCAAGGGATACAGTCCGTAAGCACACATGATTGTGCGTGCTGCTGGTCCACTAATAGTACTAACCTTTAACAGTTAATTTTACTAATTATCATTAATTACTAGTTTCAATGTAACTGTTTTTATATTGTTTTACTTTCTTTTTTATTCCAAAAAATATTTTTAATTTATTTATCTTTTTTTATTTTATGATTTTTTTTTAAAAGTACCTTGCGCAGTGGAAGAGTGGCCGTGCGCAACCCGAGGGTCCCTGGTTCAATCCCCACCTAGTGCCAACCTCGTCATGTCCGTTGTGTCCTGAGCAAGACACTTCACCCTTGCTCCTGATGGGTGCTGGTTAGCGCCTTGCATGGCAGCTCCCTCCATCAGTGTGTGAATGTGTGTGTGAATGGGTAAATGTGGAAGTAGTGTCAAAGCGCTTTGAGTACCGTATTTTCCGCACTATAAGGCGCACCTAAAAACCACAATTTTTCTCAAAAGCTGACAGTGCGCCTTATAACCCGGTGCGCTTTATTACGATTCATTTTCATAAAGTTTCGATCTCGCAACTTCGGTAAACAGCCGCCATCTTTTTTCCCGGTAGAACAGGAAGCGCTTCTTCTTCTACGCAAGCAACCGCCAAGGAAAGCACCCGCCCCCATAGAACAGGAAGCGCTTCTTCTTCTACTGTAAGCAACCACCCGCCCCCGGAAGAAGAAGAAAAAACGCGCGGATATCACCGTACGTTTCATTTCCTGTTTACATCTGTAAAGACCACAAAATGGCTCCTACTAAGCGACAAGGATCCGGTTCATAAAAAGACGCAATCTCTCCATCCGCACACGGATTACTACCGTATTTCACAGCAACTGATATTCCTGTGAACCGCACTGTGGAACGGGAGCACGTACGGTGAATATTCGCACCACAGGGAATGAGAAGTCATCCTTCACTGTGGTTCTAGCTTGCCATGCTAACTTCCACCCATGGTGATATTCAAAAGGAAGACCTTGCCAAAAGAGACCTTTCCAGCCGGCGTCATCATAAAAGCTAACTCGAAGGGATGGATGGATGAAGAAAAGATGAGCGAGTGGTTAAGGGAAGTTTACGCGAAGAGGCCGGGTGGCTTTTTTCACACAGCTCCGAAGGCGAACACACCTTCACTAAGACGGGCAGACAGCGCCGGACGACATACGCCAACATTTGCCAGTGGATCGTAAATGCCTGGGCAGATATTTCGGTCACAACTGTGGTCCGAGCTTTCCGGAAGGCAGGATTCACAGAACTACTGGACAACAGTGACACTGACTCCGATGACTTCGACGAGACGGAACCGGCCATTTTGCATCCCACGCTTGCGCAACTTTTCAATTCGGACACCGAAGACGAAGAATTCGAAGGATTTACGAATGAAGAATAACTTCAGAAGGTGAGCGCTATGTTTATTTTGTGTGTTGTGACATTAACGTTCGAGCAACATTATGTTGCTATTGCTCTACACCATTTTGAATTTTACTATGTTTGTGATTGCACATTTGCGTACATTTTGGGACAGAGTTGTTAGAACGCTGGTTTTCAATATATTATTAAAGTTTGACTGAACTATCTGACTGTTTTTTTGACATTCCCTTTAGCGCAGCGTAGGCGCGGCTTATAATCCGGGGCGGCTTATTGGTGGACAAAGTTATGAAATATGTAATTCATTGAAGGTGCGGCTAATAATCCGGTGCGCCTTATAGTGCGGAAAATACGGTACCTTGAAGGTAGAAAAGCGCTATACAAGTACAACCCATTTATCATTTATTTATTTATCTTCACCATACCTGGTTGTCCAAATTAGGCATAATAATGTGTTAATTCCACGACTGTATATATCGGTTGATATTGGTATCGGTTGATATCGGTATCGGTAATTAAAGAGTTGGACAATATCGGAATATCGGATATCGGCAAAAAGCCATTATCGGACATCCCTAGTAAATATCACATATTAGTTTCTTGCTGACATGATTGGACTTTCACACCTTATTCTAATTCTACAAGTGTATAATGGAAATGAGTAAAAATGCAACTTTTCTCTGACTACAATTGAACATTCACCTCTTGAAAATCAGGATCACTGTGGCATATTGGTCCAAGCTTTTGACCACAAAAATTGGGACGTTGTAGCGCTGTGTGGCATTTTAAATTTAAATTCAAATTTAAAGCATCTCCAGACTTTCAATTCCTAGTTTTTCTGTTCCAAATGAACTGCAATGTACCATTGAAATGATTTGGACTGCTCTGAGAAAATGCTTCATTCATTGCCTTTTACGACACGAGATTCCAAAGCTGAATGGGCTTCAGCTCGCGCTTTTCAAATGTCATCACAACCTCTTGCAATATTTGGAATATCGCAAGGAAAAGGGCGCCACACACATTTTACATCAATAACTGTGGTATGTACACAGTGCAGAAGCACAGTCAGTGTTTGCCTACAGTATCTTGTGTTATGCACACGCACACACACACACATACACGTCATTTCTTTCATGTCCGGCAAAGTCCGGGCTTTTGCAGAAAGGCACGTCTGTTTACTCCGAATGGTTCAAAGATAATTTACCTGGATTAGATGAGCCATCTGCGCCTGCCTTCCCAAATTGCTTTGGAGGTGTCTCAATAAATACTGAGCAGGCAGCACAGCGGGCAGTGCGACGGAAGGGCTGGGAAACGCTGCTTAATGCTCCTGTTTGCATCAATTACTTACTTGGTTGGGAATGGTGACACGTTTTGACCCCAACGTTCACTTTTGGATTGGGGTACATCACATTCACTCATTAGACCTCAGTGTAAACCCCATGAAATTACAAAACCCAAAACCAGTGAAGTTGTCACGTTGTGTAATTGGTAAATAAAAACAAAATACAATGATTTGCAAATCCTTTTCAACTTATATTCAGTTGAATGGACTGCAAAGACAAGATATTTATTGTTCGAACTCAGAAACTTAATTTTCTTTTGAACTTAGAATTTAAAGGGGAACATTATCACAATTTCAGAATGGTTAAAACCATTAAAAATCAGTTCCCAGTGGCTTATTATATTTTTCGAAGTTTTAAAAAAATTTTTACCCATCACGCATTATCCCTAAAAAAAGCTTCAAAGTGCCTGATTTTAACCATCGTTATAAACACCCGTCCATTTTCCTGTGACTTCACACAGTGAAGCCAACACAAACAAACATGGCGCATAGAACAGCAAGCTATAGCGACATTAGCTCGGATTCAGACTCGGATTTCAACGGCTTAAGCGATTCAACAGATTACGCATGTATTGAAACGGATGGTTGTAGTGTGGAGGCAGGTAGCGAAAACGAAATTGAAGAAAGAAACTGAAGCTATTGAGCCATATCGGTTTGAACCGTATGCAAGCGAAACCGACGAAAACGACACGACAGCCAGCGACACGGGAGAAAGTGAGGACGAATTCGGCGATCGCCTTCTAACCAACGATTGGTATGTGTTTGTTTGGCATTAAAGGAAACTAACAACTATGAACTAAGTTTACAGCATATGAAATACATTTGGCAACAACATGCACTTTGAGAGTGCAGACAGCCCAATTTTCATCAATTGATATATTCTGTAGACATACCCTCATGTCAGCAGGCCAGGGAAGCTAGGGTCGATATTCTTCTCTTGACGGTGTGAGCCAAGACATCCAGGGGGTTTAGCTCGCTCGTCTGCGGGAACAAACTGCCGCCATTGCTTGCCGTGCTACCGAGGTCCTTTGTCCCTGAATTGCTCACACACTCCGGCAGATTCAATGGGGGTCTGGCGCCAGATTTCTTTGACTTTATCGTTGGAAATGCATCTGCTTTGAGTGTCGCAGGATATTCACACATTCTTGCCATCTCTGTCGTAGCATAGCTTTCGTCGGTAAAGTGTACGGAACAAACGTCCAATTTCTTGCCACTTTCGCATCTTTGGGCCACTGGTGCAACTTGAATCCGTCCCTGTTCGTGTTGTTACACCCTCCGACAACACACTGACGAGGCATGATGTCTCCAAGGTACGGAAAACAGTCGAAAAAACGGAAAATAACAGAGCTGATTTGACTCGGTGTTTGAGAAAATGGCGGATTGCTTCCCGATGCGACGTCACGTTGTGACGTCATCGCTCCGAGAGCGAATATTAGAAAGGCGTTTAATTCCCCAAAATTCACCCATTTAGAGTTTGGAAATCGGCTAAAAAAATATATGGGAAAAGGGGAAAGGGCATGAAAAAAGATGGCCGCCGTGAGCAACGTGAGCTGAGACCGTCTCTACACAAATCCCAGTATGTAACGTTATAAAGGGCATAAACGCGCCAGTGACATACGATTTGAAGTCGTTTTTCTAATATATATCCACCTCTTTACAATTGGTGAGATATATACTCCTCACGAGGGTGATTTGGCGGAAGATAAGGTGCCTCGAACGCCGAGTGACTCATTGGTCGCCTGCAACCATGCCACAACGTGGAACAAAGGAGTCAAAACGCGCCCGGGATCAATTGTCCTCAAGTGAATTGGACGAAAATGCAACGTTTACTCCGGACGATCGAAAAATGTTGCAAGTTATGGTTCAAAAACTTGAAAAACTTGACATTTTAGATGAACTAAAAACTGACGTTTCAGAGCTGAAAAAATCAGTCGAGCACAATCACGGTGAAATGATGGAGATACAAATGGAACAGACAACGCTAAAAGTTGAGTTAACAAGCCTGAAACTCGAAATTACAAGACTGACAACGGAGAACGAGAAATTAAAGGCAGACTTGTTGGAACTCCGCTGCAGGAGCATGCGGGACAACCTGCTAATCATGGTAATTAGCGAAGATGGAGGAGAAACTTACGACATTGCGGAGAACCTCGTCAGAGCCTTTCTGCAGGAGCAACTCGGCATCCCGGAGGAAAAAGTTAAGAGGATCCAGATGGAACGAGCACACAGGATTGGCAGACGCAAGGAGGATGCTAAACCAAGACCTATGCTTGTAAACTTTACTAACTCCAAATGCAAAGACGAAATGCTTGCTCTCTCTAGAAGACTGAAAGGCACAAAATTCTTCATGACCAGTCAATATCCGATCGAGGTGGTGGAGAAACGACGTAAGTTAATTCCAATTATGAAGTCCTTTAGGCAGAAAGGACAACAAGCTCGTCTTGTTGTGGATAAACTGTGCGTTAACGGTGAGCTGTACAGAAACATGTGAGGAACAATAACAATGTCGCGCAGTGATGACGTCATCGCAACATCACCATGGCGACGACTTGACGAATATAAATTGACATTTTGTTTTTGGTGCTTTATAGTTTATTCTGGGACTGGACAATGTACCGTATTTTCCGCACTATAAGGCGCACCTAAAAACCACAAATTTTCTCAAAAGCTAACAGTGCGCCTTATAACCCGGTGCGCTTTATTACGATTCATTTTCATAAAGTTTCGATCTCGCAACTTCGGTAAACAGCCGCCATCTTTTTTCCCGGTAGAACAGGAAGCGCTTCTTCTTCTACGCAAGCAACCGCCAAGGTAAGCACCCGCCCCCATAGAACAGGAAGCGCTTCTTCTTCTACTGTAAGCTACCGCCCGCCCCCGGAAGAAGAAGAAAAAACGCGCGGATATCACCGTACGTTTCATTTCCTGTTTACATCTGTAAAGACCACAAAATGGCTCCTACTAAGCGAAAAGGATCCGGTTCATAAAAAGACGCAATCTCTCCATCCGCACACGGATTACTACCGTATTTCACAGCAACTGATATTCCTGTGAACCGCACTGTGGAACGGGAGCACGTACGGTGAATATTCGCACCACAGGGAATGAGAAGTCATCCTTCACTGTGGTTCTAGCTTGCCATGCTAACTTCCACCCATGGTGATATTCAAAAGGAAGACCTTGCCAAAAGAGACCTTTCCAGCCGGCGTCATCATAAAAGCTAACTCGAAGGGATGGATGGATGAAGAAAAGATGAGCGAGTGGTTAAGGGAAGTTTACGCGAAGAGGCCGGGTGGCTTTTTTCACACAGCTCCGAAGGCGAACACACCTTCACTAAGACGGGCAGACAGCGCCGGACGACATACGCCAACATTTGCCAGTGGATCGTAAATGCCTGGGCAGATATTTCGGTCACAACTGTGGTCCGAGCTTTCCGGAAGGCAGGATTCACAGAACAACAGCGACACTGACTCCCGATGACTTCGACGAGACGGAACCGGCCATTTTGGATACCACGCTTGCGCAACTTTTCAATTCGGACACCGAAGACGAAGAATTCGAAGGATTTACGAATGAAGAATAACTTCAGAAGGTGAGCGCTATGTTTATTTTGTGTGTTGTGACATTAACGTTCGAGCAACATTATGTTGCTATTGCTCTACACCATTTTGAATTTTACTATGTTTGTGATTGCACATTTGCGTACATTTTGGGACAGAGTTGTTAGAACGCTGGTTTTCAATATATTATTAAAGTTTGACTGAACTATCTGACTGTTTTTTTGACATTCCCTTTAGCGCAGCGTAGGCGCGGTTTATAATCCGGGGCGGCTTATTGGTGGACAAAGTTATGAAATATGTAATTCATTGAAGGTGCGGCTAATAATCCGGTGCGCCTTATAGTGCGGAAAATACGGTAGTTAGATGTTGAGAAACGGTCAGCGAATAATATATTTTAGGGGTTATGTGTTTGTTTGTCTCGTGTGCTGTGGTGTGAATGGTGTGTCTGTGGGTTTAGTAGAGGGGATATTGGTTTCCTTGGAAATAGCAAGTGATGCTGCAGTTTTTAGTTACAAGATTTTCATGTCTATGAAATGTATGGTATTAAGAGAATCAATCAAATATATTATGAATTTACTCAGGTCATATGGTTTATAGGAATGATAATGAAGTTGGAATAATTAGTTATAATTGCAATGGTCTTGCAGACAACAGAAAAAAAAAAAAAAAAAAAAAAAAAAATTGTCACACAGCAGCTAAATGAACACTTAGTGTCTAACAATCTCTGTGAACCTTTTCAATCCGGTTTCAGGGCAAATCACTCTACGGAGACAGCCCTCGCAAAAATGACTAATGATCTACTGCTAACGATGGATTCTGATGCGTCATCTATGTTGCTGCTTCTTGATCTTAGCGCTGCTTTCGATACCGTCGATCATAATATTTTATTAGAGCGTATCAAAACACGTATTGGTATGTCAGACTTAGCCTTGTCGTGGTTTAACTCTTATCTTACTGACAGGATGCAATGCGTCTCCCATAATAATGTGACCTCTGACTATGTTAAGGTAACGTGCGGAGTTCCTCAGGGTTCGGTTCTTGGCCCTGCACTCTTTAGTATTTACATGCTGCCGCTAGGCGACATCATACGCAAATACGGTGTTAGCTTTCATTGCTATGCTGATGACACCCAACTCTACATGCCCCTAAAGCTGACCAACACGCCGGATTGTAGTCAGCTGGAGGCGTGTCTTAATGAAATTAAACATTGGATGTCCGCTAACTTCTTGCAACTCAACGCCAAGAAAACGGAAATGCTGATTATCGGTCCTGCTAAACACCGACATTTATTTAATAATACCACCTTAACATTTGACAACCAAACAATTACACAAGGCGAATCAGTAAAGAATCTGGGTATTATCTTCGACCCAACTCTCTCGTTTGAATCACACATTAAGAGTGTTACTAAAACGGCCTTCTTTCATCTCCGTAATATCGCTAAAATTCGTTCTATTTTATCCACTAGCGACGCTGAGATCATTATTCATGCGTTCGTTACGTCTCGTCTCGACTACTGTAACGTATTATTTTCGGGTCTCCCTATGTCTAGCATTAAAACATTACAGTTGGTACAAAATGCGGCTGCTAGACTTTTGACAAGAACAAGAAAGTTTGATCATATTACGCCTATACTGGCTCACCTGCACTGGCTTCCTGTGCACTTAAGAAGTGACTTTAAGGTTTTACTACTTACGTATAAAATACTACACGGTCTAGCTCCGTCCTATCTTGTCGATTGTATTGTACCATATGTCCCGGCAAGAAATCTGCGTTCAAAGAACTCCGGCTTATTAGTGATTCCCAGAGCCCAAAAAAAGTCTGCGGGCTATAGAGCGTTTTCTATTCGGGCTCCAGTACTATGGAATGCCCTCCCGGTAACAATTAGAGATGCTACCTCAGTAGAAGCATTTAAGTCCCATCTTAAAACTCATTTGTATACTCTAGCCTTTAAATAGCCCCCCTGTTGGACCAGTTGATCTGCCGTTTCTTTTCTTTTCTCCTCTGCTCCCCTTTTCCTTGAGGGGGGGGGGGGCACAGGTCCGGTGGCCATGGATGAAGTGCTGGCTGTCCAGAGTCGGGACCCGGGGTGGACCGCTCGCCTGTGCATCGGCTGGGAACATCTCTACGCTGCTGACCCGTCTCCGCTCGGGATGGTGTCCTGCTGGCCCCACTATGGACTGGACTCTTACTATTATGTTGGATCCACTATGGACTGGACTCTCACAATATTATGTCAGACCCACTCGACATCCATTGCTTTCGGTCTCCCCTAGAGGGGGGGGGGGGGTTACCCACATATGCGGTCCTCGCCAAGGTTTCTCATAGTCATTCACATCGACGTCCCACTGGGGTGAGTTTTTCCTTGCCCGTATGTGGGCTTTGTACCGAGGATGTCGTTGTGGCTTGTGCAGCCCTTTGAGACACTTGTGATTTAGGGCTATATAAATAAAGATTGATTGATTGATTGAAAAAGAAAACTTATATTTATGTGGCTGAATGAAAAAGAACAAGATATTTGTTGTCTTCAAGAAACTCATTCAACAAAATTAGATGAAGAAAAATGGAGAAAAGAATGGGATGGTCCGATTTTCTTTTCACATGGTCACAGAAATTCAAAAGGTGTTATGATTTTAATTAAAAAAGCTTTTAATTTTCAATTTAACTCTATGGAAAAAGACCCACAAGGATGCTGGTTAATATTAAATATGATTATTGAAGGTCAAAAGATGTGTGTTTTGAATCTGTATGGGCCAAATGTTGATGAACCTTCCTTTTTTGAAGAAATAAGTGACATGTTGCAAGAACAACAAGGGGAAATTATTGCTGTGGGGGACTTCAATGTTGCTTTGGATAAGGTTCTGGACCGAAAAGGGAATTTTTCAATGAATTATCATCCTCAATCTTTACAAAAAATTCAAAATGTTATGGATGCATTTGATTTAATTGATATCTGGAGATTCAAAAATCCTAGGTTAGTACGGTATACATGGAGAAGACAAAACCAGGCAAGTCGTATTGACTATTTTTTTATATAATTTTCATTGCTAAATAAAGTGACTGCAATATCAATCGATGATAAATTACGTTCTGATCATAATTGTATAGGATTAAATATTGCAATTGAAGAAAATACACGTGGGCCCGGATATTGGAAGTTTAATCAAATGCTTTTACAGGATGAGGAATTTATTGAAAAAACAAAGCAGTTTATTACTACGGTAACTTTTTTTTAAAATAATGTAGGATCATCAAATCCCCAAATAGTCTGGGAAGCCTTCAAATGTTGTTTTAGGGGATATACCATTTCGTACTCTTCATGGAAAAAAAACAACTTAAAATGGCAGAACAGGAATTAAAGAAAGAAATTGAGGATTTACAAAAAAACATTGATAGTAATGATAATCCAACTAGTGAGCAACTGAATTCCTTTACAGCCAAACAAAAGGAGTTAGCAGATTTAGTTGAAAAACAATTATTGAAAAGTTATGACTGCAACAGAGCAATGTGGATGAAAAAAGGTGAGAAGTGTTGAAAATTATTTTTAAATATCCAAACAAAAAATCGTTCTAAAAAGAACATTTCCAAGCTTATTAAAACAAATGGAAAGGTATTGGACACACACACCACATTGTTGAAAGAAATGGAAAATTACTTTAAAAATATTTTTTCTAATCCGGTAATTCCTCCTGAAACTACACATTTTTTTCCAGAAAATTATGAAAGAAAATTGAATTCAGAAGAAAGCCATTCATGTGAAGGCCTCATTAGAGAGGAAGAACTTGTGGAAACTGTTAAATCCTTTTATCCAGGGAAAACCCCAGGATTAGATGGAATACCTATTGAGGTTTATCAAGTTTTTTATGAAGAGCTTAAGAAACCATTGCTTTCTAGTTTTAATTACTCGTATAAAACAGGTTTTTTGTCTAATACTCAAACAGAAGGTCTTATTTCTTTACTATTGAAACAGGAAATAAATGGTCAGTACAAAGACCCAGTTTATCTAAAAAATTGGAGGCCAATAACACTTCAGTGTTACGATGCTAAGATACTGGCAAAATGTTTGGCTACACGACTTAAGTCTGTTTTGTCAAATATTATTCACCAAGATCAATCAGGTTTCCTACAAGGGAGAAAAATAGGAAACAATATTAGACAGTTATTAGAAATTATAGAAAATTATAATATGGAAAATAAAAGAGGATTAATTTTTGTAGCTGACCTGGAGAAGGCATTTGACAAAATTAGCGTAGATTTTATTTGTAAAAGCTTAGTTTTTTTTCAATTTTGGCAACTCCTTATTACACTGGATCAAGACGCTATATAATAAAACTAACTGTAGAATTATTAACAATGGATACATCTCTGGGACAATACCGCTATTAAGAGGTCTAAAACAAGGGTGCTCCTTGTCTCCATACTTATTTATTATTGCTATGGAAATATTGGCGATTAAAGTTAGATTAAATGAAAATATTGACGGGCTCATTAATAATAATATTGAAAGTAAAATAACAATGTATGCAGACGATACAAGCTTCTTTATCAGCCCCAATCCCCATTGTTTGCGAAACCTTCTTGATCTTTTGGATATATTTTCACAGCAATCTGGCCTTCAGCTTAATTATGATACATGTAAAATATTAAGGATCGGAAAACTAAAGGGAACGTCCTTTCGAATGGAATGCAAAGTGCCTGTTTTGTGGACAGATGGTCCAGTTAATATACTTGGTGTTGTTGTCCCAGAGAATCTGGAAGACCTAGGCTCAATAAATTATGATAATCGACTAAGAAAGCTGGACAAAATTATGCAATTATGGAAAGGGAAATCCTTAACCTTGTATGGTAAAATATCTATTGTCAACTCGTTAATTGTTCCTCAATTTATTTATTTGTTTTTGTCATTACCAGCTCCATCACAAAACTTTTTTAAGATTTATGAGCGGAGGGTCTTTGATTTTGTCTGGGACGGCAAACCAGAAAAGATTAAAAGAAAGGTTTTGTACAATGAGTATGCATATGGGGGCCTGAAACTTCTCAACCTTGAAGCTATGTGTCTGTCTTTAAAAGCATCAATTGTTCCAAAGATGTATTTCAACACTGAGTGGTACACAAGTGTCCTGTTGGACAAAAAACATGTATTTTATCAAAATAAATTGTATCCTTTTTTACAAGGGATCCCCTCCCATTTTTCTTATGTAGAGAGTCTGCTGGGAAACATGGCGGGGTTCATAAAGGAAACAATCCACTCATGGTGGTGTTTTCAATTTTATGTGCCAGAAAAAAGAGACGATATTTTGCAGCAGATAATATGGATGAACTCTAATATTGTAATAGATGGAAAGCCTTTCTTTTGGAAAAATATGTTTGAAAGAGGAATCATTTTTGTCAATGATATTATAAATGAGAATGGTAAGATTATGAATTATGAAGAATTTATAACTATGTATGGTGATGCTTGCTCAAGCTTTTCATTTAATCAACTAACTGGAGTCATTGGGAAAAGATGGAAACAAATAATTAATTATGGAACTACTAAATTATTAGTTTGTAAACATCTAATAAGAAATTCGAGTTGGCAAAAAGGAACTAAAATAAATAGAAAAATATATACCGTATTTTCCGCACTATAAGGCGCACCTAAAAACCACACATTTTCTCAAAAGCTGACAGTGCGCCTTATAACCCGGTGCGCTTTATTACGATTCATTTTCATAAAGTTTCGATCTCGCAACTTCGGTAAACAGCCGCCATCTTTTTTCCCGGTAGAACAGGAAGCGCTTCTTCTTCTACGCAAGCAACCGCCAAGGAAAGCACCCGCCCCCATAGAACAGGAAGCGCTTCTTCTTCTACTGTAAGCAACCACCCGCCCCCGGAAGAAGAAGAAAAAACGCGCGGATATCACCGTACGTTTCATTTCCTGTTTACATCTGTAAAGACCACAAAATGGCTCCTACTAAGCGACAAGGATCCGGTTCATAAAAAGACGCAATCTCTCCATCCGCACACGGATTTCTACCGTATTTCACAGCAACTGATATTCCTGTGAACCGCACTGTGGAACGGGAGCACGTACGGTGAATATTCGCACCACAGGGAATGAGAAGTCATCCTTCACTGTGGTTCTAGCTTGCCATGCTAACTTCCACCCATGGTGATATTCAAAAGGAAGACCTTGCCAAAAGAGACCTTTCCAGCCGGCGTCATCATAAAAGCTAACTCGAAGGGATGGATGGATGAAGAAAAGATGAGCGAGTGGTTAAGGGAAGTTTACGCGAAGAGGCCGGGTGGCTTTTTTCACACAGCTCCGAAGGCGAACACACCTTCACTAAGACGGGCAGACAGCGCCGGACGACATACGCCAACATTTGCCAGTGGATCGTAAATGCCTGGGCAGATATTTCGGTCACAACTGTGGTCCGAGCTTTCCGGAAGGCAGGATTCACAGAACAACAGCGACACTGACTCCGATGACTTCGACGAGACGGAACCGGCCATTTTGGATACCACGCTTGCGCAACTTTTCAATTCGGACACCGAAGACGAAGAATTCGAAGGATTTACGAATGAAGAATAACTTCAGAAGGTGAGCGCTATGTTTATTTTGTGTGTTGTGACATTAACGTTCGAGCAACATTATGTTGCTATTGCTCTACACCATTTTGAATTTTACTATGTTTGTGATTGCACATTTGCGTACATTTTGGGACAGAGTTGTTAGAACGCTGGTTTTCAATATATTATTAAAGTTTGACTGAACTATCTGACTGTTTTTTTGACATTCCCTTTAGCGCAGCGTAGGCGCGGTTTATAATCCGGGGCGGCTTATTGGTGGACAAAGTTATGAAATATGTAATTCATTGAAGGTGCGGCTAATAATCCGGTGCGCCTTATAGTGCGGAAAATACGGTAAGTTTTATTTAATAAAGAAATCTTTGAAGGCTGCCCCATACAACACATTTGGAAAATGGGAGGACTTTTTTGACTGCCCGTTGCCGTGGGATGCCATATTCAAACTAATCTATAAAACTACTATTGATGTGCAAAATCGTTATTTTCAAATTAAAATTATTTATAACTTCTTACCCACGGGGAAAATGTTAAAATTATGGAATATGACAGAGTCAGATGACTGACGATTTTGTTGTCAGGAGTCCGAATCCACCCTGTATTTGTTTTGGTATTGTCATATTGTGTCTTCCTTTTGGGTGGAAGTTGAAAAAATGTGTTTAATGATTGGTTTGTTTATGAAGCTTGATGTGGTTTCTGTTATTTTGGGAGAGTTCATTGACAATCATGATTTAATCAATTTAATTATAGTACTCGGTAAAAGGTTTATTTTTAAGGCCAAAAACAGATATTCACTTAGTAATACTTTCTTTAAAACATTTATTCAGTATTTTTTAACTTTAGAAAGTTACATGGTTGAAAACGATAATGATGCCAAAAAACATAAAAAAAAGATGGGAAGTCCTCAAAGGCTTATGTTGAAAGTGTAATTATGTTTATAGAGTATATGCTATCTGTTGTTGTATTCCCTAACTTTTAGTGACCTGAACATAAGCTGGACTGTACATACATTTTTTGTTTTTGTTTTTAAAATGTAATTTTGTTTATAGATTATATGCAATCTGTTGTGTTCCAAAATGTTCTGTTTTTTTGTTTTGTTTTTTTGTTTTTTCTCAGTGTACATGAATGAAGGTGTGTGTTGCTGGACCCGACTTGGACATTATCTGGACTGGACCTGGTTTAAAAAATTAAAAAAAAAAACTTTAAACGAAGCTAATTTCATTTACAACCAGGTCTGGTGAAGATAAGGTCCTTTCTTTCCTTTTTTATTTTTATTTTATTTTTTATAGATAAGATAAATACATATTTTCTTGGATAAGAGGGAAAGTAAACAATATAAAAATAATTACATAAGGGAGAAAAAGGAAAGAAAAAAATAGTAATTAAATAAAAATGTTAGTGGACCAGCAGCACAAACAATCAAGTGTGCTTCAGGGACTGTGTCCCTTGCAGAAGTGTTGTCCATGTTGTGGAAACCAGAGTATTGATGGTAGAAAGAAACAACCCCTTTTGTGTGAGTGGGTGTGTGTGAGTGTGAATGGGGAGGGAGGGTTTTTTTTCTGGGTTGATGCACTAGTTGAAAGTGTATCGTGTGTTTTTTTCTATGTTGATTTAATAAAAAAAATAAAAATAAAAATAAAAAAATAAAAAATATATGGTCTTTTTTCTGCAACATCAAGGTATATATTGACACTTACATAGGTCTGGTGATAATGTTCCCCTTTAATGGCAGCAACACATTGCAAAAAAAGTTGTCAGAGGGGCATTTTTACCACTGTGTTACATGGCCTTTCCTTTTAACAACACTCAGTAAACGTTTAGGAACTGAGGAGACACACATTTGAAGTGGAATTATTTTCTGTTCTTGCTTGATGTATAACTTAAGTTGTTCAACAGCTGCTATTGTAGGCTTCATATTGCGCCACACATTTTCAATGGGAGACAAGTTTGGACTACAGGCAGGCCAATCTAGTACCCGCACTCTTTTACTATGAAACCACGCTGTTGTAACACATGCAGAATTTGGCTTGGCATTGTTTTGCTGAAATAAGCAGGGGCATCCATGAAAAAGACGTTGCTTGGATGGCAACATATGTACCTTTCAGCATTAATGGTGCCTTCAGATGTGTAAGTTACCCATGCCTGGGGCACTAATACACCCCCATACCATCACAGATGCTGGCTTTTCAACTTTGGGCCTAGAACAGCCCTGATGATTCTTTTCCGCTTTGTTCCGGAGGACACGACGTCCACACTTTCCAAAAACAATTTGAAATGTGGACTTGTCAGACCACATAACACTTTTCCACTTTGCATCAGTCCATCATAGATGAAGTGTTTCTGGGTGTTGTTGATAAATGGCTTTGGCTTTGCATAGTTGAGTTTTAACCTGCACTTACAGATGTAGCGACCAACTGTAGTTACTGACAGTGGTTTTCTGAAGTGTTCCTGAGCCAATGTAGTGATATCCTTTACACACTGATGTCGCTTTTTGATGCAGTACCGCCTGTGGGATCCAAGGTCCATAATATCATGGCTTACCTGTAGTGATTTCTCCAGATTCTCTGAACCTTTTGATGATATTGCAGACTGTAGATGGGGAAATTCTTAAATTCCTTGCAATAGCTTATTGAGAAATGTTGTTCTTACTCTGTTGGACAATTTGCTCGTGCGTTTGTTCACAAAGTGGTGACCCTCGCCCCATGCTTGTTTGTGAATGACTGAACATTTCATGGAAGCTGCTTTTATACCCAATCATGGCACCCACCTGTTCCCAATTTGCATGTTCACCTGTGGGATGTTCCAAATACCGGTAAGTGTTTGATGAGCATTCCTCAATGTTCTCAGTCTTTTTTGCCACTTGTGCTAGCTTTTTTGAAACACGTGGCAGGCATCAAATTCCAAATGAGCCGATATTTGCAAAAAATAACAAAGTTTCTCAGATCGAACATTAAATATCTTGTCTTTGCAGTCTATTCAATTGAATATAGGTTGAAAAGGATTTGCAAATCATTGTATTCTGTTTTTATTTACCATTTACACAACGGGTTTTGTATATCTGAAGGTTTGTACTTTTTTTATTGCAGTTGAATGTAACATCATAAAAAGAAGTCTCTGCATCATTGCTTCTGGCAGTGCACTGATAGACTCATAATATTTGGACTTTAAAGTTGTTTTATTGATGCTCCAGCGGATAGTCTGTCTCGCAGGCACAAACCTGGTCGCTATTAAAGCAGCCAAAAGTCACACAGTCGTTATCGCGATGTATTAATTTGTCACTCCGTGCCTCTCGACAGGAGGCATGTGAGTAGGGATTACATTTGTTGATGTTCGGAATGCACACCGCCGCTCCTTCATGCAAATCTTTTCTGTCGGTGGCTTGTTTCAAGTCGACCTATTCGGTTTGAGACAGTTCTCGCCAACGGGTGGGTGTGGTCTTAGGAGAAAACGAAAAAGAAGAAGAAGAAAACATGCCCAAGGTGAGTGTATTGATGTTTAAAAGGACTGTCTGGTAGGTTCTCAAAAACATGTCACCCTTCTTCCTCTCCAACTCAGAACCTTCAGCACAGTGAGGGAAACTTGGAGTCTATTGGTATCCTCAGTGTGGCCAATAAAAACAGACTCGGTGGTATAATCAAGGTGTGCCAAAAGACCAAAGGCACTACCTTGCAGAGGTGGGACCAAGTCATTGCTTTGCAAGTCACAAGTAAGTCTCAAGTCTTTACCCTCAAGTCTCGAGTCAAGTCCCGAGTCAAGACAGGGCAAGTCCGAGTCAAGTCCAAAGTCAAGACTGGAAAGTCTCAAGTCAAGTCCCAAGTCCTGCATTTTGAGTTTCGAGTCCTTTCAAGTTATTTAACCACAGACTAATATATTTACACAGATTGTGTATGCTTTTAAAACGCTGTATTTATTTATTAAAACAAGTGCATTTGAAATTGCAGGGAAAAAGATAGTGCTGACATTGCACTTCAAAATAGCACAATTAACCAGTCATTTTAAACATGTAACTCATTCCTTTACAGAATAAACACATTTGAAAAAAAACAAGTGCAACTGTACTTATTTGCACAAAAGTGTTAACATTGTATTTCCATGGCATATTGCATTGTAACTAGTTCCACAGCAGTTTCTATCCTGTTCTTACCTTATCTCATTGATCTCATCTCATACTGTATGTGTGTTTATGTGTGCGTACACATGAAAAACATAACAAATATATGAACATAACAATGAACAGAGTTGTACTTTTTAGATGTCAGGACCCTATGCAATATGTACACATTCTTAATATAGTATACATTTTAACTGACCTTTATTTGACTATGTTTGTCTTTTTGTAGGTGGCTAAAATACGCGGTGCTGCTGACTGCCGTCTAACGTTACGTTACTGTGTGTGATACATTGACTAACGTAACGTTATGTATAGGTACCTCATGAAACCCTGCTTAAAAAAAAAATCACTTGACAAAAAGTATGAATAAGGTAGCAAACTGCAGTGGACGCAACAGATTGCCGTGTTTGCAATGACGTTATAACCATAGACATCTTATAAGTAGACGCAGCATTGGTTGCTGTGACGTGAGCAATTTGGTCGCCATCTTGAAGTGGTGATGAGGAGCCGGCGAGCAGCCGAAACTGACAGATAACAGGTAGAAAACAAAGATGGTGGTGTTCAGCGTTTTCCTGCTCAAATGAGCGGACTGTTGAAAATAGGAATCGGGGGATTACTTTTCACAAGTGAGATTTAACATTAACGTACTATTGGTTGTATTTTATGAAAATAATATTACCACAAAGTTGAGAAGGATCAAAGATCTTCAATATTTGTATGTGAAAATCACAAAGAAATCTTCTGGGGGAGGATGACGCCCCTACAGGGGTTTGGTTTACAAACTTTCAGCCCCACCTAAAACAAAATTCACCAGCCGCCACTGATTATGATGCATTCTCATTTTAGGCAAAGTATAAGACAATACTTTCTTAACAGTATAATTGTAACCAGGAATAAGTCTTCAAGTAACAATATTCAAATACTAACATTGTTGGGTTAAACAGAATTTGGTTTTATTCTGAATCCAGTGAAACAGATTGGTGGTTTTAGCTGATATGAAGACTTTCAGGTGTTTATATATGTTTAAGTATTTGGCAGACGCTTTTATCCAAAGCGACTTACATAAAATAATACATATAAAACAATCACTGCAAACATTATCATTTAAGGGAAGAATGTAATAGAAAATATCAATACAAAGTGTCAAGACAGAATAAACTCTCTGCTGCTGAAGCAACAGAGATGCAGTCTATAGGTCCCTAAGATATATAGATATCTAATGTATTCATACATTGTTTATGTAGGATACACACATATGTATATATAACCTAATCATATTGTTTCTTCAATTTAAAAATAGATTACCGTTTTTTTCCCCCTTCTCTGGGATTATATTCCCAGTTTTGATCTCGGACGTCCGGTCACTTATAGCGTATAAGAATATTATATTACTGTTAAGCAAACTATGAATAACAAAACACGCCAAAACATGTGTCTGTTATCATAGCTACAAGTATGACAAAAAAGGGGGTGAAA
Organism: Nerophis lumbriciformis; assembly: GCF_033978685.3. Lineage (NCBI taxonomy): Eukaryota > Metazoa > Chordata > Actinopteri > Syngnathiformes > Syngnathidae > Nerophis > Nerophis lumbriciformis. Next base: position 4,136,149 of record NC_084566.2, read on the forward strand.
ATCAGTGGTATTCAGTGAGGTAAAATGAATTAAATGCGCTGACAGTTCATTGCTCCTGCCAAATTAATTGCACTGAGTGGAGCGGATCACCACTCCAAGATGGCGGCCACGCGCCTCGTCTGCGCCAGTAGGCAGTAGCGCTCTATGCTGCGTCTACTTATAAGATGTCTATGGTTATAACGTTAGCAGTGAGTTTGCAGCCTCACTGATTTAACTACACAGCAAATAAAAGTCACGTTACTTAGCCAATAAACGTTATCTTACATTCAAAACTTACCCTTCTTTGTGCAACTTCAAATGTCGAACGAAGTTGGAAGTTGTTGCGTCTCCGTCTGTAATATTCGAACTGCGTGATTTGCATACCGCAATTCGTTTTTTGTTGACCAAGTCGTAGTTTTTATACCCGAACGAAACCAACTTTAACATAATTGTTTATCACTGGCACGTTGTTGGACAACTCTTGTTCATTGGTTGTCCTGCAATTTGATTGGATGAATGCTGTGTGATGAAAACAACGTAAATCTAATTTGATTGGCTGTTGTACTGACAGCACACCAGCTGACAGGAATAACACGCTGATAGACAGACGAAGAAAATGAAAAATACGGAGCGCTCCCAAATAACTTTTTAAGCTTTGGATTTTGGGGAAAGTGGCAAGTCATGTCAAGTCATGTCAAGTCAAAAGGCTCAAGTCCAAGTGAAGTCACAAGTCATTGATGTTAAAGTCTAAGTCGAGTTGCAAGTCTCTTCACATTTTGTCAAGTCGAGTCTAAAGTCATCAAATTCATGACTCGAGTCTGACTCGAGTCCAAGTCATGTGACTCGAGTCCACACCTCTGCTACCTTGAACCTCCTGAACCAGATCTATTAGGCCAGAATCATCCAGAAGGCAAAGGCCATTCTGGTCAACCCTAAGCACCCTCTCTTCTCAGAGTTTAGACCAGTGGTTCTTAAAGGCCTACTGAAATGCGATTTTCTTATTTAAACAGGGATAGCAGGTCCATTCTATGTGTCATACTTGATCATTTTGCGATATTGCCATATTTTTGCTGAAAGGATTTAGTAGAGAACATCGACGATAAAGTTCGCAACTTTTGGTCACTGATAAAAAAGCCTTGCCTGTACCGGAAGTAGCAGACGATATGCGCGTGACGTCACAGGCTGTGGAGCTCCTCACATCCGCACATTGTTTACAATCATGGCCACCAGCAGCGAGAGCGATTCGGACTGAGAAAGCGACGATTTCCCCATTAATTTGAGTGAGGATGAAAGATTTGTGGATGAGGAAAGGGAGAGTGAAGGACTATAGGGCAGTGGGAGCGATTCAGATAGGGAAGATGCTGTGAGAGGCGGGTGGGACCTGATATTCAGCTAGGAATGACTAAAACAGTAAATAAACACTAGACATATATATACTTTATTAGCCACAACACAACCAGGCTTATATTTAATATGCCACAAATTAATCCCGCATAACAAACACCTCCCCCTTCCCGTCCATATAACCCGCCAATACAACTCAAACACCTGCACAACACACTCAATCCCACAGCCCAAAGTACCGTTCACCTCCCCAAAGTTCATACAGCAAATATATTTCCCCAAAGTTACGTACGTGACATGCACATAGCGACACGCACGTACGGGCAAGCGATCAAATGTTTGGAAGCCGCAGCTGCATGCGTACTCACAGTACCGCGTCTGCGCATCCAACTCAAAGTCCTCCTGGTAAGATTCTCTGTTGTCCCAGTTCTCCACAGGCCAATGGTAAAGCTTGACTGTCATCTTCCGGGAATGTAAACAATGAAACACCGGCTGTGTTATCCGGCACAACAGTCAAGGGGTGCATTCTACGGTGGGGGTGCGTTATCCGGCACAACACCTGCCGCAATACACCGCTTCCCACCTACAGCTTTCTTCTTTGCTGTCTCCATTGTTCATTGAACAAATTGCAAAAGATTCATCAACACAGATGTCCAGAATACTGTGGAATTTTGCGATGAAAACAGACGACTTAATAGCTGGCCACCATGCTGTCCCAAAATGTCCTCTACAATCCGTGACGTCACGCGCAGGCGTCATCATACCGAGACGTTTTCAGCAGGATATTTCGCGCAAAATTTAAAATTGTACTTTAGCAAGCTAACCCGGCCGTATTGGCATGTGTTGCAATGTTAAGGTTTCATCATTGATGTATAAACTATCAGACTGCGTGGTCGGTAGTAGTGGGTTTCAGTAGGCCTTTAACCTTGTTGGAGGTATCGAACCCCACCAGTTTCATATGCGCATTCACCGAACCCTTCTTTAGTGAAAAAAAAAAATGTTTTTTTTTTTTTTTCAAATTCAAGACAAAGTTATATGTTTTTCGTAACACTTTAGTATGGGGAACATATTCTAAGTAACAAAGACTTAATTTAGAGTTATTTGGTTAGGGTTAGGGTTAGACGGTTAGGGCCAGGGTCAGAGGGTTAGGGTTATAATGAGGCCATAATAAGGCATTAATAAGTACTTAATAACGACTATTTAAGAGCCAATATGTTACTAATTTGCATGTTAATGGACACTGACCGAGAGTTAGTGGGCGGCCGAGGGTGGAGTCGGCTCTCTTGGTTGCTTTGTTGGGTCCGCTCCTATCTCTGGCCATGCTCCCCCCCACCCTAGCAGACGATGGCGTGGAACACCGCAGAGGCCACCACAGTGTATATGTTTTTTTTTGTTTGTTTTACTTTTGTAGCTGTATGTAGAAATGGCTGGTTGCATCAGCTCTACTCTTTTAATGTCTTTGATGTCCTTTGTGTTCTTTGATGTTTCCCTCTTACACACATGTTTATGTGTGCTATGGTTATAAGTATTTTTCCCCTTGGCCTCAAACTGGACCCCCTCTCCAGGGACCCAGGCTTGGACAAAAAAAAATTTTCTCAACCCCCCAGCGTTTACCTGTTTCTCACCTTTTTTGTAAGGGGCGCCGTCAGCTATCCTGTTTTGTCTCCCTGTAATCTTTGTCTGCTCTTGAATGGGATTTTGCTGAAAATCTTAATTTTCCCTTGGGTATTATCAAAGTATTTCTGATTCTGATTCCGATTCTGATACCTTAATCATTGCCTGTGAAGTTATAGGGTTTTATATTGAGGACAGTTTGACACTGAAACAGATTGAGTTCAGTTAGATTTTATTCTGTCGTTTCCTGTAGTAAAAAGTGTTTAACAATTAGGGATGATACTAGAAACCGATTTTCCCGGTTGTTCGATAAGAAAACAACCGAGTCCTCCGACTCTAATCCCTTTTTGAGAACCGGTACCCGTTATCGAGACCACTACAGTAAAGAAAAAGAGTTGGTTCTTTATTCGAAACCCTGGGAACGAATCCCGCCCCGACCAGAAATGCCCTTTGAGACATCACAAGAAATGACGTCACGTAGCTCAGTCATTAGGCGCAGATAGGGAAAGCAGGAAAACAATGGACCGGAAAAAGCGCTCCAAGGTGTAATAAAGTTCAAAACAAAAGGTATAATCCAATTAATAACTTTACTGAGAGATTTGAGCAGGGTACAAACACATGACGAACACTTTTTACGACCAACCGGAAACATCGCAACCAGGCTAGCAACGCACCTCCTTTACGGCAGCTGTCGCAACGTTCTTAAAGCAACCGCAGCACATACATATATATACAACACATCTCCCTTTTTTAACTTTTGCTTTTCTTTCCTTGTAAACAAAACAAAATCACACTGTATATGTGTTGTCTGTCTAATTATAAATAATGCAGACGAGGCGTGTTGGCTGAGTTCTTGACGTTTACTTTCACAGCGTGCTCAAAACATCGTTCTTAGCTGCCGGATGGCGACATGCAACAACACTTTTCGGGGCTACCGCGCATGCTTGTTACTCCCGTTGCATGCTGGGTAGTGTAGTTGTTGTATTCCCTAGCTCATAACATCACATCTTTCCCCCTATAAAGAAATAATGTTAAGTCAATAAAGTGTATTTCTTTTTTTAGCTTTAACTTTTTATTTTTTAGCATTGTAACCACATTTGCAAACAAGTTTCCTCTTCATAGAACTTTCTTTCAATAAAGAAATAAACTGCACAAATGTCAAAGCATCATAACAAACAGTTCTGTCAAATAGCAGCAGAAGTGCACTTTTTGGAGAGCTGTATTATTTTCAGTTTTGTGCCCAAGGGACTGATTTTATTTAACACTATATTATTATTTATACACCTATAGTGATCACAGAGACAGGTTGTTTTTGTGTTGCTGTATATATTTGTTTTTCTGAAAAATCCCACTTAATATACTTTGGGTAACAACAGTCAATATTTATTTATTTTATTTTATTTTTTAGGGGGGTGACAGTCAATATTTATTTATTTATTAGATTCAATTGTTTTCTTATATAATAAAAGTGAGCTTTTGTTAAACCAAATATTGTGCGTTTTTTTCCATATACCTGTACAACAACCTATATGGACTCGATAAGAGAATCGATAAGGAATCGGTTCGATAAGAGGATTCGATAATAGGCTCGAACTCGATAATTTCTTATCAAACATCATCCCTATTAACAATAATCATCATCTTGTGGAAAGTCTTCTGAAAAGAGATGTTATCTCTGTGATTGTGTCCTACACTGCAGGTGTAATGGCCAGGTGTTCCAATACTGTTGTCCTCACAGCGTCTCAGGAGACTATTGATGTGTCTTTAAAGTTGTTGCTGCCGTCTTTGTTGAGATTGCATCAGGGAAGCGTGTGGCTGAGCATCTGTATCCAGATTATTTCCCAACTGTCTTCCAAACAAGACCATAAATCATTGAGTGTGTGAGCCGTGACAGATGTCTACTTTTGTCTTGGACATGCATACATGTGAGAACATTAACGCACACACGCTTGAATCGTGAACCGCTGGCTAATAAGTTTGCATGATAAGATCAGTAAAAATGAGGCTGACGAAGAAGCCTCCTCCTACGTTTCAGCCTGCAGGGATCTACAATCTGCTGATGCTGCATCCATCCCTATCCTTCTTGCTTTGTCAGACTCAATATTTGATGTATAGATATGCATGACGCTGTGCCAGGTTGTGTGTGTGTGTGTGTGTGTGTGTGTGCGTGTGTGTGTGTGCGTGTGTGTGTGTGTGTGTGTGTGTGTGTGTGTGTGTGTGTGTGTGTGTGTGTGTACACGGGGAACACAACAAACAACAACAACAGGGAGGCTAGCTAGGTGAATGCTCAAATATTAATGCGGCCACATTTTTTGAGAAGTAAACTCTGGAATGAACAGAGAAAGCTGTACATCCACTAAGACACAGGTGTCAGAACTCCAGGCCAGATCTGGCCAGCCACATCATTTAATGTGGCCTGTCGTGTCATTCCATGTGGTCAGCCACATCATGTAACGTGGTCCATCACTTCATTTATGATGACCCGCCATGTCATATAGAGTGGCCCGCCACGTCATTCAACATGGTCTGCCACATCGTTTAATGTGGTCCGTCACATTATTCAAATTGGTGTGCCACATCATTTGTTGTGGTTTGTAAAGTCATTTATCATGGCCCACCACGTCATTTAGAGTGGCCCGCCACATCATTCAACTTGGTCTGCCACATAATTTATTGTGTTTTTTCAAGTCATTTAATGTTGCCTGCCATATCATTTTATGTGGTTTGTCAAGTCATTTAGTGCTGCCCACCATGTCATTTAAAATTGGCCTGCCACATCATTTTACGTGGTTTGTCAAGTCATTTAGTGCTGCCCACCATGTCATTTAAAGTTGCCTGCCACATCATTTTATGTGGTTTGTCAAGTCATTTAGTGTTGCCCACCATGTCATTTACCATTGCCTGCCACTTCATTTTATGTGGTTTGTCAAGTCATTTAGTGTTGCCCACCATTTCATTTACAATGGCCTGCCGCATTTTTAAAGTGGTTTGTCAAGTCATTTATTGTTGCCCACCATGTCATTTAAAGTGGCCTGCCACATAATTTTATGTGGTTTGTCAAGTCATTTAGTGTTGCCCACCATGTCATTTACCTTGGCCTGCCACATTTTTAAAGTGGTTTGTCAAGTCATTTAGTGTTGCCCACCATGTCATTTACCATGGCCTGCCACTTCATTTTATGTGGTTTGTCAAGTAATTTAGTGTTGCCCACCATGTCATTCACCATGGCCTGCCACGTCATTTTATGTGGTGTGTCAAGTCATTTAGTGTTGCCCACCATGTCATTTATCATGGCCTGCCAAATCATTTTATGTGGTTTGTCAAGTCATTTAGTGTTGCCCACCATGTCATTTACAATGGCCTGCCACATCATTTTATGTGGTTTGTCAAGTCATTTAGTGTTGCCCACCATGTCATTTACAATGGCCTGCCACATCATTTTATGTGGTTTGTCAAGTCATTTATTGATGCCCACCATGTCATTTACAATGGCCTGCCACTTCATTTTACGTGGTTTGTCAAGTCATTTAATGTTGCCCACCATGTCATTTAAAATGGCCCGCCACGTCATTCAACATGGTCTGCCACGTCGTTTAACGTGGTCCGTCACATTATTTAATGTGGTGTGCCACATAATTTATTGTGGTTTGTCAAAACATTCATTGTGGTTTGTCAAGTCATTTAATGTTGCCCACCATATCATTTAAAGTGGCCCGCCAGGTCATACAACATGGTCTGCCTCATCATTTAACATGGTCCGTGACATTATTCAAAGTGCTGTGCCACCTCATTATTCAAAGTGCTGTGCCACATCATTTATTGTCCTTTGTAAAGTCATTCATCATTGCCCACCATATCATTTAAAGTGCCCCGCCACATCATTCAACATGGTCTGCCACATCTTTTAATGTTGCCCACCATGTCATTTAATGTGGCCCGCCACGTCATTCAACATGGTCTGCCAAGTCGTTTAATGTGGCCTGTCACGTTATTTAATGTGGTGTGCCACATCATTTGTTATGGTTTGTCAAAACATTTATCGTGGTTTTTCAAGTCCTTTAATGTTGCCCACCATATCATTTAAGGTGGCCCGCCAGGTCATACAACATGGTCTGCCTCATCATTTAACATGGTCCGTGACAATATTCAATGTGGTGTGCCACATCATTTACTGTCTTTTGTAAAGTCATTTATCATGGCCCACCATGTCATTTAAAGTGCCCCGCCACGTCATTCAACATGGTCTGCCACATAATTTAAAGTGGATGCCACATCATTTATCGTGGTTTTTCAAGTCTTTTAGTGTTGCCCACCATATAATTTACCATGGCCTGCCACTTCATTTTACGTGGTTTGTCAAATCATTTAGTGTTGCCCACCATGTCATTTACCATGGCTCACCCCGTCATTCAGTATGGTCTGCCACATCATTTAACGTGGTCTGTCACATTATTTAACGTGGTGTGCCACATCATTTATTGTGGTTTGTCAAAACATTCATTGTGGTTTGTCAAAACATTCATCGTGGTTTGTCAAGTCATTTAATGTTGCCCACCATGTCATTTAAAGTGGCCCGCCACGTCATTCAATATGGTCTGCCACGTCGTTTAACGTGGTCCGTCACATTATTTAATGTGGTGTGCCACATCATTTATCATGGTTTGTCAAAACCTTTATTGTGGTTGGTCAAGTCACTTAATGTTGCCCACCATATCATTTAAAGTGGCCCGCCAGGTCTTACAACATGGTCTGCCTCATCATTTAACATGGTCTGTGACATTATTCAAAGTAGTGTGCCACATCATTTATTGTGGTTTGTAAAGTCATTTATTATGGCCCACCATGTCATTTAATGTGGCCCGCCATGTCATTCAACATGGTCTGCCACATTGTTTAATGTTGTCCACCATGTCATTTAAAGTGGCCCGCCACGTCATTCATAATGGTCTGCTACATCGTTTAACGTGGTCTGTCACATTATTTAATGTGGTGTGCCACATAATTTATTGTGGTTTGTCAAAACATTCATTGTGGTTTGTCAAGTCATTTAATGTTGCCCACCATATCATTTAAGGTGGCCCGCCAGGTCATACAACATGGTCTGCCTCATCATTTAACATGGTCTGTGACATTATTCAAAGTAGTGTGCCACATCATTTATTGTGGTTTGTAAAGTCATTTATCATGGCCCACCATGTCATTTAAAGTGGCCAGCCACATCATTCAACATGGTCTGCCACATCACTTAAAGTGGTATGCCACATAATTTATTGTGGTTTTTCAAGTCTTTTAGTGTTGCCCACCATATCATTTACCATGGCCCTCCCCGTCATTCGATATGGTCTGCCACATCGTTTAATGTGGTCTGTCCCATTATTTAATGTGGTGTGCCACATCATTTGTTGTGGTTTGTCAGAACATTCATTGTGGTTTGTCAAGTCATTTAATGTTGCCCACCATGTCATTTAAAGTGGCACGCCAGATCATTCAACGTGGTCTGCCATATCGTTTAATGTGGTCCGTCACGTTATTTAAAGTGTTGTGCCACATCATTTATTGTGGTTTGTCAAAACATTCATTGTGGTTTGTCAAGTCATTTAATGTTGCCCACCATGTCATTTAAAGTGGCACGCCAGATCATTCAACGTGGTCTGCCATATCGTTTAATGTGGTCCGTCACGTTATTTAAAGTGTTGTGCCACATCATTTATTGTGGTTTGTCAAAACATTCATTGTGGTTTGTCAAGTCATTTAATGTTGCCCACCATATCATTTAAGGTGGCCCGCCAGGTCATACAACATGGTCTGCCTCATCATTTAACATGGTCTGTGACATTATTCAAAGTAGTGTGCCACATCATTTATTGTGGTTTGTAAAGTCATTTATCATGGCCCACCATGTCATTTAAAGTGGCCAGCCACATCATTCAACATGGTCTGCCACATCACTTAAAGTGGTATGCCACATAATTTATTGTGGTTTTTCAAGTCTTTTAGTGTTGCCCACCATATCATTTACCATGGCCCTCCCCGTCATTCGATATGGTCTGCCACATCGTTTAATGTGGTCTGTCCCATTATTTAATGTGGTGTGCCACATCATTTGTTGTGGTTTGTCAGAACATTCATTGTGGTTTGTCAAGTCATTTAATGTTGCCCACCATGTCATTTAAAGTGGCACGCCAGATCATTCAACATGGTCTGCCATATCGTTTAATGTGGTCCGTCACGTTATTTAAAGTGTTGTGCCACATCATTTATTGTGGTTTGTCAAAACATTCATTGTGGTTTGTCAAGTCATTTGATGTTGCCCACCATGTCATTTAAAGGATTAGTGATTTAGAAGTAGCTAAAACACTGCTGATGGATGTTAGACGCTAGCTATCTTTAAGCACCTCTTCCTGAGGGCGTTTCAGTGTTATAACTTCACCTTTATCTTTAGTTTTTAGGCCAAAATGCATCCATTCTCCCTTTTCTGTCTACACACTGTGTCTGCTTGTAAGAACTCTGTGTGTGTGCGCTGCCGAACATGCTCCTCTGCTCGTAAACCCAGCAGTGTCATGACGTGACGACGCGCTGTCATGCTCGTTGGAAGCCGGTACTTTTCAAACAGAGTATAGTACTGTTTTGATTCATTAGTAGCGCGATACTATACTAGTACCGTTATACCGTACAACCCTAGTTGGTACACAGAGGTGTTTGTAAATCGATGTTTCACTATACATGCAATTATATTTGTGGCCATGTTGTCTCCTTTGAGCGTCAGGCACAATCAAAAGCGTGTGCCGCGTAGCTGTTATTACACACAATCAGTTTTGATTAGTTGTTTACCGCTGCAGTGGAATATTAAAAAGAAATATGCAGTGAAGGCTTTGTTTCAAATTAAAAACCACTGTTGCCATGGAACACGAGTTCTTGAATAATGATGACGAAATAATTGCAGCGGGGTCTAGTCTGAGTGCTTAATAGTTTAGTGAGGGTTTGTCGCATCATTGCCTAGCGCGTCTCAGCAGACAAAACAGACATTAGTCTTCATTTCTTCTTTTCCTGTGAAAGTCGAACGTTTTTAGAGAGAATACACAACACTTCAGTTTTGGAGTACTGTGATTATGGAAGTAGAATTGTCTCACATCAACTTGCACAAATAAATGTGACCTACACACTCCCCTGAACAACCAGCAGAGGGCATTGCAGCCAGAGCGGTTTCGGTCACATATGCAGGGGCGCCGAAAAGGGGGTGGGGGGTAAAGGAGACGGATTCTAGGGGCCCATGATGGAGGGGGGCCCAGAGAGGCCCCTAATGATGATGAAATTATAATACAGAAAAAATAATGACACTGTGTTGGGGGCCCTGTAAAGATTCTTTTCATGGGGCTCAAAATCTCTAGCGGCCCCCCTGCACATATGCATTACCGTATTTTTCGGAGTATACGTCGCACCGGAGTATAAGTCGCACCTGCCGAAAATGCATAATAAAAAAGGAAAAAAATATATATAAGTCGCACTGGAGCCCGGCCAAACTACGAAAAAAACTGCGACTTATAGTCCGAAAAATACGGTACATGTTCTCTGCACAGAAACAATCCACGTCTTTACAGAGAGAACGCACAATGGACCTTAGCTAGTTAACGTTAGCGTTGTATTAGCTAATGCTAATTCATCGAGTTAATCTGAAAGGCCGTGCTAGCTGCTTATTTTATTGTATCAATGTCGTTTAATGACCTTGTCCCGATGTAGATACGGATCTCTTATCAGTGCAATGTGAGTCAAATCATCCCAAAAGTCATGACATAATATGACCCTCCCTAGTGTGCCTCTGATTGGCTCGCCAGTGTCTGACCATGTCTGTGACCCAGACCGCTCTGGCTGCAATGCCCTCTGCTGGTTGTTCAGGGGAGTGTGTAATTCACATTTATTTGTGCTGTGACGACCCGGGCGCATGGTGATGCGGGGTTTCGTTCTAACCAGGAATCCAGACACAGCGTGCAGGTAAGAAAGGATTGATTTATGGGATAAATTATACTGGAACAAACAAAAACATGCTCATAGTACGGAAGGCAAAAACTAAAGGAGCTAGCGTGGGAGCTAGAAGGTAAAAAGGAGCCTAGCGTGAAAGCTAGCAGGTTTAGAGCAGGAAACAAAATCTGTTGTATGAAAACAAACTAGGAAGTCAGACCGACTCACTGGCAAGGCAGGCTTAAATAATGTCAGTGATGACTAACAGGTGCGCGTCCGGAAACACACCTTCCATCCATCCATTTTCTACCGCTTTTTCCCTTCGGGGTCGTGGGGGTCGCTGGAGCCTATCTCAGCTACAATCGGGCGGAAGGCGAGGTACACCTGGACAAGTCGCCACCTAATCGCAGGGCCAACACAGATAGACAGACAACATTCACACTCACATTCACACACTAGGGCCAATTTTAGTGTTGCCAATCTAGCAAGTGAAAATAAGCAGCCATGGCAACAAACTCAGGTGCACAAACAGGCACTCAAGGAGTCCAAAACTAACAGAAAACACAAGTGCCTCGAAAACGTAAACAGAAATATGATCCGGGCAGTGGATCATAGCATCTGGTTTGTGGGAGGAATGTCTCATCGACACAAAAGCAAAAAAGCGATATGCAAATTCAATGCAAATACAAATACAAAACCAAGCATATTTATATTCAAATATAAATAGTTAATTTATGCAAATTCTTAATTTATTTGTATGTCACATTTTTATATTTCCATCCATCCATCTTCTTCCGCTTATCCGAGGTCGGGTCGCGGGGGCAGCAGCCTAAGCAGGGAAGCCCAGACCTCCCTCTCCCCAGCCACTTCGTCCAGCTCTTCCTGTGGGACCCCGAGGCGTTCCCAGGCCAGCCGGGAGACATAGTCTTCCCAACGTGTCCTGGGTCTTCCCCGCGGCCTCCTACCGGTCGGACGTGCCCTAAACACCTCCCTAGGGAGGCGTTCGGGTGGCATTCTGACCTCATCTGGCTCCTCTCGATGTGGAAGAGCAGCGGCTTTACTTTGAGCTCCCCCCGGATGGCAGAGCTTCTCACCCTATCTCTAAGGGAGAGCCCCGCCACCCGGCGGAGGAAACTCATTTCGGCCGCTTGTACCCGTTATCTTGTCCTTTTGGTCATAACCCAAAGCTCATGACCATAGGTGAGGATGGGAACGTAGATCGACCGGTAAATTGAGAGCTTTGCCTTCCGGCTCAGCTCCTTCTTCACCACAACGGATCGATACAGCGTCCGCATTACTGAAGACGCCGCACCGATCCACCTGTCGATCTCACGATCCATTCTTTCCTCACTCGTGAACAAGACTCCGAGGTTCTTGAACTCCTCCACTTGGGGCAAGATCTCCTCCCCAACCCGGAGATGGCACTCCACCCTTTTCCGGGCGAGAACCATGGACTCGGACTTGGAGGTGCTGATTCTCATCCCAGTCGCTTCACACTCAGCTGCGAGCCGATCCAGTGAGAGCTGAAGATCCTGGCCAGATGAAGTCATCAGGACCACATCATCCTCAAAAAGCAGAGACCTAATCCTGCAACCACCAAACCAGATCCCCTCAACGCCTTGACTGCGCCTAGAAATTCTGTCCATAAAAGTTATGAACAGAATCGGTGACAAAGGGCAGCCTTGGCGGAGTCCAACCCTCACTGGAAACGTGTCCGACTTACTGCCGGCAATGCGGACTAAGCTCTGGCACTGAGCATACAGGGAGCGGACTGCCACAATCAGACAGTCCGATACCCCATACTCTCTGAGCACTCCCCACAGGACTTCCCGAGGGACACGGTCGAATGCCTTCTCCAAGTCCACAAAACACATGTAGACTGGTTGGGCAAACTCCCATGCACCCTCAAGGACCCTGCCAAGAGTATAGAGCTGGTCCACAGTTCCACGACCAGGACGAAAACCACACTGTTCTTCCTGAATCCGAGGTTCGACTATCCGGCGTAGCCTTCTCTCCAGTACAACCGAATAGACCTTACCGGGAAGGCTGAGGAGTGTGATCCCACGATAGTTAGAACACACCCGAGGAGAGTGATCCCACGATAGTTAGAACACACCCTCCGATTCCCTTTCTTAAAGAGAGATTTTTATATTTATAAATGTTATTTGTATATATTTTCAAATCTCTAAAATATATTTACAAATATACGTTTCTTTATACAAAATTATTTAGTTATTTGTATATCACATTTGTATTTGTATTTGTATATTTATTAATATATGCATATGTATTAATATATTGATATATATAAGTTGATGTGAGACAATTCTACTTCCATATGTGATGACTCAATAGCGCTGAGAGACTAATGTGTCACGTTGGTGTGTGGATGTTGTCCTCACACCAATAACATGTTATTAGTACCAGGTGAGGTAACATTTTTTGTGTTGCAACCCTGCTGCGGATTCTTGTAAAATGCATCGACTCAGGGCTGACACTGTGGTTATTTGTTCTAATTTGTCTGTAATTTGAATATTTCCCAACCTCCTCTCAGGAGCATTCATCGTGACCCGGCCCTGGCCGCCGCAGTGTCACATGATCGATGTTTTCCCTCGCCTTCAGACATCTTCAGCGGAGGTCATAAGGTTGTCTGTCAAGCTCGGTTAATTTCCCACTCTTAAGTCCACAGCTGTTTGCATGTGAATATACTCATGCATGTGTTTGGAGGCTGTGGGTCGTTCAAAAAGGGTAGACTGCAGGATGTTTTCACAGCTGTCATGGTGATGAATTAGGTACTTGTGATGAATCTGTATTTAAATGTAGCATTAGCATCTCTGGACACTTAGAGCCAACGCTGTTGCTAGTGGACCTTGGCAGAGCTGCACTAACACAATTAAATGTATGTTAACACCAGTGGCGGGCCGTGCGTTTCCCACCTAGGCCTTCAGTCATGTCCCACTTCAATGATTACCTCTCAAAATACCATCATTGATGTCACCACAAGACCATTGCTGGAGAAATACTACACAGAAACAAATGTACTCTGTATTGAACAACAGTGTACAAAACAAGCTATTTTCTGACGCATTTAAAAATCAATAAACCCCCATCAGCAATTAAAATATGTGGTACTGTCTAAATTAAAATTGAACGTGAAAAAATTAAGAAATAAAATATTTGAACTCACAATTTGTAGAACCCATACGACGCCGTATAAGCCAGTGGTACCGCTCGTAGTCGCTTGATTTGAGTGGAAGTGGCGGGCATTTCCTCATTTCATCGCCGGGACAGCTGAGCTAGCTTGCGGGATTGGCCGACATCGTCTCACAAGATGTAGTTTCTCTTTAAATATCCTTCTTGAAAATGTCCTTGCAAATATATATCTGCCACCTAATCAACTGTCCTTGTTCTCCTTCTTTGTGGGTTAAAAACGTGAGTATTGATTATTTCTCTGCTAGCCCGGTATGGCTACGGTGCAACACCTCCGGCTTTAGTAAATTGCACATTGTGATTGGATACTCACAAGTGAGTATCCAATCAGTCTCGTTAACATCAGGCTACTTCGATAGGCTACTGTCAACAACTTGTGATCTGATTTGCTACCGCAACTGTCTGTCAACTGTATGTGTTCTCAAATTCATCCACTAACGGTCCCGGGTGTGGCTCTGCTCATCTGCATAGTACCGCTGCGGCTCAAACCAGTGAGTATCCAATCACAGGAGGCGTGAATGTCACGTTCAACAACTCCTAAACTGATTGGCTATGGCAATTATCTATCAACTGTATGTGCCTGTTCACTTACAGTGAACAGAAGACATTGTTGATTCTGAAGGCAGATTTGGTACAGCATGGCAACATAAGCTAGCTGAATTCTAATTGGATAAAAACTAACCTAAAAACAACAGCTCTGGAAGAAGCATAATATGACATGAAGAGAATACGACTAATTTTAGATATTTAAGGAAAGTCAATTAAAAATGACTTTTATCTTTAATTATGATCATGATTTCTGGTTATGTTAGGCCAGCAGAGAAGACGAACCACCCCATGGTTAACACCCAAGAGGGATGTCAGGTGTAGAGCCATTTGCTCAAAAGGAACCCACAATGGGTCTCAAACCTGGAACCCTCTATTCCCAAAGTCAGGTCCTTGGATATCTGAGCTACTAAGGATTACATTACTGAAATGAGTAACTAGTACTTGCACAGCCTTTTTATTAGAGGCAGTCACAAGTTTATATTTCCTCCCAAAATAACCCCATTGACATTTTGTTTGTTTGTGTACATTTGTGGACGTTGGGCCCTCATACTACCCTGAAATTATAGGCAGAAAGATGCACACGAATGGCCATTTTATGATAATGTCTCAAGGAACAATAGTGTATAAACATTGTAATATTGTAGCAGTGAGTTTACAGCAGTGTAGATGTACTCTCTACTAAAAAAAATAATTATCCTTTAAATAATGTCTAGTCAGATTAATCCCACAGTTGCTTTGAAATTTGAATATTATTGTTGTGGTGTCGTAAAATAGACCAGAGTTTCTTAACCATAGGGCCCACTGTTGGGCTGCGAGCGTCCCCTAGAGCAGTGGTCCCCAACCTTTTTGTAGCTACGGACCGGTCAACGCTGGAAAATTTGTCCCACGGACCGGGGGTGTATTTATTTATTTTTTTTTTTTATTTTTTTTGTCATAAAGAACTACAATCATGTGTGCTTACGGACTGTATCCCTGCAGACTGTATTGATCTATATTGATATATAATGTATATATTGGCAATGGCGCCCCATAATACACCTGCTGTGAACTTGTTTTTATGTTTTTATTTATTTTATTTTATTTATTTATTTTTTATCGTGTTCTGTTTGTGTTGTGTTGTGTTTGCTCGGTACTCGTTTTATCTTTTAACCTGCCCATTGTACAGCACTTTGGCTACCCCTGTGGTAAATTTTAAATGTGCTTTATAAATAAAGTTGATTTGATTTGATTTGATTGATTGTGTTTTTTATGTTGATTTAATAAAAAAAATTAAAAAACATTATTTATTTATTTTTTTTAATTTCTTGTGCGGCCTGGTACCAATCGGTAGTGGTTGGGGACCACTGCCCTAGAGGGCTGCAAAAAAATATCTGTTTCTCAGCTATGGGCCCCAGTGGTACTCAGTTGTAATACACTTTTCTACCACTTGTGGCAGTAATGACAATTTCAAACCAGAGCCATGTATGGAGAAAGTATGGCCAACTCGGTTTTGAAGTCGGCTTCAAAATAGCAACGTATAGACACTTAAGGGGCTTTTGACCAATCAGAGAGAATGGCCAGAGGATCTCCTAAATGATTGGTCATAAGCCCCCCAACTTGAAACCGAGTTGGCCATACTCGCTCTACACCAGACCTGGGCAAATTAAGGCCCGGGGGCCACATGCGGCCCCTTAAGCTTTTCAATCTGGCCCACCGGACATTCCCAAATATTTTGTTTAGATCTTTAAGATGACATTATGATGTGCAGTGATGTTTTCTAATGACCGTAAATCTTGAACTAAACAAAGTATTTCCATGGTTGGAATCTGTACTTTTGCATTATATACTAGTTACTATGTAATCTAATTAGTTACTATGGTAATCTAATTAGTTACTACGGTAATTTAAATCAAAGTAGCTCAGACGAGGCACCAAGCAATGTGGGTGGGGAGCGTTTCCACAGAGTGTTTCCGGAGCCTGAAATGTGGGTGTCAGGGACAGACGTGGAAGGAGATTTTTACAACAAAGTTCTAAAGCTTAGTTATATATCAGATGTATCAGATTATAGGTGGATTTTTTTTACCCTTAGCTGTGTTTGTTGCATTTTTGTTGCATTTCGCTTGATTGTAAAATATGTGGCTGGAGAGGGGGTGTGACGTTCATATATTGTCAATATTCAGTGTTTTATCCTTCATAGTTGTATCCTCCGTAAATCCCACATTCTTTATTTTCATGTACATTCTGGGTGTCTCACTCAGTAAAAAAATTAAAATTTCCATTCTGTTTTAGTAAGACGGTCTGTCATAACGTTTTTAGCTTACAATCAGACATTAATGTGAGGTTTTGTATTAGTGTTTCTAAAAATAGGACCCAAGCACACATACTGTACAGCAGATTTTTACAGTTTACATATATATGTGTGTGTGTGTGTGTGTATATATATATATATATATATATATATATATATATATATATATATATATATATATATATATATATATATATATATATGTATGTGTGGGGAAAAAAAATCACAAGACTATTTCATCTCTGAGAGATGAAATAGTCTTGTGATTTTTTTTCCCCACACATACCGTATTTTCCGCACTATAAGGCGCACCTAAAAACCACAAATTTTCTCAAAAGCTAACAGTGCGCCTTATAACCCGGTGCGCTTTATTACGATTCATTTTCATAAAGTTTCGATCTCGCAACTTCGGTAAACAGCCGCCATCTTTTTTCCCGGTAGAACAGGAAGCGCTTCTTCTTCTACGCAAGCAACCGCCAAGGTAAGCACCCGCCCCCATAGAACAGGAAGCGCTTCTTCTTCTACTGTAAGCTACCGCCCGCCCCCGGAAGAAGAAGAAAAAACGCGCGGATATCACCGTACGTTTCATTTCCTGTTTACATCTGTAAAGACCACAAAATGGCTCCTACTAAGCGAAAAGGATCCGGTTCATAAAAAGACGCAATCTCTCCATCCGCACACGGATTACTACCGTATTTCACAGCAACTGATATTCCTGTGAACCGCACTGTGGAACGGGAGCACGTACGGTGAATATTCGCACCACAGGGAATGAGAAGTCATCCTTCACTGTGGTTCTAGCTTGCCATGCTAACTTCCACCCATGGTGATATTCAAAAGGAAGACCTTGCCAAAAGAGACCTTTCCAGCCGGCGTCATCATAAAAGCTAACTCGAAGGGATGGATGGATGAAGAAAAGATGAGCGAGTGGTTAAGGGAAGTTTACGCGAAGAGGCCGGGTGGCTTTTTTCACACAGCTCCGAAGGCGAACACACCTTCACTAAGACGGGCAGACAGCGCCGGACGACATACGCCAACATTTGCCAGTGGATCGTAAATGCCTGGGCAGATATTTCGGTCACAACTGTTGTCCGAGCTTTCCGGAAGGCAGGATTCACAGAACAACAGCGACACTGACTCCGATGACTTCGACGAGACGGAACCGGCCATTTTGGATACCACGCTTGCGCAACTTTTCAATTCGGACACCGAAGACGAAGAATTCGAAGGATTTACGAATGAAGAATAACTTCAGAAGGTGAGCGCTATGTTTATTTTGTGTGTTGTGACATTAACGTTCGAGCAACATTATGTTGCTATTGCTCTACACCATTTTGAATTTTACTATGTTTGTGATTGCACATTTGCGTACATTTTGGGACAGAGTTGTTAGAACGCTGGTTTTCAATATATTATTAAAGTTTGACTGAACTATCTGACTGTTTTTTTGACATTCCCTTTAGCGCAGCGTAGGCGCGGCTTATAATCCGGGGCGGCTTATTGGTGGACAAAGTTATGAAATATGTAATTCATTGAAGGTGCGGCTAATAATCCGGTGCGCCTTATAGTGCGGAAAATACGGTACATATATTGCGCTCTACTACGGTATCGAGCACTATTTTTTGGATAACCTTATTAAGACATATATATATATATATATATATATATATATATATATATATATATATATATATATATATATGTGTGTATACGTGGACAGATAGATATACCGGCCCCCGAGTCAAAATATTTGCCCAGGCCTGAAGTCCAGGAACATGTGGGTTAAAAATAAATTGCCTGCATTTATACATGATTAATGCTATAATTTTGGGGATTAATCAGATGAGTTATGTCATTCAATTTGGCAGCCCGAGTTTAAACATTCCACAGAGTTACTGTTAGTTTTTGGAGACTAATAGTTTCCTTTCAGCTGGGCAACATGTTTGGCTGCAGCTCATGCTATTTTTCATTTTTAGTTTCATCGAGCCCGTGCATTTTTGACGTTATTGTGCTTCTTGATGGAGCCTTGTGGGAAGCGTCTTGAGAGGCAACTTGTAAAACCTTTGGAAAACCTGCGTCCTTGACAATATTAATGGCTCTGCATTTTTTGCTGCAATCCACTCGGCAATTTTTCAGCGGTAGGCTTAAGTGAAGCCCTGACATTCTGTGATTTGTCACAAGATGGGGGACGCCTTAGCCAAAGTATGTAGACAGTAAAAAGCATAGTAATGTATGTTTAACTTCATGGCGATAATTTAAGATGGGAGGACTTTGATGAAATGCGTGCATGGTACTTTTTACTGTAGACGCTTTTTGTTCAAATTTCATATGGCTTGTGCCATTTGACTTCCTCCATATTGACTTGTTAGGTTCTGGATCAACTTCCCTTTTGCACTTGCCTGACTAATACTACTTGGAAAAACTGCGCGAAACACGTTGCCGAAGACATTAAGTGGAATTTTTTAATATTTTTTTCGCTGTAGATGGGTTAATTATAATACAATCTTTAACCAGAATAATAATGACGATTGATTAATCCGCAGTCACGTGTCAATTATTGACAGCTTTAATTTTGCTGCAAGTGATTACACAACACAGAGTCTTCTGTGACGGTAAAATAAATAATAGTCACTGTAAACAACAGTAGATCTAAAACGTCTATTGACTAAGGTTGTTTCGATACCAATATGTTGGTACCGGTACCAAAATATTTTTCGATATTTTTCGATACTTTTTTCGATATAAAGGGGACCACAAAAAAATGGCATTATTGGCTTTATTTTACAAAAAATCTTAGGGTACATTAAACATATGTTTATTATTGCAATTTAGTCCTTAAATAAAATAGTGAACATACTAGACAACTTGTCTTTTAGTAGTAAGCAGTAACATATTGTGTCATTTATCATTCTATTATTTTGTCAACATTATGAGGGACAAACTGTAAAAATGTATTATTAATCGACTTGTTCATTTACTGTTAATATCTGCTTATTTTCTGTTTCTGTAATAATCACTTATTCTTCTGTTGTTTGATACTTTACATTAATTTTGGATGATACCACAAATGTAGCTATCGATCCGATACCAAGTAGTTACAGGATCATATATTGGTCATACTTTAAGTCTTCATGTGTCCAGGGACATATTTCCTGAGTTTATAAACATAATATGAACTTTTTTTTCAAAGAAAAAATATTTTGTGACAATAACAAATATTGATGTAATCATAGAAGTATCGACTAGATACACTCTTGTACTTGATATCATTACAGTGGATGTCAGGTGTAGATCCACCCATGGCGTTTGTTTACAGTGTGACGCCGGTGAGCTATTGTATCCTCCTACGGTGTGTAGTGAAGCATGTTTAGCTATTCCTCGTCCTCCATTGATAATGACACTTGTAAGAAACTCACTTTATTTGTCGCCATGGAGGCCAGGATTAGTGATTTAGAAGTAGATCAAACACTGCCGATTAACGGATGGACATTAGCCGCTAGCTAGCTAGCCATGTCTTAAAGCTTCTCTTCCTGAGGGCGTTTCAGTGTTATAACGTCACCTTTATCGTCAGTTTTTAAGTTAAAATGCATCCATTTTCCGTTTTTTTGTCTACACACTGTGTCTGCTTGTAAGTACTCTGTGTGTGTGTGTTGCCCAACATGCTCCTCTGCTCGTAAAACCAACAATGTCATGACGTTACGACGCGCCGTCATGCCTGGTAAAAAAACAAAATGGGGAACCGGTACTTTTCAAACAGAGTATAGTACCGTTTTTGATTCATTAGTACCGTGATACTATACTAGTACCGGTACACCGTACAACCCTACTACTGACTATAACGGACTTGTTATGAAAGTCATAAAAAAGGTAACCAAGTACCGTATTTTCCGCACTATAAGGCGCACCTAAAAACCACAATTTTTCTCAAAAGCTGACAGTGCGCCTTATAACCCGGTGCGCTTTATTACGATTCATTTTCATAAAGTTTCGGTCTCGCAACTTCGGTAAACAGCCGCCATCTTTTTTCCCGGTAGAACAGGAAGCGCTTCTTCTTCTACGCAAGCAACCGCCAAGGAAAGCACCCGCCCCCATAGAACAGGAAGCGCTTCACCCGCCCCCGGAAGAAGAAGAAAAAACGCGCGGATATCACCGTACGTTTCATTTCCTGTTTACATCTGTAAAGACCACAAAATGGCTCCTACTAAGCGACAAGGGTCCGGTTCATAAAAAGACGCAATCTCTCCATCCGCACACGGATTACTACCGTATTTCACAGCAACTGATATTCCTGTGAACCGCACTGTGGAACGGGAGCACGTACGGTGAATATTCGCACCACAGGGAATGAGAAGTCATCCTTCACTGTGGTTCTAGCTTGCCATGCTAACTTCCACCCATGGTGATATTCAAAAGGAAGACCTTGCCAAAAGAGACCTTTCCAGCCGGCGTCATCATAAAAGCTAACTCGAAGGGATGGATGGATGAAGAAAAGATGAGCGAGTGGTTAAGGGAAGTTTACGCGAAGAGGCCGGGTGGCTTTTTTCACACAGCTCCGAAGGCGAACACACCTTCACTAAGACGGGCAGACAGCGCCGGACGACATACGCCAACATTTGCCAGTGGATCGTAAATGCCTGGGCAGATATTTCGGTCACAACTGTGGTCCGAGCTTTCCGGAAGGCAGGATTCACAGAACTGCTGCACAACAACAGCGACACTGAATCCGATGACTTCGACGAGGCGGAGCCGGCCATTTTTGGATCCCACGCTTGCGCAACTTTTCAATTCGGACACCGAAGACGAAGAATTCGAAGGATTTACGAATGAAGAATAACTTCAGAAGGTGAGCGCTATGTTTATTTTGTGTGTTGTGACATTAACGTTCGAGCAACATTATGTTGCTATTTATTGCTCTACACCATTTTGAATTTTACTATGTTTGTGATTGCACATTTGCGTACATTTTGGGACAGAGTTGTTAGAACGCTGGTTTTCAATATATTATTAAAGTTTGACTGAACTATCTGACTGTTTTTTTGACATTCACTTTAGCGCAGCGTTTTTTTGACATTCACTTTAGCGCAGCGTAGGCGCGGCTTATAGTCCGGGGCGGCTTATTGGTGGACAAAATTATGAAATATGTAATTCATAGAAGGTGCGGCTAATAATCCGGTGCGCCTTATAGTGCGGAAAATACGGTAAATATCAGAACACCTCCACACCCCACACCCCGGATTGTAAATAATGTAAATAATTCAATGTATACACCCTGATGATTATCTTGTGTGATGACTGTCTTATGATGATAGTATATATCTGATAGTATATATCTGTATCATGAATCAATTTAAGTGGACCCCGACTTAAACAAGTTGAAAAACTTATTCGGGTGTTACCATTTAATGGTCAATTGTACGGAATATGTACTTCACTGTGCAACCTACTAATAAAAGTCTCAATTAATCAATCAAAACCAAAAACAAACAAAATCCCAGACAAAATGAGAATATCCAAAGTAATGCCAATTATTAGATACATTCATAAACAAGCACAAACCAGAGTCAGGAAGGCAGTATGGATACAGAGAAAACATCTCAACAGCAGTGTTATTGATTGAAATAACAGCAGAGATGACCAACAGTGTGCAGCTGCAGTATTTATGGAGCTAACAAAAGCATTCAACACAATCATTCAGGCCACCTTAATGGACAAATTAGAAGGATACGACACTAGGGGAGTGGTTCTGAATTGGCTGAAAAGCTACTTAAACAGGAGGCAACATGTGAGGATAGTAGACACATCAGACCATAGGGCGCCTTGGATTATAAGGCGCGTTAAAGGGGAAGTGCACTTTTTTTGGAATGTTGAATCATTATGAAAGACATGACGGATGTATTTATTTTTTAACGCATTCTGAATAATAAATAAATGCGATCAAAATTCGGCTTACAATGGAGCCTATAGGAGTCGTACAATTCTGCCTATAAAGCCCTTAAAAAAACATCCAAATACCTCCATTAATGTTTTATATGCATGATGTAAGTAATTTCAATAACGCATCACAACGGTCGCTTTTTTTTTTTTTAACTCCATCACTGATTATTACTCACTCCAGACTTCACGAGAGCCAACAAACATATTAAAACATCACTTACTGTACAAGGTCTGCTGTCACTAGGATGCCGACTGCTGGGATGTTCATACATTCCCGTTTAGATGAAGAATGACTCATAATCCTTGTGAATAAAAGGAGGATGTTCGTGATCACGGCGCCGCTATAAATAGTTTGTCTGCGTTTGCGTTTATAATAATAATACCACTAATACTTGGTTAATATTCAAGTCACTAAATGTAAATGGAGTATTGTTGGCGCTTTTTGTATGTTTTTTTTAACTGGATTTTATGGGCGAAATAGAGGACTTCCCATTGTTTCCGCTGTAAGCAGGCTTTTAGTTACGTTTATTTACAAGTTAGAATGCTTTAAAAAAATATATATATATATATATATATATATATATATATATATATATATATATATATATATATATATATATATATATGTGTCATCATGTCCTTCATAATGATTGTGAACGATAGGCAACATTTTTTTTAAAAGTGCAGTTCCCCTTTAAAGGGGTCATATTTTTTTTCTAAATGTAAAAGACTTCCTTGTGGTCTACATTACATGTAATGGTGGTTCTTTGGTCAAAATGTTGCAATGATGATGTTTTACAGATCATCTTCAAGTCGCTTTCTGACAGTCTCTTCATGATGCGCCATTTTGTGGGCAGTCTTGTTTACGTGCCTCCACTTCGACAGCGTCTTCTCCCCGTCATCTTTGTCGTAGCGGTATTTTGTAGCGCTTCCATAGTGAGCCTACTGCCAGATATAAGTTAGAACTTTACGCTACTATATACTAGAAATGGCAACAGTGGAGGATGAATGTCCCATGACAAGAGGATAGAGTAAAAAAAGGAACTTTTTGACTATGGCTTCAATACTATAATGATGGACACGCATACATTTTTCGGGACTTATGCAGATCCCAAATACACACCAGCAGGTACCAGAAGGTAGGAAAAGTTGGTTTTGCATAATATTGCGAAACAAAACGCCCGAGAATGTCTCCTAATAGGTGCCATTTTGTGGTCCTTATACAGACACACACCATGATAATACTTTTATGTTGAAGCACAGTACGTCTGACTATGGTAGCCGTAATGCCCCGACAATCCATCAAGCGGTGCGGCTTCATAGCTTACCAAAGTTTTGACAGATTTTTGAGCGCCGTGTGTAATGTTCTATATTCTCAATGGAACATTTAAAGTTTTGGTGTTATTTATATATATTATATATATGGTGTCATCTTGCACTCCACACATATCTTTTATGTGTGACTGCTATCTACTGGTCACACTTATCATTACACCATGTACCAAATAAAATAGCTTCAAGGTCGATAAGCACAACCAGTGTCATGATCCGTTACCCGGGTCATAGCATGATTTATGTTTGGTCGTTTTCCTGTTTTAGTCTCTTTCCTGGGTGCACTCTCTTTCCCTGTTTACTGTTGGTTTCCATGGGCACTGATTCTCCTCACCTGTCCTTGTTTAGCAATTAGTGTTCCCACCAGGTGTTTTGGTTGATCACTCCCCTTTATAGTTTTCTGTCACCCAGCACCAGCTGCTGGGTCAATGTTTGCTATATGCAACAATTACGATGTCCTGGTTTTTCCTCCTCGCTCTGGTGATTTTTCTGCTCAATATTATACCTCGTTTTTCACCCTTGGGGACATTTTGTTTTTTTAGCTCCACGCTTGTTAGCGTCCTCAGTTTTTGTATTTTTGTCCTGCACGAATGTATTAAAAGCTTCATCTTACCTGCACGCTGCCCCGGCTTGTTTTCTGCGTTGGAAGGAGCACTACCAGCGCAGCCATGCGACCCCAACGTAAAAACCAGAATTATTTCGTACCGGGTTATAAGGCACACTGTCGATTTTTGCATACTTGCCAACCTTGAGACCTCCGAATTCGGGAGGTGGAGGGGGGGGTCGGGGGCGTGGTTGGGGGGCGTGGATGGGGGCGTGGTTAAGAGGGGGGGAGTATATTTACAGCTAGAATTCACCAAGTCAAGTATTTCATATATATATATATATATATATATATATATATATATATACAGGTAAAAGCCAGTAAATTAGAATATTTTGAAAAACTTGATTTATTTCAGTAATTGCATTCAAAAAGTGTAACTTGTACATTATATTTATTCATTGCACACAGACTGATGCATTCAAATGTTTATTTCATTTAATTTTGATGATTTGAAGTAGCAACAAATGAAAATCCAAAATTCCGTGTGTCACAAAATTTGAATATTACTTAAGGCTAATACAAAAAAGGGATTTTTAGAAATGTTGGCCAACTGAAAAGTATGAAAATGAAAAATATGAGCATGTACAATACTCAATACTTGGTTGGAGCTCCTTTTGCCTCAATTACTGCGTTAATGCGGCGTGGCATGGAGTCGATGAGTTTCTGGCACTGCTCAGGTGTTATGAGAGCCCAGGTTGCTCTGATAGTGGCCTTCAACTCTTCTGCGTTTTTGGGTCTGGCATTCTGCATCTTCCTTTTCACAATACCCCACAGATCAGGTCAGCAGCAGGAAGCATGAAGTGCTCTAAAACTTGCTGGTAGACGGCTGCGTTGACCCTTGATCTCAGGAAACAGAGTGGACCGACACCAGCAGATGACATGGCACCCCAAACCATCACCCAACCATGCAAATTTTGCATTTCCTTTGGAAATCGAGGTCCCAGAGTCTGGAGGAAGACAGGAGAGGCACAGGATCCACGTTGCCTGAAGTCTAGTGTAAAGTTTCCACCATCAGTGATGGTTTGGGGTGCCATGTCATCTGCTGGTGTCGGTCCACTCTGTTTCCTGAGATCCAGGGTCAACGCAGCCGTCTACCAGCAAGTTTTAGAGCACTTCATGCTTCCTGCTGCTGACCTGCTCTATGGAGATGGAGATTTCAAGTTCCAACAGGACTTGGCGCCTGCACACAGCGCAAAATCTACCCGTGCCTGGTTTACGGACCATGGTATTTCTGTTCTAAATTGGCCCGCCAACTCCCCTGACCTTAGCCCCATAGAAAATCTGTGGGGTATTGTGAAAAGGAAGATGCAGAATGCCAGACCCAAAAACGCAGAAGAGTTGAAGGCCACTATCAGAGCAACCTGGGCTCTCATTACACCTGAGCAGTGCCAGAAACTCATCGACTCCATGCCACGCCGCATTAACGCAGTAATTGAGGCAAAAGGAGCTCCAACCAAGTATTGAGTATTGTACATGCTCATATTTTTCATTTTCTTACTTTTCAGTTGGCCAACATTTCTAAAAATCCCTTTTTTGTATTAGCCTTAAGTAATATTCTAATTTTGTGACACACGGAATTTTGGATTTTCATTTGTTGCCACTTCAAATCATCAAAATTAAATGAAATAAACATTTGAATGCATCAGTCTGTGTGCAATGAATAAATATAATGTACAAGTTACACCTTTTGAATGCAATTACTGAAATAAATCAAGTTTTTCAAAATATTCTAATTTACTGGCTTTTACCTGTATATATATATATATATATATATATATATATATATATATATATATATATATATATATATATAAATAAGAGAAATACTTGAATTTCAGTGTTCATTTATTTATACATATACACACACATAACACTCATCTACTCATTGTTGAGTTAAGGGTTGAATTGTCCATCCTTGTTCTATTCTCTGTCACTATTTTTCTAATCATGCTGAACACCCTCTCTGATGATGCATTCTGCTTCGTCTCCTTGTTGTGTGCGCAGTTGTGCACTGCACTCTCTAAAAGCCGTAGATGTTAATGTCACATATGCATGTACAGTAGATGGCAGTATTGTCCTGTTTAAGAGTGTCACAACATTGCTGTTTACGGCAGACAAACTGCTTTACGGTAGACGAAAACATGACTGCTGTAGTTGTGTGTTGTTGCCGCGCTGGGAGGACGTTAATGAAACTGCCTAACAATAAACCCACATAAGAAACCAAGAACTCGCCCTCCATCATTCTACAGTTATAACGTGATTGGGCAGGCACACTGTTTATATTGTGGGAAAGCGGACGTGAAAACAGGCTGTCGACACATCACTCAGGTCCGCCTGAATTTCGGGAGATTTTCGGGACAAAATTTGTCCCGGGAGGTTTTCGGAAGAGGCGCTGAATTTCGGGAGTCTCCCGGAAAATCTGTGAGAGTTGGCAAGTATGGTTTTTGAGAAAATGAAATAATTTTAAGTGCGCCTTATGGTCCGAAAAATACGGTAATAAATAGTTGCTGAAATGTGAGAGTGTAAGATTAATATTATTATTTGTTGCATTGATTTACCTATCCATTGAATACATTTTATATGACTTTATTCTCCTTCTGGATGTTACGACCTGAGTTAGGAAACATATTTCCTTATTGTTTTTACAGATGACAAAATGTTAGGCCTTGGCAAACGTTTGCATTTTCCAAGTGCTCTTTTGTTTTCAGACTAGATGCTGTTGAAAACTGTCAAGTAGCGAGAGGTTGAGTGAACCTGCATCTCCGTGGGTTAATCCCACTGTTGTAGTGAAATGGACAGATGCTGAGCTGGCTCCACAAACTTTCCACAGGCCTCCCGTCACCACTGTGTGTCTCCACGTCGGCCTTTCCAGGCACAAGCCAAACTTTAAAGCGGTATCCGCGTTCCCATCCCAGCCATTCGGCTCCCGCACGACCTTGCAGAAACTCAAACGAGGCCACGGCCAACAGCTGCCCACTGGGGCGACAGATTTATATCAGCGCCATCAAACCTCTAAAACTCCCAACAACTGAGAGAAATAAAAAAATCACAATGTGCATATTACAGCCCCACCGAGGCGGTCTTCCTCTGCAGCTCAAGGCCTCAGCTGTTATTAGTGTTCATAATAAGAGCTTTTCCATATGCTTCTGTCCACACATGACATGACGTGTTATGACTGCGCCTTCCCAAACAGTGATTCATATCCAGTGAGAGATAGTCTTAATCAGGGTGATAACGTATTGTATGTTGACAGATATCCAAACTGACCTCAACTTACACTATATTGCCAAAAGTTGCACTTAGTCATAGAGGCTGTTTCTACAAATATTTGTGAAAAAACTGGCTGCGCTCAGTGATTTCCAGTGTGGAACTGTCATAGGATGCCACCTGTGCAACAAATCCAGTCGTGAAATTTTTATTATAAAAAAATGGAAGAGTTTGGGAACAACAGCAAGTCAGCCACCAAGTGGTAGGCCATGTAAACTGACTGAGAGGGGTCAGCGGATGCTGAAGTGCAAAGTGCAAAGACTTTCTGCACAGTCAGTTGCTCCAGAGCTCCAAACTTCGTGTGACCTTCCAATTAGCCCACGTACAGTACGCAGAGAGCTTCATGGAATAGGTTTCCATTAGAACTGTCCGATAATGGCGTTTTGCCGATATCCGATATTCCGATATTGTCCAACTCTTTAATTACCGATACCGATATCAACCGATACCGATATCAACCCACATACCGTATTTTCCGCACTATAAGGCGCACCTAAAAACCACAATTTTTCTCAAAAGCTGACAGTGCGCCTTATAACCCGGTGCGCTTTATTACGATTCATTTTCATAAAGTTTCGATCTCGCAACTTCGGTAAACAGCCGCCATCTTTTTTCCCGGTAGAACAGGAAGCGCTTCTTCTTCTACGCAAGCAACCGCCAAGGAAAGCACCCGCCCCCATAGAACAGGAAGCGCTTCTTCTTCTACTGTAAGCAACCACCCGCCCCCGGAAGAAGAAGAAAAAACGCGCGGATATCACCGTACGTTTCATTTCCTGTTTACATCTGTAAAGACCACAAAATGGCTCCTACAAAGCGACAAGGATCCGGTTCATAAAAAGACGCAATCTCTCCATCCGCACACGGATTACTACCGTATTTCACAGCAACTGATATTCCTGTGAACCGCACTGTGGAACGGGAGCACGTACGGTGAATATTCGCACCACAGGGAATGAGAAGTCATCCTTCACTGTGGTTCTAGCTTGCCATGCTAACTTCCACCCATGGTGATATTCAAAAGGAAGACCTTGCCAAAAGAGACCTTTCCAGCAGGCGTCATCATAAAAGCTAACTCGAAGGGATGGATGGATGAAGAAAAGATGAGCGAGTGGTTAAGGGAAGTTTACGCGAAGAGGCCGGGTGGCTTTTTTCACACAGCTCCGAAGGCGAACACACCTTCACTAAGACGGGCAGACAGCGCCGGACGACATACGCCAACATCTGCCAGTGGATCGTAAATGCCTGGGCAGATATTTCGGTCACAATTGTGGTCCGAGCTTTCCGGAAGGCAGGATTCACAGAACTGCTGCACAACAACAGCGACACTGAATCCGATGACTTCGACGAGACGGAGCTGGCCATTTTTGGATCCCACGCTTGCGCAACTTTTCAATTCGGACACCGAAGACGAAGAATTCGAAGGATTTACGAATGAAGAATAACTTCAGAAGGTGAGCGCTATGTTTATTTTGTGTGTTGTGACATTAACGTTCGAGCAACATTATGTTGCTATTTATTGCTCTACACCATTTTGAATTTTACTATGTTTGTGATTGCACATTTGCGTACATTTTGGGACAGAGTTGTTAGAACGCTGGTTTTCAATATATTATTAAAGTTTGACTGAACTATCTGACTGTTTTTTTGACATTCACTTTAGCGCAGCGTTTTTTTGACATTCACTTTAGCGCAGCGTAGGCGCGGCTTATAGTCCGGGGCGGCTTATTGGTGGACAAAATTATGAAATATGTAATTCATAAAAGGTGCGGCTAATAATCCGGTGCGCCTTATAGTGCGGAAAATACGGTATACAGTTGTGGAATTAACACATTATTATGCCTAATTTGGACAACCAGGTATGGTGAAGATAAGGTACTTTAAAAATAAATAAATAAATAAATAAAATAAGATAAATAAATTAAGAACATTTTCTTGAATAAAAAAGAAAGTAAAACAATATAAAAACAGTTACATAGAAACTAGCAATTAATGAAAATTAGTAATTAACTGTTAAAGGTTAGTGTTATTAGTGGACCAGAAGCACGTACAATCATGTGTGCTTACGGACTGTATCCCTTGCAGACTGTATTGATATATATTGACATAAATGTA
Organism: Nerophis lumbriciformis; assembly: GCF_033978685.3. Classification (NCBI taxonomy): domain Eukaryota; kingdom Metazoa; phylum Chordata; class Actinopteri; order Syngnathiformes; family Syngnathidae; genus Nerophis; species Nerophis lumbriciformis. The sequence continues at coordinate 4,166,340 of NC_084566.2, forward strand.
GGAACCAGAATATTAATAACAGAAGGAAACAACCCTTTTGTGTGAATGAGTGTAAATGGGGGAGGGAGGTTTTTTGGGTCGGTGCACTAATTGTAAGTGTATCTTGTGTTTTTTATGTTGATTTAATAAAAAATAAAAAAAATAAAAAATACCGATAATAAAAAAAAAACGATACCGATAATTTCCGATATTACATTTTAACGCATTTATCGGCCGATAATATCGATATTATCGGACATCTCTAGTTTCCATGGCCGAGCAGCTGAATCTAAGCCACACATCACCAAGTCCAATGCAAAACGTCGGATGCAGTGGTGTAAAGCACGTCGCCACTGGACTCTAGAGCAGTGGAGACGCCTTCTCTGGAGTGATGAATCACGCTTTTCCGTCTGGCAATCTGATGGACGAGTCTGGGTTTGGAGGTTGCCAGGAGAACGGTACATTTCGGACCGCATTGTGCCGAGTGTGAAATTTGGTGGAAGAGGAATGTTTTTCAGGAGTTGGGCTTGGCCCCTTAGTTCCGGTGAAAGGAACTTTGAATGTTCCAGGATACCAAAGCATTTTGGACAATTCCATGCTCCCAACATTGTTGGAACAGTTTGGAGCGGGTCCCTTCCTCTTCCAACATGACTGTGCACCAGTGCACAAAGCAAGGTCCATAAAGACATGGATGACAGAGTCTGGTGTGGATGAACTTGACTGGCCTGCACAGAGTCCTGACCTGAACCCAATAGAACACCTTTGGGAATAATTTGAAAGGAGACTAAAAGCCAGGCATTCTCGACCTACATCAGTGTGTGATCTCACCAATGCGCTTTTGGAAGAATGGTAGATAATTCCTATGAACACACTCCGCAACCTTGTGGACAGCCTTCCCAGAAGAGTTGAAGCTGTAATAGCTGCAAAAGGTGGACCGACGTCATATTGAACCCTATGGGTTAGGAATGGGATGGCACTTCAAGTTCATATGTGAGTCAAGGCAGGTGGCCAAATACTTTTGGCAATATAGTGTAGCTTTGCTGGAAATCCAGAAGTGACATTGAATCTGCCCAATGGACGCTGGGGTGAGGAAACTATCACACTGGGCTTTCTTCATCAAGCCCTGACCTCAGCTGTAAAGAACAGTTGACAGAAATGAGCATATTCCTCCACACACAGTATGTATTCCTACCACACATGAAGTATGTTGAACAATGAGACAGAAGCAGCGGTTTGCTCTGATGAAGAAGCAGAAAAAAGCCACAAAGAAAAAGCAATTTCTTTCCATTTCCCCCCTCATCCATTGTGTTGTGCTGCAAATGGAAAGGCTGGTCCGAGAGGCGCTCATCACTTCTAAACTCCAAACAATTTCGCCTCCATTTCCAAAAGTCATTTTGCACTGATGTCCGAGTACAATATGAGAATTATTATTCTCGTTGTTGTTGGGGACTGAAAACATCCCGCAATTTATCATGAAGAGTAATGTCTATTGAGCAAACACTAAACACTACACAGTCTTCTTGGCATATGAATTAGGTACTCATTAATTGTCTCTGAATCCTCAGAGGCAAACCACACACAAAAATAATTATTTTATGTTAATGTTAACCTAACAAAATGTGTGTATGTATATATATATATATATATATATATATATATATATATATATATATATATATATATATACGTATGTATATATATATATATATATATATATATATATATATATATATACAGTGTTGGGTTAGTTACTGAAAACCAGTAACTAGTTACAGTTACTAGTTACTTTATTTCAAAAGTAACTCAGTTGCTAACTCAGTTACTTACACCAAAAAGTAATGCGTTACTGTGAAAAGTAACTATTTAGTTACTTATTTTTTTCTCCTTTTTTTTAAGGCTCCCATTAATGCCCTTTTAGCCTTCGTTTCAGTACTGTTATTGCACTGGAGAATAATACAATCTGTTGATCAACTTGACATGCATTTGCATCACTGAACTCTGCTAAGCAATGTGGTCTACATACAACACACAAAGACAAAGATATGTTTCAAAGGGCCAATTTATTTCAGGCCACAACAAATTGACAAAACTATTTTAAATAGCTGCAACATAACATACATAAGTAACAAACAGCATAATAACAACATAGCTGTAAAGCTGGCTTCACCCAAGGAAGGCACACATGACATACACAAAGCCTAATCAGGCATTTTTTTTCTCTCAAGGAATTGTGAAATAAAATCATGTATTCAGGAGATCAACACTGTACTGAAGCCCAGAAGACTCTACACATTTCCCCAGTTTTAGTTTAGAGAAAATGAAAGATTGGCCTGGCCCATTAGCATCCCTCTTTATGTTTGTGAACTTTATAGTCTATACATTTAGAGTGATGTGATAATCAAACACTCTAGAAGTCTAGAATGAAATAGTATATAAGAGAATTGACAGTGTGTACCTTCAATGATGAGCAGAGGCAGAGTTTGGAGTGTTTTCTTTAGCTCGCTTTCCATGTTTATGTACTCACTGTCCAGGTACTTGGAACATGTTTTCTGTGCCATTTGTTGTTTGACGCCGGTATCATGCTATTTAGCTGCCAGAAAACGGGTGACTCCACTGTAGAAATAGCCTGCATGTCTTCTAGCACATATGCTGCAATGGCTCTATCAATGTTGTCCTGGCTAGCATTGCCTCCGTTAAAATCCTTAGGTGGAGGTGAAGTGGCATCGGAGTCTGTGTCTCTCTTTACTAGCTTCGTCAAAGCATGTTGCTTATGTGGCGTGGCGAAGTTGGGAGAGTGGCCGTGCCAGCAATCTGAGGGTTGCTGGTTCAATCCCCACCTTCTACCATCCTAGTCACGTCCGTTGTGTCCTTGAGCAAGACACTTCAACCTTGCTCCTGATGGGTGGTGGTTAGTGCCTTGCATGGCAGCTCCCGCCATCAGTGTGTGAATGTGTGTGTGAATGGGTGAATGTGGAAATAGTGTCAAAGCGCTTTGAGTTCATGAAAAAGGTAGACAAGCTATACAAGTATAACCCATTTACATTTATGTAGCTGTTTCAGCAGATTTGAATTGCTGTTTTGGGCAGCATTCCCGGGTGCGGTCACTGTTGCTACTCACTGCTCCCCTCACCTCCCAGGGGGTGATCAAGGGTGATGGGTCAAATGCAGAGAATAATTTCACCACACCTAGTGTGTGTGTGACAATCATTGTCACTTTAACTATAAGTAGATGGGATCTTTGATCCAAGACACAACTTACATTTAACTAAAATGTTATTTTCTTTGTGCTCGACAAAAGAAAAGTAGTGACAATGTATCCATGTTAAGAACCTCGACTTCTGGCTTCGCCATGATGTCTTTTTAGTTGTTATGAGAGTAGCGTGTGTGTGTGTGTGTGTGTGTGTGTGTGTGTGTGTGGCCCTTTAAGAAATGACAGCATGTGAGGTGAGTGACGTCAGTGAGTGAGTGGGCGAGAGAGGTGAGGGAGCCAACAGTGGATGCGTGCAGGTGCTCTAGCTTGGTGGATGGCTGCGTGCAAGACACCAATAAAGTCACAAAATTGCAACAAACCGCCGGCCTCGTCATTCACCCTCGAGTCCAGAGCTGTAAAGACCCACTGCCGGGTAAAGTGAAAGTTGTTAGCCCCGAAATACATAGGCCCTGGAGGAACGTCTCCCCTGCGCTCCGCTCCTCGGTCGAGGAAAGCACGCCTTTTCTTTTCCTTGTGAGACAGAAGGACGACACTTCTTCTGTTTCTAGCCGATACTACATTAAAAAATAACGTAAAATAACGCAGTAACGCATCATGTAGTAACGGTAACTGAGTTACTGGATATAAAAAAATAACGCGTTAGATTACTAGTTACCGCCGAAACTAACGGCGTTACAGTAACGCGTTACTTAGTAACGCGTTAGTCCCAACACTGTATATATATATATGTATATATATATATATATATATATATATATATATATATACATATATACATACACATATATATATATATATATATATATATATATATATATATATATATATATATATATATATATATATATATATATATATATATATATATATACATATATATATATATAGATATACACACATTTTGTTAGGTTAACATTAACATAAAATAATTATTTTTGTGTGTGGTTTGCCTCTAAGGATTCAGAGACAATTAATATGTATATATATATATATATATATATATATATATCATTGGTGGGCCGTCAGGGCCAGCAAGGCCTTCTCTGCTGGCCTAACATAATCAGAAATCATGATCATAATTAAAGATAAAAGTCATTTTTAATTGACTTTTCCTATATATTCATATTCTCTTCATGTCATATTATGCTCCTTCCAGTGCTGTTGTTTTTAGGTTAGAGTTTTTATCCAATCAGAATTCAACTAGCTTACCGTATTTTCCGCACTATAAGGCGCACCGGATTATTAGCCGCACCTTCTATGAATTACATATTTCATAATTTTGTCCACCAATAAGCCGCCCCGGACTATAAGCCGCGCCTACGCTGCGCTAAAGTGAATGTCAAAAAGACGCTGCGCTAAAGTGAATGTCAAAAAAACAGTCAGATAGTTCAGTCAAACTTTAATAATATATTGAAAACCAGCGTTCTAACAACTCTGTCCCAAAATGTACGCAAATGTGCAATCACAAACATAGTAAAATTCAAAATGGTGTAGAGCAATAAATAGCAACATAATGTTGCTCGAACGTTAATGTCACAACACACAAAATAAACATAGCGCTCACCTTCTGAAGTTATTCTTCATTCGTAAATCCTTCGAATTCTTCGTCTTCGGTGTCCGAATTGAAAAGTTGCGCAAGCGTGGGATCCAAAAATGGCCGGCTCCGTCTCGTCGAAGTCATCGGATTCAGTGTCGCTGTTGTTGTGCAGCAGTACTGTGAATCCTGCCTTCCGGAAAGCTCGGACCACAGTTGTGACCGAAATATCTGCCCAGGCATTTACGATCCACTGGCAAATGTTGGCGTATGTCGTCCGGCGCTGTCTGCCCGTCTTAGTGAAGGTGTGTTCGCCTTCGGAGCTGTGTGAAAAAAGCCACCCGGCCTCTTCGCGTAAACTTCCCTTAACCACTCGCTCATCTTTTCTTCATCCATCCATCCCTTCGAGTTAGCTTTTATGATGACGCCGGCTGGAAAGGTCTCTTTTGGCAAGGTCTTCCTTTTGAATATCACCATGGGTGGAAGTTAGCATGGCAAGCTAGAACCACAGTGAAGGATGACTTCTCATTCCCTGTGGTGCGAATATTCACCGTACGTGCTCCCGTTCCACAGTGCGGTTCACAGGAATATCAGTTGCTGTGAAATACGGTAGTAATCCGTGTGCGGATGGAGAGATTGCGTCTTTTTATGAACCGGATCCTTGTCGCTTTGTAGGAGCCATTTTGTGGTCTTTACAGATGTAAACAGGAAATGAAACGTACGGTGATATCCGCGCGTTTTTTCTTCTTCTTCCGGGGGCGGGCGGTAGCTTACAGTAGAAGAAGAAGCGCTTCCTGTTCTATGGGGGCGGGTGCTTTCCTTGGCGGTTGCTTGCGTAGAAGAAGAAGCGCTTCCTGTTCTACCGGGAAAAAAGATGGCGGCTGTTTACCGAAGTTGCGAGATCGAAACTTTATGAAAATGAATCGTAATAAAGCGCACCGGGTTATAAGGCGCACTGTTAGCTTTTGAGAAAATTTGTGGTTTTTAGGTGCGCCTTATTGTGCGGAAAATACGGTATGTTGCCATGCTGTACCAAATCTGCCTTCAGAATCATTCATGTCTGTGCACTGTAAGTGAACAGGCACATACAGTTGATAGATCATTGCCATAGCCAATCAGATCAACAGTTGTTGTCAGTAAGGTCTTCTCGCTGGCCTCACGCTGAACGTGACATTTACGCCTACTGTGATTGGATACTCACTGGTTTGAGCCGCGGCGGTGCTATGCAGATCAGCAAAGCAACACCCGGGACCGTTAGCGGATGAATTTGAGAACACATACAGTTGATAGACAGCTGCGATAGCCAATCAGATCACAAGTTGTTGACAGTAACCTATCTAGGTAGCCTGATGTTAACGAGACTGTGATTGGATACTCACTTGGCACTCCAAAGTGAGTATCCAATCACAAGTTTCAATTTACCAAAGCAGGAAGTGTTGCACCGTAGCCATACAAGAGAAATCATCAATACTCACTTTTTTAACCCACAAAGAAGGAGAACAAAAACGTTGATTAGGTGGCAGATATACATTTGCAAGCCCATTTTCAAGAAGGATATTTAAAGAGAAACAACATCTTGTGAGACGATGCCTCTTTCGTAGGTGGATATAAATCATATATACCTGTATGTATATGACGCGTCTTCAATGTAAACACTACTGAACGTCATCGTAATTATTCGCCAAAATAGGCGGTTACAAAATAAATAGTCAACAATGGAGCAGGTGAAAATAATGTTTTAGGAACTCACGTGAAACTGCGTGAGACAAAATACTTATCCTTTTCCTTCTTAATCTTCTACGTGCGATAATTTGGTTCACAAAATCTTGACTTTGATCGCAACAAAATCCTTGAAATTGAGACCGACTGGAGTGTAAGCCATTTTTATTTGCATAAACGTTGTGGTGCGTGTGACGTCATGTCCGTGTGCGGTTTAAATTGCATTCACATGAGAAATCAAATTTTTTTTTGTATTATGAACGGCCACAAAAAGATCGGTTTTGACAAAAAATCTATTGTTGCACCGGTATTTTGTAGCGCTTGCATAGCGATTTTACTGACAAATATAAGTTAGAACTGTGTGCTACTTTATATTATAAATGCCAACAACGGAGGGTGAATGCCCCACAACAAGAAGATAGAGAAAAAGAAGGACCTTATTGACTAGGGCTTTATGTGCAAACTACAATGGCAGACACGCACGCATTTTTGGGACTCATGCAGATCCTAAATACACATCAGCAGGTACCAGAAGGTAAGAAAATTTGGTTTTGCATAATATTGCGAAACAAAACGCCAGATAATGTCTGCTAATAGGTGCCATGTTGTGGTCATTATACACACACCATAATAATACTCTTATGTTGAAGCACAGTACGTCTGACTATGGTAGCCGTAATACTCCGACAATCCATCAAGCTATGCGGCTTCATAGTTTACCAACGTCGTACTTGAGCATTTTGACAGATTTTTGAGCGCCGTGTGTAATGTTCTATATTCTCAATGAAACATTTAAAGTTTTGGTGTTGTTTACTGGCATCATCTTGCAGTCCACACATATCTCTTATGTGTGACTGTCATCTACTGGTCACACTTATCATTACACCATGTACCAAATAAAATAGCTTTGAGGTCGGTAAGTACAACCAGAATTATTCCGTACCGGGTTATAAGGCGCACTGTCGATTTTTGAGAAAATGAAAGGATTTTAAGTGAGCCTTATAGTCCGAAAAATACGGTAATAAATGTGTGAGTGTATGATTAAGATTATTCTTTGTTGCGTTGATTTACCTATTCATTGAATGTATTTTATATGACTTTATTCTTCGTCTGGATGTTACGACCCGAGTTCGGAAAAAGATTCGGGAAAAAATCCGACCCTGCAGTGTAAACGTAGACTTTTACAGCACCGTTTCATCTCACGTCGCGCTACTTCACAATGCATTGTTTGTTTACTTAGACTTAGACATAGACTTAGACTTCCTTTTTATTGTCATTCAAATTTGAACTTTACAGCACAGATAAGAACGAAATTTCGTTACATAAGCTCATGGTAGTGCAGGATAAGAAAAGCAATAGGGTGCATATATAAATAAATAAGTATATATAAATAATATATAAATATATATATAAAATAAATAAATATATATAAATAAATAAATAGATTACTGTACAGATAAATATATTGCACTTTTTCACATGCGTCCACGTTTATGGATGTATGTTATATTGTCTTTTTTATTCCAGCAAGTCAATCCATTTTGGGGGGAGTTGAGGGGATAATTTAATTATGATGCGTTCAAGAGTCTTACGGCTTGAGGGAAGAAGCTGTTACAGAACCTGGAGGTTCTGCTTCGGAGGCTGCGGAACCTTTTTCTTTACGTCTCGTGCCGCAAATGTTATCGCCCAAACACCATGAAGACAACTTTTTTTTGTGTTGTTTGTGAAATTAGACAAGCTTGAAATTGATGTCCGATTCAAAAAGCCATTTTAAAAAAGTGGTTGATTGATAGGTGGTCTTAGTTCCTCTTCACTGCGCCCGATAGGTGAAGAGAGAGATAAGAATGCCACACTGGACTGTGATTAATGACTTGATAGTGCCTGACTTATGCAAACCAGAAGAGAATTCTTAAGACTTAAAATAGGTCTTAAAGCAAATTGGCATTGGAAAAGAACGTTGGGAAAGTACCAAGCAACGTCTCCATTTGGATGATGAATTCACATAATTTTAATATATACCAACGCCACCCCTGAATTTGTAGTCATTCTATGTGAATGCCAACATGTTTTGACCTTGGCTTCATACTGCATGCAAATTTATACAAATGTAAGCATTCCTTTCCCTCTTTTCATGGAGTTGCTTATAGCTTCTTGTGACAGGATGAGGTCCTCCTCTGAAGCATCCAAATACCCCCTCAATCCCTTGAACATGGGAAATGTGTCCAGAAGGGGTCTTAAGAAACTGAAATAAGAGCTTTGCTTTGGCCTACTGCCTGTTCAAGAGAATACGTGTGCATTTTGTATGGGAATGGGCTATTTTAATGAAAATATATATACACCAGAACATGTTTTTTTTATGTAGAATTAGGCACGGGGAGGGCTGAAATGGTGTAGGAATAAACGGAGAGGGTAAACATTGTAAATCATTTGGATATGAGGCTGCCTCATCAAAGCTAATTCCTCGCTGTGTAAATTTACCAAAGTCTTTGTGCGTAATTGATTCACAGAGAGGATGATAATCTGTGTTCTGCGATAAGAGGAGCGTTTGAGAAGCATTTTGTTTTGATACGAATTCGGAATATCAATCCAAGTATTTCACACAAAGGACAAAAGTAAATGAATTACCTCAAATAATAGGCTGAACATCAAAATAAGCAGCCAGCTGAACAAAATCCAATTATTATTCACTTTCCCTCTGCATAATAATAAAGTGCATGAGAAACCCCCTGCGGAATAGGAATTAGCAGTGTTTCTAACGTCTAGAGGTTAATGACATGAAGAGCTGTATACTTGATGACTAAGTGCTCTTGCAATCAAGCCCTCCAGGCATGTATGGCGCAACTGCCGGTAAGGCACATGCAAAACACCACGCCAAGTTCCTCAAGAGTCGCACTCTGCGGTTGTTGTTCTGAACAACAGTCTTCTGTCAGAGGGAGGAAAGCAAAACTATTTTGGTAGACCTAACCCTACAAATCAATGCTCCGCTTCCCTGTTTTCTTCTACAAACCTCATGTCAACTCATGCAAAACTTGTCCACATTATACGTCTTCAGTTGGAAGGTGTCACGGCAAAATCTGAGCCAATTACAAAACCCAAAAGCAGTGAAGTTGTCATGTTGTGTAAATGGTAAATACAAACAGAATACAATGATTTGCAAATCCTTTTCTTCCTGTATTCAATTGAATAGACTGCATAGACCAGGTATTTAACGTTCGAACTGGTAAACAAATATTAGCTCATTTGGAATTTGATGCCTGCGACATGTTTCAAAAAAGCTGGCACAAGTGGCAAAAAAGACTGAGAAAGTTGAGGAATGCTCATCAAACACTTATTTGGAACATCCCACAGGTGAACAGGCTAATTGGGAACAGGTGGGTGCCATGATTGGGTAAAAAAGCAGCTTCCATGAAATGCTCAGGCATTCACTAACAAGGATGGGGCGAGGGTCACCACTTTATCAACAAATGCGTGAGGAAATTGTCCAACAGTTTAAGAACAACATTTCTCAACCAGCTATTGCAAGGAATGTAGGGATTTCACCATGTACGGTCCGTAATATCATCAAAAAGTTCAGCGAATCTGGAGAAATCACTGCACGTAAGCGATGATATTACAGACTTTTGATCCCTCAGGCGGAACTGCATCAAAAAGCGACATCAGTGTGTAAAGGTTATCACCACATTGGTTCAGGTACACTTCAGAAAACCACTGTCAGTAACTTCAGTTGGTCGCTACATCTGTAAGTGCAAGTTAAAACTCTACTATGCAAAGTGAAATCCATTTATCAACAACACCCAGAAACGTCGCCGTCTTTGCTGGGCTCGAGCTCATCTAAGATTGACTGATGCAAAGAGAAAAAGTCTTATGTGGTCTGACAGTCCACATTTCAAAGTTTATTGGAGACTGTGGACGTCGTGTCCTCCGACCAAAAAGGAAATGAACCATCCGGATCGTTCTTGGCGCGAAGTTGAAAAGCCAGCATCTTTGATGGTATGGGGGTGTATTAGTGCACAAGGCATGGGTAACTTACACATCTGTGAAGGCACCATTAATGCTGAAAGGTACATACAGGTTTTGGAGCAACATATGTTGCCATCCAAGCAACGTCTTTTTCATGGACACCCCTGCTTATTTCAGCAAGACAATGCCAAGCCATGTGTTACAACAGATTGGATTCATGGTAAAAGAGTGCGGGTACTAGACTGGCCTGCCTCTAGTCCAGACCTGTCTCCCATTGAAAATGTGTGGCACATTATGAAGTCTAAAATACCAAAACAGAGACCCCGGACTGTACATCAAGCAAGAATGAAAAAGAATTCCACCTGAAAAGCTTTAAAAAATTAGTCTCCTCGGTTACCAAACGTTTACTAAGTGTTGTTAAAAGGAAAGGCCATGTAACACAGTGGTAAAAATGCCCCTGTGACAACTTTTTTGCAATGTGTTGCCGCCATTAAATTCTAAGTTAATGATTATTTGCAAAAATAATTAAGTTTCTCATTGTGAACATTAAGTGTCTTGTCTTTGCAGTCGATCCAAATGAATATACCGTATTTTCCGCACTATTACTCAAAAGCTGACAGTGCGGCTTTTAACCCGGTGCGCTTTATATATGGATTAATATTAAGATTCATTTTCATAAAGTTTCGGTCTCGCAACTACGGTAAACAGCCGCCATCTTTTTTCCCCGTAGGAGAGGAAGTGCTTCTTCTTCTACGCAAGCAACCGCCAAGGTAAGCACCCGCCCCCATAGAACAGGAAGCGCTTCTTCTTCTACTGTAAGCAACCACCTGCCCGCGTAGAAGAAGAAAAAGCGCGCGGATATTACCGTACGTTTCATTTCCTTTGTGTGTTTACATCTGTAAAGACCACAAAATGGCTCCTACTAAGCGACAGGGACCCGGTTCATGAAAAGACGCAATCTCTCCATCCACACACGGATTACTATTTCACAGCAACTGCCTAAAGACTCTCAAGAAAAGCTGGCTACTTTCCGTGCATATTGTAATAACAAGATAGCTGAAAAAAAGATCCGGCCAGAGAACATTATCAACATGGACGAGGTTCCACTGACTTTTGATATTCCTGTGAACCGCACTGTGGATACAACGGGAGCACGTACGGTGAATATTCGCACCACAGGGAATGAGAAGTCATCCTTCACTGTGGTTCTAGCTTGCCATGCTAACTTCCACCCATGGTGATATTCAAAAGGAAGACCTTGCCAAAAGAGACCTTTCCAGCCGGCGTCATCATAAAAGCTAACTCGAAGGGATGGATGAAGAAAAGATGAGCGAGTGGTTAAGGTAAGTTTAAGTTTACGCGAAGAGGCCGGGTGGCTTTTTTAACGCAGCTCCGTCCATGTTGATATACGATTCAATGCGCGCCCACATCACGCTGGTTTTAATATATTATTAAAGTTTGACTGACCTATTTGACTGTTTTTTTGACATTCCTTTAGCGCAGTTAGATGCGGCTTACAACACGGGGCGGCTTATAGGTGGACAAAGTTTTGAAATATGCCGTTCATTGAAGGCGCGGCTTATAACCCAGGGCGCCTTATGGTGCGGAAAATACGGTAAGTTGAAAAGGATTTGTAAATCATTGTATTTTATTTACCATTTACACAACGTGACAACTTTACTGCTTTTAGGGTTTGTAGATAACTAAAGAAAGCAATTGGTTAGTGTATGGTCGTTTTCCGACTTTAGGGACTTTTTGGAGTTCCTATAACATTTTTAGTCCCCGGGCCGTTTTCCGTCGTGTTCCGACATACGGGAACTTGGGACTACGGCCCTCCGATCCTAGAACCATTTTAGTTCCTACTCTGAGATGGGGTCTAAACTGAGTCCTGTAGGAACTAAAACACCTAGGTGTTTGGTGATTGGTTGAACTGACGAGCTACGTGCTTCTCCTAGCCACAACACAGACCCGCCATTTAAAAGAATAACAAGTGGCTTACTTGTCGCCTTCTTCGTCTGCGGCGCGTTGCTATCCTTTCGTCTTCCATGAAACGAAGAAATAGTCCCTCGGTGTGCTTTTCTTACATTGTAAGATGCCGAATGTTGTTATTCCTTGCAATCGGACCATCATGAACACAGTTGCCTCCCAGGTCTCCAATCTTGTTTGTTGTTTCTCTCTTCACTTTTGGCGGGCGGGTTGTTGGTTGTTTTGCAGAGGTGGGTGAGGCGCTAAAGTACTACGTCACCACATGTTTCTTACCAAGGTCCCCAGCATCCCCAGCTATGTGCCAACGTGAAAAGGAAAAGTCCCTATGGGGAAGGGTAATTCCTATAACGGTGGTAGTTCTTAGAACTAGTATATGCAAATCCGACTTATGTCTGTACTGACACCCATACTTGCCAACCCTCCCGGATTTTCCGGGAGACTCCCGAAATTCAGCGCCTCTCCCGAAAACCTCCCGGGACAAATTTTCTCCCGAAAATCTCCCGAAATTCAGGCGGACCTGAGTGACGTGTCGACAGCCTGTTTTCACGTCCGCTTTCCCACAATATAAACCGTGTGCCTGCCCAATCACGTTATATCTATAGAATGATCGAGGGCGAGTTCTTGGTTTCTTATGTGGGTTTATTGTTAGGCAGTTTCATTAACGTCCTCCCAGCGCGGCAACAACACACAACAACAGCAGTCACGTTTTCGTCTACCGTAAAGCAGTTTGTCTGCCGTAAACAGCAATGTTGTGACACTCTTAAACAGGACAATACTGCTATCTACTGTACATGCATATGTGACAATAACATCTCAGGCTTTTAGAGAGTGCAGTGCACAACTGCGCACACAACAAGGAGACGAAGCAGAATGCATCATCAGAGAGGGTGTTCAGCATGGTTAGAAAAATAGTGACAGAGAATAGAACAAGGATGGACAATTCAACCCTTAACTCAACATTGAGTAGATGAGTGTTATGTGTGTGTATATGTGTAAATAAATGAGCACTGAAATTCAAGTATTTCTCTTATTTATTTATTTATATATATATATATATATATATATATATATATATATATATATATATAGCTAGAATTCACTGAAAGTCAAGTATTTCCTATATATATATATATATATATATATATATATATATATATATATATATATATATATATATATAGCTAGAATTCACTGAAAGTCAAGTATTTTCTATATATATATATATATATATATATATATATATATATATATATATATATATATGAAATACTTGACTTGGTGAATTCTAGCTGTAAATATACTCCTCCCCTCTTAACCACGCCCCCGACCACGCCCCCACCCCCCACCTCCCAAAATTGGAGGTCTCAAGGTTGGCAAGTATGCTGACACCGTGTTAGTGTTTCGTAATCTGCTGGATTAAAAAAGTCAGTACCTTTGACCTGCAAATAAAATGAATAGTTAAAATGGTTTTGGGTGTATTTTTTTTAAAGCAAAATATGAAACGAGCCACATAGTAAACAGGAAAATAAAAACGTTTCCCTTATTTGGCACTATAAAGGAACACTTTGGAATTGTTTCCTTTTTCTTGGTTCCAGATAGAGGGATGTTGGAGATGAAAAACCGACTCAGTTGAGTATGGGCTGTCACTTGTGAGCTAAAAGAAGTTATTCCTCAAATGACAGAGCAGCTGTATTGGTATCGGTTTTTTGTGTTTTTTTTCTCCTTAAAGTGACACACAGCTGACTGCACTGGAGCCACAGCCAAAAAACACACAATGACTCCCAGTCAATGGAAATGTACAGTAGCAGCACAGTTTCCAATTCTTTATGTGGATTTATAAAGTCAAACATTTTAAATTGTGAATCAATTTATTTGAGCACACACACACCACGTTTTTGAGTTTACATGTTTATCATGTTCTACTTTTTATTCTTGTTTTATTTATGTTTGTATACATACTAGGGTTGTACGGTATACCGGTATTGGTATAGTACCGCGATACTAATGAATCATTTTCGGTACGATACAGTCTCTGAAACGTACCGGTCCCGCACCCCCCCAGCGCCCGCGTCGAAGTCATGTCATGACATTGCTGGTTTTACGAGCAGAGGAGCATGTTCGGCTGTGCACGCACACGGAGTACCGTATTTTCCGCACTATAAGGCGCACCGGATTATTAGCCGCACCTTCTATGAATTACATATTTCATAATTTTGTCCACCAATAAGCCGCCCCGGACTATAAGCCGCGCCTACGCTGCGCTAAAGTGAATGTCAAAAAAACGCTGCGCTAAAGTAAATGTCAAAAAAACAGTCAGATAGTTCAGTCAAACTTTAATAATATATTGAAAACCAGCGTTCTAACAACTCTGTCCCAAAATGTACGCAAATGTGCAATCACAAACATAGTAAAATTCAAAATGGTGTAGAACAATAGCAACATAATGTTGCTCGAACGTTAATGTCACAACACACAAAATAAACATAGCGCTCACCTTCTGAAGTTATTCTTCATTCGTAAATCCTTCGAATTCTTCGTCTTCGGTGTCCGAATTGAAAAGTTGCGCAAGCGTGGGATCCAAAAATGGCCGGCTCCGTCTCGTCGAAGTCATCGGATTCAGTGTCGCTGTTGTTGTGCAGCAGTTCTGTGAATCCTGCCTTCCGGAAAGCTCGGACCACAGTTGTGACCGAAATATCTGCCCAGGCATTTACGATCCACTGGCAGATGTTGGCGTATGTCGTCCGGCGCTGTCTGCCCGTCTTAGTGAAGGTGTGTTCGCCTTCGGAGCTGTGTGAAAAAAGCCACCCGGCCTCTTCGCGTAAACTTCCCTTAACCACTCGCTCATCTTTTCTTCATCCATCCATCCCTTCGAGTTAGCTTTTATGATGACGCCGGCTGGAAAGGTCTCTTTTGGCAAGGTCTTCCTTTTGAATATCACCATGGGTGGAAGTTAGCATGGCAAGCTAGAACCACAGTGAAGGATGACTTCTCATTCCCTGTGGTGCGAATATTCACCGTACGTGCTCCCGTTCCACAGTGCGGTTCACAGGAATATCAGTTGCTGTGAAATACGGTAGTAATCCGTGTGCGGATGGAGAGATTGCGTCTTTTTATGAACCGGATCCTTGTCGCTTTGTAGGAGCCATTTTGTGGTCTTTACAGATGTAAACAGGAAATGAAACGTACGGTGATATCCGCGCGTTTTTTCTTCTTCTTCCGGGGGCGGGTAGAAGAAGAAGCGCTTCCTGTTCTATGGGGGCGGGTGCTTTCCTTGGCGGTTGCTTGCGTAGAAGAAGAAGCGCTTCCTGTTCTACCGGGAAAAAAGATGGCGGCTGTTTACCGAAGTTGCGAGATCGAAACTTTATGAAAATGAATCGTAATAAAGCGCACCGGGTTATAAGGCGCACTGTCAGCTTTTGAGAAAAATTGTGGTTTTTAGGTGCGCCTTATAGTGCGGAAAATACGGTACTTACAAGCAGACACAGTGTGTAGACAGAAAAGGGAGAATGGACGCATTTTGGCTTAAAAACTAAAGATAAAGGTGAAGTTATAACACTGAAACACCCTCAGGAAGAAGTGCTTTAAGGCATGGCTAGCTAGCTAGCAGCTCGCGTACATCCGCCGTAGGCAGTGTTTTAGCTATTTCTAAATCACTTATCCTGGTTGCCATGGCGACAAATAAAGTACGTTTCTTACAAGTATCATCCCTGGAGGACGAGGAATAGCTAAACATGCTTCACCACACACCATAGCTCACCGGCATCAAAATGTAAACAAACGCCATTAGTGGATCGACACCTGACATCAACTGTAATGATATCAAGTACAGGCACGTATCTAGTCGATACTACTATGATTACGTCGATATTTTTTTGGCATCACAACATCTTCTTTCGTTTTTTTAAAATGTATATTATGTTATAAAGTCAGGAAATATTTCCCTGGACACATGAGGACTTTGAATATGACCAATGTATGATCCTGTAACTACTTGGTATCGGATTGATACCCAAATTTGTGGTATCATCCAAAACTAATGTAAAGTATCAAACAACAGAAGAATAAGTGATGATTACATTTTAACAGAAGTGTAGATAGAACATGTTAAAAGATAAAGTAAGCAGATATTAACAGTAAATGAACAAGTAGATTAATAATTAATTTTCTACCACTTGTCCTTAATAATGTTGACAAAATAATATAAGGTTAATGACACAATATGTTACTGCATACGTCAGCAGACTAATTAGGAGCCTTTGTTTGTTTACTTACCGTATTTTCCGCACTATAAGGCGCACCTAAAAACCACAATTTTTCTCAAAAGCTGACAGTGCGCCTTATAACCCGGTGCGCTTTATTACGATTCATTTTCATAAAGTTTCGATCTCGCAACTTCGGTAAACAGCCGCCATCTTTTTTCCCGGTAGAACAGGAAGCGCTTCTTCTTCTACGCAAGCAACCGCCAAGGAAAGCACCCGCCCCCATAGAACAGGAAGCGCTTCTTCTTCTACCCGCCCCCGGAAGAAGAAGAAAAAACGCGCGGATATCACCGTACGTTTCATTTCCTGTTTACATCTGTAAAGACCACAAAATGGCTCCTACAAAGCGACAAGGATCCGGTTCATAAAAAGACGCAATCTCTCCATCCGCACACGGATTACTACCGTATTTCACAGCAACTGATATTCCTGTGAACCGCACTGTGGAACGGGAGCACGTACGGTGAATATTCGCACCACAGGGAATGAGAAGTCATCCTTCACTGTGGTTCTAGCTTGCCATGCTAACTTCCACCCATGGTGATATTCAAAAGGAAGACCTTGCCAAAAGAGACCTTTCCAGCCGGCGTCATCATAAAAGCTAACTCGAAGGGATGGATGGATGAAGAAAAGATGAGCGAGTGGTTAAGGGAAGTTTACGCGAAGAGGCCGGGTGGCTTTTTTCACACAGCTCCGAAGGCGAACACACCTTCACTAAGACGGGCAGACAGCGCCGGACGACATACGCCAACATTTGCCAGTGGATCGTAAATGCCTGGGCAGATATTTCGGTCACAACTGTGGTCCGAGCTTTCCGGAAGGCAGGATTCACAGAACTGCTGCACAACAACAGCGACACTGAATCCGATGACTTCGACGAGACGGAGCCGGCCATTTTTGGATCCCACGCTTGCGCAACTTTTCAATTCGGACACCGAAGACGAAGAATTCGAAGGATTTACGAATGAAGAATAACTTCAGAAGGTGAGCGCTATGTTTATTTTGTGTGTTGTGACATTAACGTTCGAGCAACATTATGTTGCTTTTGCTCTACACCATTTTGAATTTTACTATGTTTGTGATTGCACATTTGCGTACATTTTGGGACAGAGTTGTTAGAACGCTGGTTTTCAATATATTATTAAAGTTTGACTGAACTATCTGACTGTTTTTTTGACATTTACTTTAGCGCAGCGTTTTTTTGACATTCACTTTAGCGCAGCGTAGGCGCGGCTTATAGTCCGGGGCGGCTTATTGGTGGACAAAATTATGAAATATGTAATTCATAGAAGGTGCGGCTAATAATCCGGTGCGCCTTATAGTGCGGAAAATACGGTACTACTAAAAGACAAGTTGTCTAGTATGTTCACTACTTTATTTAAGGACTTAACTGCAATAATAAACATATGTTTAATGTACCCTAAGATTTTTTGTTAAAATAAAGCCAATAATGCAATTTTTTTGTGGTCCCCTTTATTTAGAAAAGTACTGAAAAGTATCTAAATAATTTTAGTACCGGTACCAAAATATTGGTATTGTTACAACTAAGGCTGCAGCTAACGATTATTTTTCTATCGATTAATCTATAAATTATTTTTTCGATTAATCTATAGATTATTATTCCTTTTACCGATTTTTTTTTTAATTTAAAATGAAGATGAAAAAATAAATGTAGGCCAGTTTTTTTCAAAAGTCATGGCTTTTATTTACAAAAAAAAAGTATGGCCACTCAGTCAACATTGACAACAACATGACAAAATATTCTGTAACAATGTAAACATTTAAAACTTTTTTTTTTTTTACTTTAAACTTTAAAACTACATTTAAAACTTTTAACATTTAACAAAATTAAAAGTAGCGTTTTTGCTTTTTAATGTGCAAATATAAAATAAACATACAGTGCAATAGTATAAGCATTTCAAAAGTAAAAGTATTGCTTATTTTGCTTTAAAATGTGCAAAAATAAAGATAAACATCCAATACAAAAAAGTGCGTATTTCTTTGAATTGGCGCCGGGCAGAGGTGGGTAGTAACGCGCTACATTTACTCCGTTACATCTACTTGAGTAACTTTTGGGATAAATTGTACTTCTAAGAGTAGTTTTAATGCAACTTACTTTTACTTTTACTTGAGTATATCTATAGAGAAGAAACGCTACTTTTACTCCGCTACTTTTATCTACATTCAGCTCGCTACTCGCTACTAATTTTTGTCGATCTGTTAATGCACGCTTTGTTTGTTTTGGTCTGTCAGACAGACCTTCAAAGTGCCTGCATTACTGGTGACGTTTCACTCCGTTCCACCAATAAAATGCAGTCACTAGTGACGTTTGACTCCGTTCCACCAATCAGATGCAGTCACTGGTGACGTTGGACCAATCAAACAGAGCCAGGCGGTCACATGACCTGACTTAAACAAGTTGAAAAACTTATTGGGGTGTTACCATTTAGTGGTCAATTGTACAGAATATGTACTGTACTGTGCAATCTACTAATACAAGTTTCAATCAATCAATCAAAAGTGTGAAGGAAAAAAGACACTTTTTTATTTCAAACGTACATCCCGTCACAAGCCTAAAGACTGACTGCACAGTTCCTGTCTTCACAATAAAAGTGCCGCTCCATCGCGCCTGCGCTTTCAAAATAAGAGTCTCCGAAAGCCAGCGCAAACAAGCTAGCAAGCTACGGAATTTGCCGCCAATGTATTTCTTGTAAAGTGTGTGAAAACGAATATGGAAGCTGGACAAATAAGATACCAAAAACCAACCGCTTTCATGTGGTATTAGACAGAAAGGAGGAACATTTTTTCTCCTGCATTTGAAAACGTGGACGTTAAGCACTGCTGTCAGGATTACAATAAATGCAAGTCATCAGAATCAGGTAATACACCAACTTATATTCTTGTCAACATGAAAGAAAGGAATCTGTATGTGTTAAACATGCATGTATATTCAGTAAAACACCTTTAACATGTAAACAAAAACGGCAAAATAAATAAATATAAATGATATACTGTATATATCAATGTATGTGTATATATGTATATATATATATATATATATATATATATATATATATGATATCTGTGTGTATGTTACTCATCAGTTACTCAGTACTTGAGTAGTTTTTTCACAACATACTTTTTACTTTTACTCAAGTAAATATTTGGGTGACTACTCATTACTTTTACTTGAGTAATAAATCTCTAAAGTAACAGTACTCTTACTTGAGTACAATTTCTGGCTACTCTACCCACCTCTGGCGCCGGGTATATAGTATTCGCATGCCTCGAATTACTGCCGGGCCAAACTCGTTTCGCAAAATAATTAGCGCATGCTTGGCCTTACCGCCGGCTCAGGATTAACGCCGGATCAAACTCATTTCGCAAAATATTAATTTTATTAGCGCATGTCTAAAATTTCCGCCGGGTCAAACTCCTTTCACAAAATAATTAGCATATGTCTAGAACTTCCGCCGGGTCAAACTCGTCACGTCATGAGTGACACTTCACCTGTCATCATTTTCAAAATGGAGGAGGCTGATTTCAATAATTTGAAATCGCATAAAGGGAAGAAGATTAAGATCTATTCAGTAGGATTTAAGGTCCAAGCTATTGAATATGCTAAAAAGAACAGTAAGCAACTATGTTTTATTAATATACCGTAGCTGCGTGTGTCAAATATGAGTCATTAAATGACTCCCGCCTCCTGGTGGTAGAGGGCGCTAGTGATCCTTCTTGCGACTACCGGTACTGCAGAAGACCGGTGCTGCAGAAGAAGACAACAAGCCACAAGAGTGAGCAGTGATCGTTTGCTTGCACTTTTAACATGGAGGATTACATATCTAAAATAAAACAGTTTTCTAAACTGGACTTTCAATCGAAGCAGGAGGTAATACTTAAAGGAATATCTCCATCGAGACAGAGAGACTTTTAAAACTGAAGAAAGATAAGGAAGACTTCTATAAACAGGTTATCGATGCTTTTGATCAGAAGCAGCTACGCATGGACTCATAAGTAAAGGTAAGACCATAATAACGTTTTTTTTATTAAATGTGCTTTTCATGATGGTATCCTTACATCACTCAAATTTATAAGCGCAGGACTAAATTTACCCCACGCCTTTTGGTAAGCGCCGGCTATTCAAGGAAATACGGTATGCGATGCGTCGACGCACAAAAATGGCGTCGACTTATTTACGTAATCGATGACGTCGACTACGTCGACGCGTCGTTTCAGCCTTAGTTACAACACTGATGCATACAACATACATTTCATTTTCATTTATTATTTGAGTATTGTGAAATTCATAAGTTAAATTTTTTTTATACCTTAAAATACATATATATATATATACATTTAATTCTAATTCATTATTTGCATATTTTTTTTACAATTGTTTATTTTATTCGTATGTTTTCATACGCATATATCTTTCAGTAATGTTAAAACATTATGTGTGGAACATTTTAAGTTTAGGTTGTTTTGCATGGAAGTTACACATTTTTATTGTTCCACAGGTTTTTTGAGGGGTAAAGGAAAAGTCTGTTACAACAAATACCACTGATTAAACAGTGGGGAAAAAATCCAGATATGTAATAACGAGACAGTCTTTTGAACAGCCCTTTAAAAGGTATAGGCGACTCATGTTTTATGAACAAATATAAATAAGCAAAGTGATCATATCCTCTCCACCCCAAATTGAAGGGGAACATTATCACAATTTCAGAAGGGTTAAAACCATTAAAAATAAGTTCCTAGTGGCTTATTTTATTTTTTGAAGTTTTTTTCAAAATTTTACCCATCACGCAATATCCCTAAAAAAAGCTTCAAAGTGCCTGATTTTAACCATCGTTATATACACCCGTCCATTTTCCTGTGACGTCACACAGTGATGCCAATACAAACAAACATGGCGGATAGAACAGCAAGATATAGCGACATTAGTTCGGATTCAGACTCGGATTTCAGCGGCTTAAGCGATTCAACAGATTACGCATGTATTGAAACGGATGGTTGTAGTGTGGAGGCAGGTAGCGAAAACGAAATTGATGAAGAAACTGAAGCTATTGAGCCATATCGGTTTGAACCGTATGCAAGCGAAACCGACGAAAACGACACGACAGCCAGCGACACGGGAGAAAGCGAGGACGAATTCGACGATCGCCTTCTAACCAACGATTGGTATGTGTTTGTTTGGCATTAAAGGAAACTAACAACTATGAACTAGGTTTAGAGCATATTAAATACATTTGGCAACAACATGCACTTTGAGAGTGCAGACAGCCCAGTTTTCATCAATTAATATATTCTGTAGACATACCCTCATCCGCTCTCTTTTCCTGAAAGCTGATCTGTCCAGTCCAGTTGGAAATGCATCTGCTTTGAGTGTCGCAGGATATCCACACATTCTTGCCATCTCTGTCGTAGCATAGCTTTCGTCGGTAAAGTGTGCGGAACAAACGTCCAATTTCTTGCCACTTTCGCATCTTTGGGCCACTGGTGCAACTTGAATCCGTCCCTGTTCGTGTTGTTACACCCTCCGACAACACACCGACGAGGCATGATGTCTCCAAGGTACGGAAAACAGTCGAAAAAATGGAAAATAACAGAGCTGATTTGACTCGGTGTTTGTAATGTGTTTGAGAAAATGGTGGATTGCTTCCCGGTGTGACGTCACATTGTGACGTCACAATCGCTCCGAGAGCGACTAATAGAAAGGCGTTTAATTCGCCAAAATTCACCCATTTAGAGTTCGGAAATCGGTTAAAAAAATATATGGTCTTTTTTCTGCAACATCAAGGTATATATTGACGCTTACATAGGTCTGGTGATAATGTTCCCCTTTAAAAACAACACTGCCTAAACCTGTCAGATACACTTAGACTATCTTAAAACTATAGAAGGTAGGGAAAATACTGTAGGAGGATGCTGCACTTATTGTGGACTAAATGACTGATTGGTTTTGTAGTTTCAATCAGCCAAAGTCAGCCCCTCAACACACACACACACACACACACACACACACACACACACACACACACACACACACACACACACACACACACTTGCTTAAGGTTGTCCATCGTATCCGATGACGACAATCCATCTCTATGTTTTGTGAGTCCTCATGTGGCTGAATAGTCCAATCCGTGATCCACATGATCTGCCGCAAACAGAGCAGGTGAAGGCACTGACTGGGGGTGCAGGTGTGGCAATGGCTTCATGCCTTCTTTGACGCTTCCTGGATCGTTGACCACTTCGGTCCTCCTCAAGCTTATGAACTCCTTGCTGGAGGAGCTGCCGCCAGATGGAACGTTGGGCTGCAGTGTCCTCCAGCTGGGTCGGGTTCAGGCTGCATTTCTTCATGACAGTCTTCATTTGATCTTTATAACGCTTTTTTGGGCCTCCTGCCAAGATGAAGCTGACCATAAAGCACCTTGCGTTTTAAGCGTTCTTCTGGCATCCTGATAACGTGGCCTAGCCAGCGAAGTTGGTGCTGGGTGACTGTAGCATCCACACTGGTGCAGTTGGTCTTGCAGAGTATTTCAGTGTGGGGGACTCTGTCCTTCCAGGACATCCCCAGGATGCATTGTAAGCACCTGATGTGGAAGGCCTCCAGCATCCTGAGGTGGCGGCTGTACAGGGTCCACGCTTCACAGCTGTAGAGGAGGGTCGTCATGACCACATCTAAATAGACCTCTACCTTGGTATGTAGCTTAAGGTCTTTGTTCTGGAAGACCCTTCCCCTGAGTCTGCCAAAAGATGCTGACGCCTGCTTGATCCGGTTTTGAACCTCCCTGTCGATACTGCAATCGTCAGAGAGAAAGCTGCCAAGGTATTTGAAAGAGTCCACTACTGTTCGTGGTTTATTGTCGATGGTGAAGGTTGGTGGATGAGGTGGAGGAGTGGATGCCCACTGGCATATTACCTCGGTTTTTGCCACGTTGACAGAGAGGCCCAGCGCTTCCGGTGTGTGGGCCACAACTGCGCTGTCATCTGCGTATTGGAGTTCGATGACTTGCGCTGGTGTGACTTTTGTGACTGCTTGGAGCCTCCGGATGTTAAACAGGTTCCCGTCAAGTCAGAAGTCGACAGTAACGCCACTGCCCTTCGTGATCCTCTCATGGAGCAGCAGTGTCACACACAGGAGGAAGATATTAAACAAGACTGGAGCAAGGACACATCCCTGGCGTACACCGGTGAACACCTTAAAGGGTTCTGATTCCTGGCCGCCAATAGTCACACGTGACATCATCCCTTCATGGAATTGCCTTAGGATGTTGACAAACTTCTGTGGGCAGCCGAACTTCAGGAGGATATTCCAGAGAAGCTCCCTGTTGACGGTGTCAAAAGTCTTCGACAGATCAATGAAAGCAGCAAAGAGGTCCTGGTACTGCTCCCGACACTTCTCCTGAAGCTGCCGTGTTGTGAACACCATGTCCACAGTGCTCCTGTTCTTCCTGAAACCACATTGTGACTCCGGCAACAGGTCTTCCGTGATGTTGTTCACCAGCCTGTGTAGCATGACTTTAGCCAGGACTTCACCAGCAACAGCCAGAAGTGAAATGCCACGACTGTTGCCACAGAGGGACTTGTACCCCTTGCCTTTGTAGATGGTGATAATATTGGCATCTCTCCACTGCTGAGGGCACGGATGGAAAGATAGCCTCCTTGCTTGAATATCTCCGCAGGGATGCTGTCAGGACCAGGGGTTTTGTTGTCTTTCAGAGACCTTATTGCACTCTTAACCTCTCTAAAGGTTGGTGGAAGGTCAAGGTCATGGATGGTTGGGTAGTCAGGTAGTTCCTCCAGAACTGAGGGGTCTGTTGGGGCGGGCTGATTTAGCAGAGTTTCAAAATGTTCTGCCCAGCTTTTGGTGATGAGCTTCTGATCTTTTATGAGGGTTGTACCATCGTCAGACTTTAGCGGGGAGACAGTGCAGTTTCTTGGGCCGTAGATGGTTTCCATTGCATCGTAAAAGTTGTGCATATCATTTTTGTTGGCATGAGATTGTATTTCAGCTGCCTTTGATATCCACCACTCATTCTTCAGGGCACGCAATTTTGACTGCACCTCCCTTCTGGATGTTTGCCATTGCTGTCGGAGCACAGCTGAAGTGGGGTTGTTGAGTACAGCATTGTGTGCTGTGTGCATGTGTTTGAGCATGGTGGTTATTGTGGCTGTGTTGTCATCAAGCCAGTCCTGATGCTTTATGCGCTTATAGCCAATGCATTGGGATGCTGCCTCATAGAGCCTGGAGCTGATAGAGGTCCATTTGTTGTCAATGGAGTCATCACTCTCCAGAATATGCTCGATGTCTTCCAGGTTTTTGTTTTTTAAATTTGTTATTACATATGTTGGCCAGAAGGGGAGCACTTCAAATTTTTACACATACTTGTTATTTCATATGTTGACTTTTAAAAGCGACACACAGTCAAATTGAAAAATCCCTCCTTTTTGGGACCACCAGGGGTGCAAATGAGACATTCTCTATTAGATGCAATGTTATTGGGACCATGATTTATGTCATCACTTGTTCACACCTCCTCATATGGAAGCTACTTTTCCTTCTTCATGTCTCAAGAAGGGTAGAAATACAAGAACACACACACACACACGCACACACACACACACACACACACACACACACACACACTCACACACACACACACACACTCACACACACACACACGCACACACACGCACACACACACACTCACACATGCAAAGCGTAGCTCATTAGCACTCACCTCTGTGGGCCCACTGTTTAGTTCTCTTGATTGGAGGGCCTGTGCTCCAAGTAATGTCCTAGACGGCTGACATTTTCCACAAATTCGTGTCGTTTCATTTTAATGAAGGTGCAGCAAGTTGGGATATTGGAGCAATACAGGTGTTGTTGTTTTTTATATGTTTCTTATTCCAATGAAAATTTCTGTTTCCATCTCCATCATAAAATGACTTCATGGTCATGACAAGACATGTAATATATATATATATATATATATATATATATATATATATATATATATATATATACACGTTTGTATATATATATATATATATATATATATATATATATATATATATATATATATATATACATTTGTATATATATATATATATATATATATATATATATATATACACGTTTGTATATATATATATTTATATATATGTATATTAAATATAAATGTGTGTATATATATATATATATATATATATATATTTATATATATTTATATATGTATATATATGTGTATATATATATATATATTTACATATATATGTGTATATATATATATATATATATATATATATATATATATATATACACATATATACATATGTGTGTGTATATATATATATATATATATATATATATATATATATATATATATATATGTATATATACTTTATATACATATACACACATGTATATTATATATATATATATATATATATATATATATACATATATACACATATATACATATATATATATATATATATATATATATATATATATATATATATATATATATATATATATATATATATATGTATAAAAACTTTATAAATCAATGTCGTCGGTAATTTGCCCCCCAAAACAGAAACATTTTGACATGTAACAACCATTTGAAAATATTTAAATATTGTATAAGATTGTATAAGATACAATACAATGTAATGAACTAATAACAACAGTAGTTTTATAAAGTAATGTTACACTAATATAGAGTGGCTGCGGTAAAGTTGTATTTCACCCCCACATGACTCTTTCGTCATGGTGCTGGTCATTTATACTTAGGAGAGCAGACTTCTCCTTTGAGTCAAACACACCATCAGCAGCTTCTTCATATTGTCTTGGATAAATGTCTGCCATTTAGATATTATTTAACATTGTTGGCTGGCTCCTGCTTCAGTATGGAGTGCAGTGCTCCACTTGAACTGTGTCGCCATGTCGATTACAATTGCTTCAATTCAATGATAATCATCCGCTTCTTCTTCTCAGCACTCTCTTTCACACTCACTTTCTTCCTTCTAATGGTTGTTAAACAAATACATGTCAACCTTTAGCTACAGTGTTAGCTATTGCTAGCGAGTAAGACCGCTAGCAGTGGCGAGGCTCAGATTTATGATCACAATTTAAAGGACTCGTAGCGTCCAGATGACCGGAATTTCCCCAACAGGTTCTCTTTGTGAATGTTTTGCTCCTGAAAATGAATCTGGCAGTCATTTCCCAAAATATCTATTCGTTTTTGAGCAATGTGTAGAAAACTAACTGTACTTGGAACGTCCCCTTTCCGTCGCCACACTTGATATGTCGCCCCCTCTTGGTCATTTACAGAACTAGAGCCAATTTCCCCACATAGACAGTGTGGATGAAGATATATAAGACTATTGATTTCATCACTTAATTGCATGTTTTTGCCACCCTGGTCCATGATAATGCAAATAGTTTAAAATAAAACAAGCACATCCACTGAAAAGGTGTGTTATTGTTTGTGCTCTGGCGCCATCTTTTGGACGAGTTCCCTCACTGCAGGTGCTGCGCTGTCCTTCTATTTACTGCTTTCAACTGGGAGTAGAGTGCTGTTCTGTCTTCTAGCCGTCCATAGCGTTTCAACTCATGCAGACTAAAACTGTTTATACTTACTAATCCGTCCCACGTCTGTAGGAGTGTTTCCATGCATATTTGCACGCACTCTCGTAATGTGCTGAATGTGTCGTTAGTATTAGCATATGCTAACACATTTACAAGTGTCTGTGTTTGTATCATTACTTAAAATGGCATTATTTGTATATTGCTTCAGTTTTACTAATTCCTTATTGAGTCTGTTTAGCTGATTGAAGATCTAGCCTATGCAGCTAGCAGGTCAATTAAGATGACTTCTGTTTTGTTTGATCAGCCGTTTTACTGCCGTGTTACAGACACCGTTTGAACACCTTTATGGTATGTAAATAGACATTTAAATAATATGTCCGTGTAAATATCTAATTTCACAACGTATTTATCTGCGGCTTATACTCCGGTGTGGCTAATATATGGAAATATAATTTAAGACAGTGTTGATATGCCTCACTAAACTCATAAAGAAAATAACGCTGGACCCGAAATTTGCACAAATCTGTGGACAACTAATGCGATGTGTTTGTGTAGAGTGATTATTTTTTAAATTATACAATTGTGGGGCGGGGGTGTGGCCTGCGGACCTGCAGCGAAGCGGGGTGTGCCAGGACCGGCTGTGAGATCAGCGACAGGTGCGTAGATGGCTCACCTGGGCCTGTTTGTCTAATCACCTGTCGCTCTGTTAAAAGGCAGCAGCCGGTGAGGAGAGGAGAGTGGGAGTGGAGCACAAACGAGAGCGAGACTGACACAGACACAAATACAATTGCTGAAAAGCCCAAGAAGAAAGATTTATTGCAAAATAAACACTATTGTAAACCTGGAAGAGCCTGTCATGTCGGTGGTTGGTGGTCCGAAGTACGCGGAAGCAAGAGTCCTTCCTTCTCCCCCATGCGTATCGATTGTTTTACTTCAAAAAGTGTATTTCATTACCTTGTATCCTCTCTTTCTTACATAATAAAGCTGCAGTCTCTCACCATGCACACCTTACAGGTTGTGCATCAGTTCAGAATTGGCAGTGGAGCACAAGGGTGCTTAGGGATGTCATCTCCTCAAAGCTAATTGCAGTGCCCTTCTCTTAACCAAACAAGCCCAGGAAATAAATAACTAATGTGCCCTTTGTTTGCTCATTAGCTTATTGCAGATTCACCGCGCCATAACTTTGCTCACCCTCGCCACGCCACCCCATCTCACTGCTGTGACTTTTTCATGTACATGTGTGTGTGTGTGTGTGTGTATATATATATATATATATATATATATATATATATATATATATATATATATATATATATATATATATATATATATATATATATATAATATATTTGCTTCAATATACGCAATTCAATCTGTTCTGCAAAACTGTAACTTCAGGGTTTTGTTTTGTTTTCAAAACGCCACCAGATGTGTTCAACATTTTTGCAAGATTGCTGAAAAAAAAAAATCATTGGTGCAATCAAGCAAAACGTCTCTGCGGGGGCACGGGCAGGCATGGCCAAATAATTACAGCCCATAAGTCTAATGATTATAAAACATTTAAACTTATTATAAAACTTAAAACTTTTTCACCAAGTATCACCTCAAAAAACACTTGGCTCCTCAAGTACCAGTATAATGGCCAACATTAAAATACAGTAGCGTTGTAGGCCTAAATATTAAATAAAAATATTTTCCCCCACAAATATATCTAATATTTCGGACAGTGTAACATTAAATACCGTTTGAACAGTAACACTCTGTTTGAATATCTAATTAAGTTATTATTGGGCGTACCACTAGAAGGAGCCCCCATACCTTTAGTACAGGGGTGCCCATTATGTGGATGGCGAGCTAGCGGTCAATGGTGGAGGGTGTGTCAGTCAGCCAGGCATTAAAAAAATAAACCTAAAAATTAGTAAACATCAATCTTCACTAAGACGTCACTTTCGTTACTTGATGTGAGATGACGCTGGCTGCTGCCAGATC
This sequence comes from Nerophis lumbriciformis, assembly GCF_033978685.3. Lineage (NCBI taxonomy): Eukaryota > Metazoa > Chordata > Actinopteri > Syngnathiformes > Syngnathidae > Nerophis > Nerophis lumbriciformis. Next base: position 4,195,583 of record NC_084566.2, read on the forward strand.
ATTATTAAGAAAAAATGACCGACAGGAAGGCGAGAAATACTTTTTATTTAAAACCCTACGTGCCGTCAAAACTCTAAAGACCGACTGCACAGTTCCTGTCTTCACAATAAAAGCGCTGCTTCATCCCGCCTGCGCTAACAAAATAAGAGTCTCAGAAAGCTAGCGCGCACAAGCTAGCAAGCTACGGAGTTTGCCGCCATTGTATTTCTTGTAAAGTGTATAAAAAGGAGTATGGAAGCTGGACAAACAAAAAGCAAGCACTTTCATGTGGTATTGGACAGAAAGGAGGACTTTTTTTCTCCTCTATTTGAAAATGTGGACGTTATCGTCACTACCGGACCACAACTATGGAACTCTCTACCTGACATTTTGAAAAATATACCTGCACTTGTCACTTTCAAAAAACAAACACAATTGTGGCTAGTTGAGCAACAATTGTGTTCCCATGTTTAGTTTTTACTAATTTGGTTCTTATCTATTTTGCTCTTTGTCTGTGTTATTATTATTCTTATTATTATTATTATTGGCTTTTATCTAGTTTGCACATTGTCTGTATTATTACTATTATCATTATTATCGACACCTCTTTGCCTCATTCTTTTTTTATTTTCCTATTTTAATGATGTTAGATCTGTGTTGTTGTTGTCGCTGTTGTTGTTGGGGACAAGCGCTGTAAATTAGCTTTGGCTACAAACTCTATGATGCATACATTGGATGACTGTTTCAGGTATCTATGTTTCTGTATCTGTCCCTATTTCAAATAAACCAGAATTAATTAATTACTGTCTGATTCCAATCAATGCAAGTCATCAGAATCAGGTCATACACCAACTTATATTCTTGTCTTCATGAAAGAAAGGAATGTTAAACATGCTTGTATTATCATTAAACACTTTTAACTTGTTGACAAAAACCTCTCTTTCATAAATAAATCAATATATATTATATACATGAAAAAAATAAGTTGCTCGCCTGCAGAAAAGGTGTGGGCACCCCTGCTCTAGTACGTGTACAACAGTTTGAGCATTACTGGTACACCTCATTTACAGTATATTGTGCAAGATTCGGATTAGCAGTGTTCTAATAATGTAAGTGGTTTGCAATAATACAGTAATAAAAACAAAAGACACAAATGTCTCCATTGTTATGTTTTATGTATCCAAGTCTGGTTTAACAGATTGACTTATTTTTCTTTCTAAATATGAATGTTTGAAGCTAAGGCTTGAACAAGGTTGATTCGGGCACATTGCTGCAAAGACACACAGCTCCAAACTAATCTACTAGTCTACCTGAGTAGTCAGTAGTCGTCATGGGGAGCAGTCACATCTTTCTTCCTTCCCACGGTAGCGGTCGTTTGATTCCACAATTTCTCCTTTTTTTATTGTGGATCACGGATTTGTATTTTAAACCACCTCGGATACTTTACCCTCTTGAAAATGAGAGTTGTGAACGCGAAATGGACAATCACTCTGACTTTTATCTCATCGACAATACATCGGCAAAGCACTTCAGCTACGGAGCTAACGTGATAGCCTCGTGCTTAACTGCTGATCGAAACAGAAGAAATAAGCCCCTGACTGGAAGGATAGACCGAAGATCAACAATACTACTATTACTTCTACTATCAGGAGACACCGAACCAAACCCTGGACCTGTAACCACACGGTTAATGCTGTCCCGCCTGGCGAAGCCTAGCAATGCTGCTGCTAACGACGCTATTGTAGTTAACTTAGCTACGGGACCTAGTCGGAGCTATGCTAGAAACATTAGCTCTCCACCTACGCCAGCCTCTTTTTGCTCATCTCAACCCGAGCTCACCTGTGCTCCAGCGGTCGGCGACTCGATGGAGGACTTCACCCCGTTCATCGATGCGATCGGCGGACCGGCGGCGGAGGATGATGACCCAGACACCGGTGAAGACAGTGGTCCGGCGGCGCACAGCGCGACGACGGACAACGAGGTGACTGTTGACAACAACACCCCGGTCTGCAGCAGAGACGGGGGAGCGGGGCTCCTCACGGCCTCTCCCCGGTACCTGACGGTCGGGGACGCGGCGCCTGGACCCATGGCCTATACAGGATTCAGGGGCCTCTTCATCAAATCCTGGTCTTTGTTCTCAGGTACACCTAAGCCCGCCAAATCCACAACCCCCCTTCATGCCATCCCCTTTCCAACTCCGCCGCTCACCAAAACCCGCGAAAAAAAAAAAACACCCCCGCCCCCCCCTACTTGGCCCCCCCTCTCCAACTCCGCCCCTCCCCCTCTCCCTTCACCTGGCTGACGAACATTAGGCCTCTCTCCCCGTCCTCCCCCTCCTCCTCCCACAAGCCTCTACATCAAAACAGAGAACTGGACTGCCCTTCATCTTCAACGTCAACTTCAATAACAACCAACATGGCCATCCCTCCTTTTTCTGGACATTACCACTATACAGCTGACTCTGATGCTCTTCTTGGTTCCAGTGGGCTACACATCATCCACCTTAATGTGAACAGCCTCTCTGGAACCAAACTCGACCAAATCAGAGAAATGTTCCTCAACAAGAAGGTAAAAATACTGTGTTTCTCTGAAACCAAATTAGATCAAAGTGTTCTGACTCAGAGATAGAGCTAGAAAACTTTTCGGTTATCAGAAAGGACAGGAATAAACATGGTGCGGGTGTTTGTATGTATATTCACCAGGATATTACATACATAACTCGCACTGATCTTAACCACAATGCCCTTGAATCTGTGTGGGCTGAAATCAAATTTAAAAACGCGAAACCAGTACTGATAGGGACTGTATATAGACCCCCTAATCAGAGTGACTTCTATGAGGCTCTCGAGGAGTGCTTGGCTGGGGTAGACAACGTGGAGAAAATTATAACTGGAGATCTGAACACAGCTATTCAACGCATAGATGCACTTGTCTTCAGATCCTTCAGCAAGTTTTGTAATCTACACGGTCTTTCCCAGCTAATAACACTACCTACAAGGGTGTGTGATTCCACCCAATCAACCATAGATCTCAGTCTCACTTCAGACCGGCCTAAAATAAAAAATAGTGGGGTCAGGATCTGTGGTCTTAGCGACCACTATCTAACCTTCTGCACCCGCAAAATAGCTAAACCCAAAGCTAACGGCCACACAGCCCAATCCAGATCCCTTAAAAAATACTCCAGTGGTAATTTCAACCTAAAATTAGGTGAGTGGGACTGGTCCCCTGTGCTCGCGAGCAACCTGGTCGATGATGCTTGGGATCGCTTCAAAACAGCCTTCCTAATGATACTAAACGACATGGCTCCCGTGAAAACAGTCAGGATCAAAGCCCGCTCTGAACCATGGATGAATCCGGACCTATTAGCTGCCATAAAATACAGAGACAGAAAATACTCCGAATACAAAAAGTGCAAAACCGAAATAGATAAACAACCCAATAATAACAACCTCAAATCACTCCTTTCAACACTCAAAAAGCAATGCAATAAATTAAGAAATAAGAAAACCAACCTGATTAAATCCTTAAAAAAAATTACATTACCGACAAAATAGAGGAAAACACAAATAAGCCACGCGAGCTCTGGAATATCCTCAACAATCAGCTTCTTGGTTGCAGCCAGAAACTTAAAACCAGACTAATCAACATCAACATCACGGAGGGTGACTCCCTCATTACAGACAAAATGGAGGTAGTAAGCAAACTTAACACCTTTTTCACCAGCATAGCCACAACTCTAGTCAACAAGTTGTCCCACCACTCTGGTCGCTTTGGTGTAGAACACATTAAAGCCTTCTACAGAAAGCTAGGAGTATCCAACAACAATTTCAAATTAGAAATGGTCCCAGCTGACGAGGTGCTTAAAAAATTGAGCGCGCTCCACCCAAACAAAACCACCGGCCTTGACAATATCCCCTCCAGATTCCTCAGGGACTCTGCCTCCACCATTGCCCCTATCATCACGCACATAATAAACCTCTCAATTACTAAAGGCCAAGTACCAAAAGATTTTAAGATAGCAAGAGTAACTCCCCTCTTTAAAAAAGGAAGCAAATTAGAACCTGGAAACTACCGACCTGTTTCTATTCTCAGTTCCATTTCGAAAGTAATGGAAAAAATAGTTTATGAACAGGTCGATAGTTACCTTGCCACTAATAAACTCATGTACAAATTCCAATCCGGCTTCAGAACTAACCACTTCCACTGACACATGCCTTCTCTATCTGACCGACTACATCAAACATGAGGTGGACGCGGGCAAATACTGCGGCGTAGTCATGCTGGACCTTCAGAAGGCCTTTGACACCGTTAACCACGTTATACTGTTGGATAAGCTCAGAGCAATCGGATTTGATAAAACCTCATCGAGCTGGATGCAATCTTACTTGGAGGGGAGGAAACAGGTGGTAGAGGTGAATGGCACCGTGCCCCCCGCCCCCCTCTCAGTAAGCTGTGGAGTTCCCCAAGGCAGTATATTAGGACCTTTACTGTTCCTAATATACATAAACGACATGTCATCAGCATGCAACTGTGAATTGTTTCTGTTTGCGGAAGATTCAGCCCGGCTGGTATCCGGCAAGGACAAGTCACAGGTGAAGAAAATCCTCAGTGCTGAACTCTGTAGAATTTGCACCTGGCTTGCTGACAACAAGCTATCCATACACTTGGGTAAAACAGAATCCATCCTATTTGGGTCCCACATCAACCTTAAGAAAGTCAATGACTTCACTATAAAAGTGGGTGACATTGTTTTCACCAGGAAAGATGAGATCACCTTCCGAGGTTCCATTCTAAAGGCTAATCTTTCCTGTGATAAAATGGCAACCAAGGTAATCAAAAAGGTCAACCAACGAACGAGATTTCTCTACAGAATCTCCTCTCTGGTCAACAAAAGCACCATGAAGATTCTAGCGGGAACTCTCTTTCAACCCTTTTTCGATTACGCATGAACCTCCTGGTACCCTAGCACCTCCAAATCCCTGAAATCTAGACTCCAAACATCCCAGAACAAGCTGGTCAGATTACTTCTAGACCTCCACCCCAGATCACACCTCACTCCTACCCACTTCTCCAAAGTGGGCTGGCTCAGAGGGGAGGACAGAGTTAAACAACTTGCACTGAGCCTAGTCTATAAAATCCGCTACACCTCCCTGATACCGAAGTATATGTCAAACTACTTCCTTTACGTAAATGACCGCCATAACCACAACACCAGAGGGAGCTCCACTAACCACGTTAAACCCAGATTCCGAACTAACAAAGGTCTTAACTCATTTTCTTTCTATGCCACATCAATATGGAATGCACTCCCAACAGGTATAAAAGAAAGGGCATCTTTATCCTCCTTCAAAACCGCAATAAAAGAACACCTCCAGGCAACTATAACCCTAAACCAACACCCTCCCTTCCACATAATACCTCTTTGGATTGTAAAAAGTCAAATGTAAACAATCAAATGTAGTCACTTTTTCTTATACTTTCTGATCTCTCTCTCTATGTCCACTACTTGCTGTACATATCCTACCAAGTCAGTCCTACACTGTTTCAATATCCATATCTCTGATGATGCAATTGTTGATGCTGATTGTTGATGACTGAAGTGTTGATACCAACCAAACCTAACCCCCCCCCCCCCCCCCCCCCCCCATATCCCAAACCCCGGATTGTAAATAGTGTTAATAATTCAATGTATATACTCTGATGATTATCTTGTGTGATGACTGTATTATGACGATAGTATATATTTGATAGTATATATCTGTATCATGAATCAATGATGGACCCCCACTTAAACAAGTTGAAATACGTATTCAGGTGTTACCATTTAGTGGTCAATTGTACGGAATGTGTACTTCACTGTGCAATCTACTACCGTATTTTCCGCACTATAAGGCGCACCGGATTATTAGCCGCACCTTCTATGAATTACATATTTCATAATTTTGTCCACCAATAAGCCGCCCCGGACTATAAGCCGCGCCTACGCTGCGCTAAAGTGAATGTCAAAAAAACGCTGCGCTAAAGTGAATGTCAAAAAAACAGTCAGATAGTTCAGTCAAACTTTAATAATATATTGAAAACCAGCGTTCTAACAACTCTGTCCCAAAATGTACGCAAATGTGCAATCACAAACATAGTAAAATTCAAAATGGTGTAGAGCAATAGCAACATAATGTTGCTCGAACGTTAATGTCACAACACACAAAATAAACATAGCGCTCACCTTCTGAAGTTATTCTTCATTCGTAAATCCTTCGAATTCTTCGTCTTCGGTGTCCGAATTGAAAAGTTGCGCAAGCGTGGGATCCAAAATGGCCGGTTCCGTCTCGTCGAAGTAATCGGAGTCAGTGTCGCTGTTGTTGTCCAGTAGTTCTGTGAATCCTGCCTTCCGGAAAGCTCGGACCACAGTTGTGACCGAAATATCTGCCCAGGCATTTACGATCCACTGGCAAATGTTGGCGTATGTCGTCCGGCGCTGTCTGCCCGTCTTAGTGAAGGTGTGTTCGCCTTCGGAGCTGTGTGAAAAAAGCCACCCGGCCTCTTCGCGTAAACTTCCCTTAACCACTCGCTCATCTTTTCTTCATCCATCCATCCCTTCGAGTTAGCTTTTATGATGACGCCGGCTGGAAAGGTCTCTTTTGGCAAGGTCTTCCTTTTGAATATCACCATGGGTGGAAGTTAGCATGGCAAGCTAGAACCACAGTGAAGGATGACTTCTCATTCCCTGTGGTGCGAATATTCACCGTACGTGCTCCCGTTCCACAGTGCGGTTCACAGGAATATCAGTTGCTGTGAAATACGGTAGTAATCCGTGTGCGGATGGAGAGATTGCGTCTTTTTATGAACCGGATCCTTTTCGCTTAGTAGGAGCCATTTTGTGGTCTTTACAGATGTAAACAGGAAATGAAACGTACGGTGATATCCGCGCGTTTTTTCTTCTTCTTCCGGGGGCGGGCGGTAGCTTACAGTAGAAGAAGAAGCGCTTCCTGTTCTATGGGGGCGGGTGCTTACCTTGGCGGTTGCTTGCGTAGAAGAAGAAGCGCTTCCTGTTCTACCGGGAAAAAAGATGGCGGCTGTTTACCGAAGTTGCGAGATCGAAACTTTATGAAAATGAATCGTAATAAAGCGCACCGGGTTATAAGGCGCACTGTTAGCTTTTGAGAAAATTTGTGGTTTTTAGGTGCGCCTTATAGTGCGGAAAATACGGTAATAAAAGTTTCATTCAAAACTAAGCCCCAAAATAATCAAAGGATGAATCATCAATAAACTCTGATCCAAAACAAATGAAAGGAAGGCTTTGTAGAATATTTTTTTTATATATATATAATCATAAACCAAGTCACTCCAATAATAAAGTGTCCTTGGCAAAGTTTAGTGTTTGAAGAGCTACTTTTTAGCTCTCCATTAGTGACCTATGACTGACATAAATCCATCAATAGAAGAATGTGTTCACGTGATCAAATAAGCTACACGATGTCACCTCAGTTTACGTTGTCCTTTTCTTCATGGATCTTTCTGCTAGTGAAAGCCCTCAGCAGGACTTTCGTACAACTCCAGTACCTTTAGGAGTCGGAAATGTCAACATAGTTGTTGTATATATGGATAAAGGGAGATACAAGACTCTTGGAGGTAGGGTTGCGTACCGAATTTGGTACTTGTTTAGGTACCAACCGAATTCCATCAGCATTACCGAATACCGATTGACGTAAAATCAAATGCTACCAAATGATCCCTAAGTTGCACCTCCAAATTTGGCAAATAAATCTAATATTAAGATGCACGTTATAATAAAAAAGCTGGTGTGTAATAAGTTCAATACTTGCAGTTAGGTTTGAACAGTATACCGGTACTAGTATAGTATCGTAGTACTAATGAATCAAAAACAGTACTATACTCTGTTTGAAAAGTACCGGTTCACCATATATTTTTTTTTACAGGCATGACGGCGCTTCGTTGTCACGTTGTGACATTGGTGGTTTTACGAACAGAGAAGCATGTTCGGCAGACTTAGACAAACGTTAATGATCCACAAGGGAAATTGTTCAATACAGTAGCTCAGTTACAATGATGGAAAGTGTAGGGATGGAAAGGACAATGCAGGTATAAATAGACTAATATTACATTATTAACTATTATTATTATTATTATTTTTTATTATTTTTTTAATCTATTTAATATATTTAACTTATTCTGTTAAATTATACATGGGTACGCGTGTATGTGGGTGTGTGTACGTTTGTATATATGTATGGTGAAATCTGTGTGTATGTATGTAGGTACATATGTATGTGTCGCTGCCCCGGTGTGCATTGCTGATCGCGGCGCCGGGTCTGCTGAGGTGCCGTGGCATGCCGGCTGTGGGCGCAGGGCTGGGCCCTTATGGCTTTTTGCCGGATGGGATGCCTGGTGGGTGGTGGGCGGGGGGGGCCTGGACGTGCGGGAGGGGCTGCGGGGGTTTGGTGGCGTTGGGCACTGTTGGCGTCCAGGCCTCTTGTTTATTTGTATTTATTTTATTTTATTTAAAGGGTTTATTTTTATTTTATTTTTATTTTTTTTAATTTTCTTTCTATTTTTTTATTTTTATTTATTTTGTATTTATTTTTTTTATTATTTTTTTTGTGTGTGTGTTGTGTATGTATGTGTTTGTGTATATGTGGGCTTATGTATATGTGTGTGGGTGTATTAATGTGTATATATGTGTGGATGTGTATGTTTATATGTATATGCATGCGTGTGTATATGTGTGTATGTGTATGTATATGTATATGCATATATGTATGTGTGTATGTATGTGTATATGAATGTGTAGGTGTGTGCATGGGTGTGGATGTCCGGTGGCTCAATTGGCCTGGCTGTGGATGAGTTGGGGTAGGTGGGTTGGTGGCCTCGGTGGTAGCCGGGGGTGTGCGTTGTTGTGGTTTACGGGGTCGGTCGCTTTTTTGTTTTGGTTTCGGCGGCCGCGGGCGTTTACGCTGCGGACGGGCGGTGGTGGTGATGGTTGCTGCGGTGATACCAGCGGTTGGCATCGCTGTGTTGGGTTGGAGTGGTTGGGGGACTGTGGCTGGTGTCTGTGCGCTTGTGGGGTTGTGGGGCTGGCTGGCGTTGGCTTGCCGGCTGGTTTGGGGGCTGGCGGGCGGACGGGATGCATTGGCTTCTTGCCCCGTTGGGGGGCTCCTTCCCCTGGCCGGGACTCGTATGGGCACGTTGCTGTGTGGATGGCCGGGATGCGGTGTTTGCATTGGGCGTGGGGGCTGTGCGGTTTCTCTGCGTTTGGTTGCCGGTATGGGCTCTGCAGGGTTGGGTTGGGGCGGGCGGGGGCTGGCTTTGTTTGGCGGGGGGAGGGGCTCGCGTGGCGTCACGTTAAAGTGGTCTGGTGTGGGTCACGGGCTGTGGCGGGGGGTGGCGGCCTCCTGGCCGTAGTTCCTGGTTGTCGGCCGCGTGGACTGGGGGGATGTCCGGGCCCTCTACTCCTCCTACTTATAGCGCACACAGTCACACATATATAGGACTTTGGGGATTGTCCTGCGGGGAGGCATGGCGGGGGGTTGAGGATGCCTCCAATGGGGCTCCAGTCCTCCTGTCTTGTCCCCTGCTCGTCCATCCCTCAATCTTAGCTGCATATTAGACACTTAGGATTTGGGGGGCTTGGTTTGGTTGGGACCCACCATGACCTTGATGTCCCCCAATTTTAATCGCATTATTAGTTCCCACAAGCATACATATCTCACTCACGCTACAGTACACACATCAATAGGGACTGGAGGTCGGCTGTAACGGCTGACCTCCTAATTTTAACTACACAGTAGACACTCTGGGGGCCTTGTACACATGCATGGGGGGTTTGGGGTTCGGCGCACCCCTCATTGCCTCGTCGGCCGGCGGGGACTGCGGTCTGGTGGCCTGCCAGGCTTTTATTCATTTATTATTGTTATATATATTTTTTTATTTTTAATGTATTTATTATTTTTATTTTTATTATTTACTTATTTTTATTTTATTTTATTTTTTAAATTTTATTTTTTATTTCATTTTATTTTTTTATTTTTTATTTTTTTATTTTTTTTTTTTAAATCTTATTATTTATTTGTGTGTGGCGTCGCGCGGGTCTCACTTCCTGTTGGATGGGGTCCGTGCCCGTGTGGCCCGACCTTGCGCTGTGGGGTCTCTGTTGGTGACTTGGTGTGGTGGCGGCGCAGCCCCCGTGTCTGGTCTGGATGCTGTGTCTCGGTTGTTTGGGCGGTGGTGTGTTTGTGCGGGTTTGGGTTGGGGTGGGGGGCCTTTTGGTTGGGGGGGTTGTTGGTGTCTCTTGTTTGCGTGTTGGCGTTCGGGCTGACCGGCGGGCTGGCGCCGGCTGGTCTCCGTGGCCCTGGTGGCGTGTGGTTGCTGGTCGCAGTTTTTTTTTGATCGCTTTGATTTGATTGGCTGGTGCTGGCTGTCTGGGGTTATTGCGGCTGCTGTTTCTGCTGCCGTTTGTTTGTGGTGTGGGCACCCGTGGCTGCTGGGTCTGGTGCAGGGGTGTGGCTGATGTTGTGACTGATGGCAGCGCGCGCGCGTGATGGCTGTCGGGGCTGACGAACTATGTATATGTGTGTGTATGTATGTATGTTTATATATGTGTATGTGTACATATGTGTATGTATATGTATATATGTGTATGTGTGGGTATGTATACGTGTATGTGTGTATGTGTATGTATATATGCATGTATGTATGTATATTTCTGGGGGTACGCTCTGGGCCTGCCTGTCAGACGGGGGTCGACGCCTCAGGCTACTGCATCCGAACTGCGTGTCTGGAGCTCCTGGGTCCCGCTGTCCATCCCTTCCGGGTGCCCGTCTTGGTTGGGGCCTGTTGGGCCTAGTCCCTGCGTCTATTGTGGTAGCTTGGTGCTGCAAGGTATTCCGAGGTGCTGCGAGTCGGCCAGTTGCTGGGGTAGTGACCTTGTTTGTCAGCATGTCTGTGATCTTCTTTTAATTCTTTTTTTTTTTAATTAATTAATTAATTAATTAATTTATTTATTTATTTTTTTAATATATTTTATTAATATTATTTTTTAATTTTCCCCTCCCTCAGGGGGGGGGGCTCGGCGGGGCGGTTGCTGGTTGTTCCATCTCCATCGTTGGGGTCCCTGCGGGTGGGGTGGGTGGTTCCCGTGGCCCTGTGCCTGGGTGGTCCTGCGGCGGCCGGTTTGGGTGGGGTGGCCGGGGGCTGGCCTCGCCGCGCTCTCCGGGGGTGGGGGGTGGGCTCGTGGGGGCCCGGTTGCCGGTGGGGCGGGGGCGGTCTTCCCGTCCGGTTGCGGGGAGTCTCTGGGTCCCTCGGGCGGGGCGTCTCGCCTTTCTGCCCGTGTGGGGTGTGGTCTCTCGCTGGCTTGGGGTCTGGCTGTCCCCTGCTTTTCTCGTGCCCTGTCCTCTGCCGGGTGCGTCTGTCTGCGGCCTGCTGCTGGCCCTTGTGGGCGGTACGGTGGGTCGGGCTCTGGGGTTCCTGTCGCTGGCCGGCTTGGCTGCGTGGGGGCGGTGGTCCCTGGTTCCCTGGGCACCACGCCTCCTGTTTGTGGGTTGGGCTCTCGGGGGTGATGGGGCCGTGCTCTGGCTCCCACGCACTCTGGGAGTCGAATGTATTGTACATGCAAATTCACATATGCTCACATACGTACATAGGTACCTACGCTCCCACATACATACACAAATACAGTACATATTTACCTACCTAATGTTCGTACATCCACACGCACATTCAATATACAAACATACACATACACATACTGTACATATACATTCACTGTACAAACACATATTCACATTCTGTACATATACATTCATTGTACAAACACATATACACATTCTGTACATATACAAGTACATATGCATACTTACACTCATGCACATAATCACGTTGCATCAAACATATATTAACGTTGTTGCCCTAGGGTAAACTGGGTGTAACACATGGCACACTGACAAAGCTTAACCTATTGTGACTATAACAATCTACAAGGTTAATGTAGGTTGCTTCTCTTTCTCCCCCTCCATTTTTCTGCATTCTTTTGTATCTCAAGTTATCATTACGTATATGTATTGTTGCATTTGAACAACTGTATTGTTGATAATAAAGGTAAATTATTGGTATTGTTCATTATCAATAGCGCTATTTCTATTGGTATTTGTATTGATCCATTTGTAGTGTAATAATGCTCATGGTTATTTCTGTATTATTTTTTATTTTTCGCTAACTGCTTATTTGCTATTACTTTTACCATCATATTTGTACATGTCATATTTGCTGATGTTGCTCTATTGTTGTTGTTGTTTGCTGTTGTTGTTTTTGTCTCTCTGTCTAATCCCCCTCTTGTCCCCACAATTTCCCCCTCTGTCTTCTTTTTTCTTCTCTTTCTATCCCCTCCTGCTCCGGCCCGGCTGCACTAAATGATAATATAAATACATTTAATAAAGTCAAATACAAATAAGGCAACAAGAGAAGTATCCTACACTTCTCTTTTGTAAAGTAAATCTGAACAGCCGACATGGGCATCTACATCAACTATATGATTTGCCTGAGAAGCTGGACAGGACATTAAAAAAAAATTAAAAAAAATAAATAAATAAAAAAATAAAATAAAATAAAATAAATAGACTAATATAGCGATAAGAAAATCTAACATATGTACGAATATATACATAATATGTGTACAGAATAATATATATACAGATATCCATCCATCCATCTTCTTCCCCTTATCCGAGGTCGGGTCGCGGGGGCAGCAGCCTAATCAGAGAAGCCCAGACTTCCCCCTCCTCAGCCACTTCGTCCAGCTCTTCCCGGGGGATCCCGAGGCATTCCCAGGCCAGCCGGGAGACATAGTCTTCCCAACGTGTCTTGGGTCTTCCCCGTGGCCTCCTACCGGTTGCACGTGCCCTAAACACCTCCCTAGGTAGGCGTTCGGGTGGCATCTTGACCAGATGCCCGAACCACCTCATCTGGCTCCTCTCGATGTGGAGGAGCAGTGGCTTTACTTTGAGCTTCTCCCGGATGGCAGAGCTTCTCACCCTTTCTTTAAGGGAGAGCCCCGCCACCCGGCGGAGGAAACTCATTTTGGCCGCCTATACCCGTGATCTTGTCCTTTCGGTCATAACCCAAAGCTCATGACCATAGGTGAGGATGGGAACGTAGATCGACCGGTAAATTGAGAGCTTTGCCTTCCGGCTCAGCTCCTTCTTCACCACAACGGATCGATACAGCGTCGGCATTACTGAAGATGCCGCACCAATCCGCCTGTCAATCTCACGATCCACTCTTCCCCCACTCGTGAACAAGATTCCTAGGTACTTGAACTCCTCCACTTGGGGCAGGGTCTCCTCCCCAACCCGGAGATGGCACTCCACCCTTTTCCGGGCGAGAACCATGGACTCGGACTTGAAGGTGCTGATTCTCATCCCAGTCGCTTCACACTCGGCTGCGAACCGATCCAGTGAGAGCTGAAGATCCTGGCCAGATGAAGCCATCAGGACCACATCATCTGCAAAAAGCAGAGACCTAATCCTGCAGCCACCAAACTGGATCCCCTCAACGCCTTGACTGCGCCTAGAAATTCTGTCCATAAAAGTTATGAACAGTATCGGTGACAAAGGGCAGCCTTGGCGGAGTCCAACCCTCACTGGAAACGTGTCCGACTTACAATGCGGACCAAGCCCTGACACTGATCGTACAGGGAGCAGACAGCCACTATCAGACAGTCCGATACCCCATACTCTCTGAGCACTCCCCACAGGACCTCCCGAGGGACATGGTCGAATGCCTTCTCCAAGTCCACAAAGCACATGTAGACTGGTTGGGCAAACTCCCATGCACCCTCAAGGACCCTGCCGAGAGTATAGAGCTGGTCCACAGTTCCATGACCAGGATGAAAACCACACTGTTCCTCCTGAATCCGAGGTTCGACTATCCGGCGTAGCCTCCTCTCCAGTACACCTGAATAAACCTTACCGGGAAGGCTGAGGAGTGTGATACCACGATAGTTGGAACACACCCTCCGGTTCCCCTTCTTAAAGAGAGGAACCACCACCCCGGTCTGCCAATCCAGAGGTACCGACCCCGATGTCCACGCGATGCTGCAGAGTCTTGTCAACCAAGACAGCCCCACAGCATCCAGAGCCTTAAGGAACTCCGGGCGGATCTCATCCACCTCCCGGGGCCTTACCACCGAGGAGATTTTTAACTACCTCAGCAACCTCAGCCCCAGAAATAGGAGAGCCCACCACAGATTCCCCAGGCACTGCTTCCTCATTGGAAGACGTGTTGGTGAGATTGAGGAGGTCTTCGAAGTATTCCCTCCACCGATCCACAACATCCGCAGTCGAGGTCAGCAGAACAGCATCCGCACCATACACGGTGTTGACAGTGCACTGCTTCACCCTCCTGAGGCGGCGGATGGTGGTCCAGAATCGCTTATTATATCTATAACATATATACAATATATACCAATGACCATGTACAATATTACAGTATATACAGTATACGTGACAGCAGCAGCATAAAATAGAGAGTAGATCCAGCAGGAAATAGAAAATAGACATTATAAACATTATAAACAAAGAGAAGTAGCTAACATGTCAGGAGTGATTATACAGCTGGATGGAGTGTGGAATGAAGGAGTTCTTGAATCACACAGTGCGGGAAGGAAGTTGAAGGAGCCTGTTATGAGCTCCGCTGTCCCTTAATTGTCAGGTGGAGTGGGTGGGCAGGATTGTCCATGATGGTGAGCAGTTTGTCCAGTGTCCTCCTATCCCTTACTGACACAAACGCCTCCAACTGCATGCCAATAGTTTGGCCGGCTTTCTGGATCAGTTTATCAATCCGGTTTGAGTCCCTTTTGCTGGTGCTGCTCCCCCAACAAACCACTGCAAAGTACAGTGCACTGGCCACAACAGACTGATAAAATATCTCCAACAGCTTGCTGCGCACATTAAAGACCTAAGCTTTCTCAGGAAAAAGAGTCTGCTCATGCCCTTCTTGTAAACAGCTTTGCAGTTGTCCTTCCAGTCCAGTCTGCTGTTCAAGTGGACTCCCAGGTACTTGTACTGCTCCACTACTGCCACCCCCCGGCCCTGGATCTTGATGGGCTCCACCGGGGTCACTCTCTTCCTGAAGTCGATGACCAGCTTCTTGGTCTTGTCCACATTAAGGACCAGATGGTTCGCCTGAGGCCACTCCACAAAGTCAGCGATCAGTGTCCTGTACTCCAATTCCCGTCCCTCCCTGATACACACGACCACAGCAGAGTCGTCAGAGTATTTCTGCAGGTGGCAGGACCTGGAACGATACTGGAAGTCTGAGGTGTACAGGGTGAACAGGAAAGGAGACAGGACGGTCCTCTGTGGAGCACCTACATCAATGACCACAGTATCCGACAGGGAGCTCCCCAGTCGCACAAACTGGGGCCATTCAGACAAGTAATCAGTGATCCAGGAGACAATGGATGAACTGACACCCATCCTGAGCAACTTGTCACTCATCAGAATTGGCTGAATGGTGTTAAAGGCACTGGAGAAATCAAAAAACATGATCCTCACAGTGCCCCTCCCACCATCCAGGTGAGAGTGAGCATGATGCAGCAGGTAGATAACAGCATTGTCCACTCCTACATGGGGCTGATATGCAAACTGTAGAGGATCCAGGGAAGGAGCCACCAGTGGTCTCAGCTGATCCAGTACAAGTCTCTCGAGGACCTTCATGACCTGGAACGTCAGGGCAACAGGTCTGAAGTCATATGAGCCCGATGGGATGGGCTTCTTAGGCACCGGCACTATGCAGGATGTTTTCCATAGCACTGGTATCCGTTCTACCTTCAGACTCAGGTTGAAGATGGAGTGCAGGATCCCAGTTAGCTGAGCAGCGCAAGTCTTCGGGACCCAGGGGTCTGCTGACTTAGCTAGATTGACTGTCTCCAGCTGCCGTCTTACATGTCCAGGTGTCAGACACACCGGGCTGGCTTTCTCAGTGGGGGTGGAAGTGGGGGTGGGGGAGAGGGGAAAGAAACGGCTGTAGCAGGTAAAAGAGAAGGAGTTTGTGTATTTAAGTTCAGGGGAGGTGTGAGAACAGGAGTAGCGGGGGGAGGGCCAGTAAGGGGTGCATTGCTAAAACTATTGAAAAACAAATTCAGCTCGTTGGCTCTATCTACACCCCCATCCAGCAGTTTGGCTTTATTGTTGAAGCCTGTGATGGCCTTCATTCCCTTCCAAACCTCACGAGTGTTGTTCTGTTGGGGTTTAGCTTCAAGCTTCCTTCTATAGGCACCTCTTCAACTTGTCCCGACCACCGGATCTGAAGGCTTTAGCTGGTTGGTGATCCAGGGCTTGTTATTTGGGTAACATCGGACAGTTTTTGTAGGGATGATGGAGTACTCAGAAATGTACCGTATTTTCCGCACCATAAGGCGCCCTGGGTTATAAGCCGCGCCTTCAATGAACGGCATATTTCAAAACTTTGTCCACCTATAAGCCGCCCCGTGTTGTAAGCCGCATCTAACTGCGCTAAAGGAATGTAAAAAAAACAGTCAGATAGGTCAGTCAAACTTTAATAATATATTAAAAACCAGCGTGATGTGGGCTCGCATGGAGTCGTATATCAACATGGACGGAGCTGCGTGAAAAAAGCCACCCGGCCTCTTCGCGTAAACTTACCTTAACCACTCGCTCATATTTTCTTCATTCATCCATCCCTTCGAGTTAGCTTTTATGATGACGCCGGCTGGAAAGGTCTCTTTTGGCAAGGTCTTCCTTTTGAATATCACCATGGGTGGAAGTTTCTGGCCATTAGCATGGCAAGCTAGAACCACAGTGAAGGATGACTTCTCATTCCCTGTGGTGCGAATATTCACCGTACGTGCTCCCGTTGTATCCACAGTGCGGTTCACAGGAATATCAAAAGTCAGTGGAACCTCGTCCATGTTGATAATGTTCTCTGGCCGGATCTTTTTTTCAGCTATCTTGTTTTTACAATATGCACGGAAAGTAGCCAGCTTTTCTTGAAAGTCTTTAGGCAGTTGCTGTGAAATAGTAGTCCGTGTGCGGATGGAGAGATTGCGTCTTTTCATGAACCGGAAACCTGTCGCCATTTTGTGGTCTTTACAGATGTAAACACACAAAGGAAATGAAACGTAAAATCCGCGCGCTTCTTCTTCTTCTACGCGGGCGGGTGGTTGCTTACAGTAGAAGAAGAAGCGCTTCCTGTTCTATGGGGGCGGGTGCTTACCTTGGCGGTTGCTTGCGTAGAAGAAGAAGCACTTCCTCTTCTACGGGGAAAAAAGATGGCGGCTGTTTACCGTAGTTGCGAGACCGAAACTTTATGAAAATGAATCTTAATATTAATCCATATATAAAGCGCACCGGGTTATAAGCCGCACTGTCAGCTTTTGAGTAAATTTGTGGTTTTTAGGTGCGGCTAATAGTGCGGAAAATACGGTATGTAGTCAGTGATGCAGTCTGTGATGTTGTTGATATCTGTCCCGTGAGGCTTACAGAGTACTTCCCAGTCTATAGTCTCAAAGCAGTCTTGTAAGGCTATGCCAGCCTCAATGCTCTTCATTTGCACTGATTTAGTTGAGATGGGCTGTAGTGATGATCCTCATTGCAGTTTTTTCTGTTTTTTACTTGTTCATGGGTGCTTTGTAGCTTTGTTAGGAACACCTAAATGGATGCCCAAGAGAGGCAGACAAAAACAAGTAGAGTACACACATGAGGCCATGCTAAAAATGATCTCACCGTATTTTCCGGACCATAGGGCGCACCGGATTATAAGGCGCACTGCCAACGAATGGTCCATTTTCAAACTTTTTTCATATAATAGGCGCACCGGATTATAGGGCGCATTAAAGGGGTCATAATTTTTTTTTCTCTAAATGTTAAAGACTTCCTTGTGGTCTACATAACATGTAATGGTGGTTCTTTGGTCAAAATGTTGCATGGATGATGTTTTACAGATCATCTTCAAGTTGCTTTCTGACAGTCTCTTCAGGAAGCGCCGTTTTGTGGGCGGTCTTATTTACGTGCCTCCACTTGGACAGCGTCTTCTCCCCGTCATCTTTGTTGTAGCAGTGTAGTGTGCAAGGACGGGAGTGGAAGAAGCGTCAAAAGATGGAGCTAACTGTTTTAATGACATTCAGACTTTACTTCAATCAATAACGGAGCAGCATCTCCTCATCTGGCTCACTAGTGCAACAACAAAGCCGGAAATGTGTCCCGTGAAAAAACGTCCGACCGGAAGTCTCTGATAACTAAAGTTCCTTGGGTGAATTGTGTAAACTCACTATACCGGTATGTTTTAGTGCTTTCATGGCAAGTTTACTGACGGATATAAGTAAGAACTTTACACAAATATAGATTAAAAATGGCAACAGCGGAGGATGAATATCCCATAACAAAAAAATAAAGAACAAGAAGAAGCTACGAACGAACGGGGAAATTTTTTCAGGATTTATGCAGATCCCAAATACACATCAGCAGGTACCAGGAGGTAAGAAAAGTAGCTTTTGCATAATATTGCGAAACAAAACGCCAGATAATATGTCTTACCTTATACACACACCATGATAATACTAAGTTTAATGCGCCTACAATCCATCAAGCGGTGCGGCTTCATAGCTTACCAAAGTCGTACTAAAACATTTTGATAGATTTTTGAGCGCCGTGTGTAATGTTCTGTATTTTCAATGGAACATATAAAATGTTGGTGTTGTTTACTTGAGTCATATTGCAGTCTACACACATCTCTTATGTTTGACTGCCATCTACTGGTCACACTAATCATTACACCATGCACCAAATAAAATTGCTTCGAGGTCGGTAAGCAAAACCAGAATAATTCCGTACATTAGGCGCACCGGGTTATAAGGTGCACTGTCGAGTTATGAGGAAAAAAAAACATTTTCAGTGCGTCCGGAAAATACTGCACTTTAATAGATTAGAATGATTTTTATTAGTCCCACAATCATGATTTTTTTTGGTGTTTCACTCAGTCCCTTACCTTGTGTTGGTCTTATTACGCACTGAAAAAAACCTATACAAGACAACAGGTTGAAAAAAAAACAACAAAAAAAAGATTGTGCAGTGAACATTGTGCAAAAGAGTTGAGATAAACCTCACTGCCAACATATTTACAAGACACCAGGTAGAAATAAAAAAAACACTCTAAAATTGACAAAACAAATACTCTGGAATGTTCTATGTCTTGGAAATGTACATCCTTGACTGAAAGAACCTGGTCTCCTTCTTGTCGTCCTGCTCGGTGGGCGTCAGAGTCTGGAACCACCTGATGGCACACAATCATGGTGAATAGAAAAAGTGTTGTGTGTACATCATTCAACACAGGCTGGGCAGCAGACCTTGAAGATAAAGACTCCCGACTGCGATGGCTTCCCGCCGCGGCTGTTGAAGCCATGCTGTGTTCCTGGAGGTTTGTTCAAGACGATGGCGCTCGGAAGGAACTGGGTGAGGTCCTTGTTATAGTGGTGGTATATTGGGGTGGTGAATCCGCTAAAATTCATGCAGATAACATTATCCAATTATACCGATATACCTGAGTAGTCTTGGGTTCGATCCCGGGGGATCTTTCTGTGTGGAGTTTGCATGTTCTCCCCGTGACTGCGTGGGTTCCCTCCGGGTACTCCGGCTTCCTCCCACCTCCAAAGACATGCACCTGGGGATAAGTTGATTGGCAACACTAAATTGGCCCTAGTGTGTGAATGTGAGTGTGAAAGTTGTCTGTCTATCTGTGTTGGCCCTGCGATGAGGTGGCGACTTGTTCAGGGTGTACCCCGCCTTCCGCCCGATTGTAGCTGAGATAGGCTCCAGCGCCCCCCGCGACCCCAAAAGGGAATAAGCGGTAGAAAATGGATGGATGGATACCGATATACCTAGATCAATCTTAAATTCCTAACCCTAGGAAGAAATGTTATATTAGCCATTCTAGTATTTTTCAACAGGAAAATGATTAAATAAATACAGTGATTATAATGTCTTGCCTCTTGAGGGGGATCCATGCTGGTGGGTTCTCATAAGAAGAACACTACTGGAAGATGTGTGACGGGCGGTAGGACCATGTTCTCAATCAGCGAGTACAGCCGTGGTTTCAGACTCTTCTTGGGCGCAATTGACTCATATCAGACCTGGGCAAATTAAGGCCCGGGGGCCACATGCCAGTTTGGCAATCTGGCCCGCCGGACATTCCCAGATGTTTGTTTTAGATCTTTAAGATGGAAAGTGTAGCTACCATTATGATGTGCAGTCATGTTTTCTAATGACCGTAAGTCTTGAACTATACAAAGTATTTCAATGGTTGGAATCTGTGCTTTTGCATGATATACTAGTTACTATGGTAATCTAGTTAGTTACTATGGTCATCTAATTAGTTTCTATGGTGATCTAATTAGTTACTATTGTAATCTAAGTCACAGCAGCTCAGACGAGTGGGTGGGGAGCGTTTCCACAGAGTGCTTCCAGAGCCTGAAATGCGGGTTTCAGGGACAGATGTGGAAGGAGATTTTTACAACAAAGTTCTAAAGCTTAGTGATGTATCAAATATATCAGATTGTAGATGTTTTTTTTTTACATGTCACGTTCATATTTTGCTGTGTTTGTTGCATTTTTGTCGCGTTTGGCTTGGTTGTAAAATATGTGGATGGAGAGGGGGTGTGTGTTCATATGTAGTCAATATTCGGTGTTTTATCCTTCATAGTTAATATTGTAAATCCTACATTCTTAATTTTCATGTACATTCTGGGTGTCTCATTCAGTAAAAAAATTTAAAATTCCATTCCCTTTTTTAAGGCGGTCTGTCATACCATTTTTAGCTTTTAATCAGACATTATTGTGAGGTTTTGTATTAGTGTTCCTAAAAATAGATATACTGGCCCCCAGACACATTTTTTTCTCTAAATTTGGCCCCCCCGAGGCAAAATAATTGCCCAGGCCTGACTTATATGATGATTCTTATGTTGACAGTCTTGGAATAAACACCCGTGAAAGAAACCACAGCAGTTTTTTCCTGCACTCGCCACAGGCCAAATATTATCTGTTTAATGTTAAGATGCGTTGGCCTGTTTTTGTTCAAGAATAGATTGCATTTTCACTGTGCAAGGCATGCGGGTGAAATTGAATTCTCAATGCATATATTGCAATGTGCCTGTGTTGTAATTAAATGTGAACATCCAGGGCAGTGTAAACCTTCCAAAATTGGTGGTACATTTTAAGAATAGAAAAGTGTGACTTTGCAAGCATTGTTCTTTATGGGATGTACCGTATTTTCCGCACTATAAGGCGCACCTAAAAACCACAAATTTTCTCAAAAGCTAACAGTGCGCCTTATAACCCGGTGCGCTTTATTACGATTCATTTTCATAAAGTTTCGATCTCGCAACTTCGGTAAACAGCCGCCATCTTTTTTCCCGGTAGAACAGGAAGCGCTTCTTCTTCTACGCAAGCAACCGCCAAGGTAAGCACCCGCCCCCATAGAACAGGAAGCGCTTCTTCTTCTACTGTAAGCTACCGCCCGCCCCCGGAAGAAGAAGAAAAAACGCGCGGATATCACCGTACGTTTCATTTCCTGTTTACATCTGTAAAGACCACAAAATGGCTCCTACTAAGCGAAAAGGATCCGGTTCATAAAAAGACGCAATCTCTCCATCCGCACACGGATTACTACCGTATTTCACAGCAACTGATATTCCTGTGAACCGCACTGTGGAACGGGAGCACGTACGGTGAATATTCGCACCACAGGGAATGAGAAGTCATCCTTCACTGTGGTTCTAGCTTGCCATGCTAACTTCCACCCATGGTGATATTCAAAAGGAAGACCTTGCCAAAAGAGACCTTTCCAGCCGGCGTCATCATAAAAGCTAACTCGAAGGGATGGATGGATGAAGAAAAGATGAGCGAGTGGTTAAGGGAAGTTTACGCGAAGAGGCCGGGTGGCTTTTTTCACACAGCTCCGAAGGCGAACACACCTTCACTAAGACGGGCAGACAGCGCCGGACGACATACGCCAACATTTGCCAGTGGATCGTAAATGCCTGGGCAGATATTTCGGTCACAACTGTGGTCCGAGCTTTCCGGAAGGCAGGATTCACAGAACAACAGCGACACTGACTCCCGATGACTTCGACGAGACGGAACCGGCCATTTTGGATACCACGCTTGCGCAACTTTTCAATTCGGACACCGAAGACGAAGAATTCGAAGGATTTACGAATGAAGAATAACTTCAGAAGGTGAGCGCTATGTTTATTTTGTGTGTTGTGACATTAACGTTCGAGCAACATTATGTTACTATTGCTCTACACCATTTTGAATTTTACTATGTTTGTGATTGCACATTTGCGTACATTTTGGGACAGAGTTGTTAGAACGCTGGTTTTCAATATATTATTAAAGTTTGACTGAACTATCTGACTGTTTTTTTGACATTCCCTTTAGCGCAGCGTAGGCGCGGCTTATAATCCGGGGCGGCTTATTGGTGGACAAAGTTATGAAATATGTAATTCATTGAAGGTGCGGCTAATAATCCGGTGCGCCTTATAGTGCGGAAAATACGGTAATACAGTACTGGGGGATAATTTACAGTCTGAGCTTTTGAGAACAATCCATGCATTCAAATGGCTTTTTACTGTTTGTTGTGAATTAAAACGAACCGACTCTGCAATGAGAGGGAGGAAAAAAAACACTCATCTTGACCTTGGCGCCATGTCTGTCTTAGAAAAAGATAGTGACAGTCTGTAGATTCTATCTATAGACACTGATGACAACTTTATCTTACAGTAATAGTCCGCCAACAATCACTCTGAGGAAGTAATCAATAAAGAAAAAAAACATACTTTTTTCTACGGCCACTTTCCGGAAGGTTGCATTATAACTGAATTATCTGGGGCAGAGTAGACCTTTTTTCGCTGATAGAAAGTTTTTCAAACAGAACATCTCCTGTTTTCATTTCAGAAACTCAAACCAGATGTCCAGT
Organism: Nerophis lumbriciformis; assembly: GCF_033978685.3. Taxonomy (NCBI): domain Eukaryota; kingdom Metazoa; phylum Chordata; class Actinopteri; order Syngnathiformes; family Syngnathidae; genus Nerophis; species Nerophis lumbriciformis. The sequence continues at coordinate 4,218,566 of NC_084566.2, forward strand.
AAGGTGTAGAAAAGAGAAAAAAAACACATCACGACCTTGCCTCTGAGTGTGCTTTTTAAAGAACCAATAAGGACAATGGCAACCTTTGGACACTCTGATATTTATGCACATAATCATAAAGCGAAGTCACCACAGCGACCTGTCAAAATCAGGAAGCAATCTGCATGAGTGATTAGTTATGCCTGGCTGAGTTTGCTTAACATTCTCCATCTGCATGCACCTCAAGGTAAGGAATAAACAGCATTTGGAATATGGCCGGGTAATGACAAGGTTAAGCTGATGCAGATGCAGTAAAAACACATTTAGCACGGACGCAGTTCAGTAGGTCTGCTAACCAGAATTTTTTTTTTGTCTTTTTTTTTTTGTAAAGGTTTTCAAAAACGGTGGTAAAACAAAGGCACTTACATTGTAATGTATTGCAAGTGCTGGGGAAAGTATTTTTTAAAAGTAAGTAGTCATAGTGTTTTTACCAAACGAGAAATGTAATTAGTAACACTATTAATCCACCAGGAGGTTATGTAATATTTAGGGTTTGTGTATTAGTCAATTAGTTAGCAACACAACTTAAACATAGTATACGCTGATTTGTATGACCATACTTGCCAACCTTGAGACCTCCGATTTCGGGAGGTGGGGGGCGTGGTCGGGGGTTGGGGGCGTGGTTGGGGCGGGGGGCGTGGTTAAGAGGGGAGGAGTATATTTACAGCTAGAATTCACCAACTCGAGTATTTCATATATATATATATATATATATATATATATATATATATATATATATATATATATATATATACTTATATATATATATATATATATATATATATATATATATATATATATATATATATATATATATATATATGTATGAAATACTTGACTTTCAGTGAATTCTAGCTATATATATATTTATTTATTTTATTATATATATAAATAAAAGAAATACTTGAAGTTCAGTGTTCATTTATTTACACATATACACACACATAACACTCATCTACTCATTGTTGTACTTGAAAGTACAATGCAATACAATTTCGGGGCAATGGCACCTATCAAATACACAGTAATGAAAACACAGTTGTTCTACTAACTGTACAGCGTGTTATGAGAGTAGAGTATGTGTGTGTGTGGCCCTTTAATAGGTGACAGCATGTGAGGTGAGTGACGTCAGTGAGTGTGTGGGCGAGAGAAGAGAGGGAGCGGTAGAGCGAGTGCGGGGAGGGACTAGTTGGTTTTGTGTTGGATTGACTGTGTGCAAGCAATCAATAAAGCAAGATTTGCAACTAATCGCTGGACTCATCACTCACCCTAAAGTCGTCCGCTGTGGAGACCCACTGCCGGGTAAGGTGAAGGGTGTTGCCCGGAGCATACATCGGCCCTGGAGAAGTGTCTCCCCTGCACTCTTCGACTACGGTCTCGTTCTTCTGCTTCGTCTCCTTGTGTACGCACACTGGACTCAGGTCCGCATGGAGCTGGAGGGGGCGTGGCCTCCAGCTCCGGCTGAATTCCGGGAGATTTTCGGGAGAAAATTTCTTCCCGGGAGGTTTTCGGGAGAAGCGCTGAATTTCGGGAGTCTCCCGGAAAATCCGGGAGGGTTGGCAAGTATGTGTATGACGCATACAGGAAATTCAATCAATCAATCAATCAATGTTTATTTATATAGCCCTAAATCACAAGTGTCTCAAAGGGCTGCACAAGCCACAACGACATCCTCGGTACAGAGCCCACATAAGGGCAAGGAAAAACTCACCCCAGTGGGACGTCGATGTGAATGACTATGAGAAACCTTGGAGAGGACCGCATATGTGGGTAACCCCCCCTCAAGGGGAGACCGAATGCAATGGATGTCGAGTGGGTCTGACATATTATTGTGAGAGTCCAGTCTATAGTGGATTCAACATAATAGTAAGAGTCCAGTCCATAGTGGGGTCAGCAGGAAACCATCCCGAGCGGAGACGGGTCAGCAGCACAGAGATGTTCCCAACCGATGCACAGGCGAGCGGTCCACCCCGGGTCCCGACTCTGGACAGCCAGCACTTCATCCATGGCCACCGGACCTGTGTGTCTCCCCCTCCACAAGGGAGAAGGGGGAGCAGAGGAGAACGAAAAAGAAACGGCAGATCAACTGGTCTAAAAAGGGGGTCTATTTAAAGACTAGAGTATACAAATGAGTTTTAAGATGGGACTTAAATGCTTCTACTGAGGTAGCATCTCTAATTGATACCGGGAGGGCATTCCATAGTACTGGAGCTCGAATAGAAAACGCTTTATAGCCCGCAGACTTTTTTGGGGCTCTGGGAATCACTAATAAGCCAGAGTTCTTTGAACGCAGATTTCTTGCCGGGACATATGGTACAATACAATCAGCAAGATAGGATGAAGCTAGACCGTGTAGTATTTTATATGTAAGTAGTAAAACCTTAAAGTCACATCTTAAGTGCACAGGAAGCCAGTGCAGGTGAGCCAGTATAGGCCTAATATGATCAAACTTTCTTGTTCTTGTCAAAAGTCTAGCAGCCGCATTTTGTACCAACTGTAATCTTTTAATGCTAGACATAGGGAGACCCGGAAATAATACGTTACAGTAATCGAGACGAGACGTAACGAACGCATGAATAATGATCTCAGCGTCATGCATTGGGGACATGCACAAACGAGACTTAATACAACTGAATACATAATACACATAAGAATTAAATAAGATCAAACACAAAGTGTTGGACACACTTCAGGCCGTAGAAACATGGAATAAACTCATGAACGAGACAAGTGGTATTGCAAAACCCAAAAGCAGTGAAGTTGTCACGTTGTGTAAATGTTAAATAAAAACAGAATACAATGATTTGCAAAACCTTTTCAACTTTTATTCAATTGAATAGACTGTAAAGACAAGATATTTAATGTTCGAACTGAGAAACTTAAATTTTTTTTGCAAATAATCATGAATTTAGAATATAATGGCAGCAACACATTGCAAAAAAGTTGTCACAGGGGCATTTTTTACTACTGTGTTACATGGCCTTTCCTTTTAACAACACTCAGTAAACGTTTGGGAACTGAGGAGATGCATTTCTTGCTTGATGTACAGCTTAAATTGTTCAACAGTCCGGGGTCTCCGTTGTCGTATTTAAGGTTCATAATGCGCCACACATTTTCAATGGGAGACAGGTCTGGACTACAGGCAGGCCAGTCTAGTACCTGCACTCTTTTATTATGAAGCCACGCTGTTAAAACACGTGCAGAATGTGGCTTGGCATTGTCTTGCTGAAATAAGCAGGGGCGTCCATGATAACGTTGCTTTGATGGCAACATATGTTGTTCCAAAACCTGTATGTACCTTTCAGCATTAATGGTGCCTTCACAGATGTGTAAGTTACCCATGTCTTGGGCACTAATACACCCCCATACCATCACAGATGCTGGCTTTTCAACTTTGCGCCGAGAGGAGTCGGGATGGTTCTTTTCCACTTTGTTCCAGAGGACACGAAGTACACAGTTTCTAAAAAAAACAATTTGAAATGTGGACTCATCAGACCGCAGAGCACTTTTCCACTTTGCATCAGTCCATCTTAGATGAGCTCGGGCCCAGCGAAGCCAGCAGCGTTTCTGGGTGTTGTTGATACATGGCTTTCACTTTGCTTAGTAGAGTTTTAACTTGCACTTAGAGATGTAGCGACGAACTGTAGTTACTGACAGTGGTTTTCTGAAGTGTTCCTGAGCCCATGTGGTGATATCCTTTACACACTGATGTCACTTTTTAATGCACTACCGCCTGAGGGATCAAAAGTCCGTAATACCATCGCTTACGTACAGTGATTTCTCCAGATTCTCTGAACCTTTTGATGATATTACGGACCGTAGATGGTGAAATCCCTAAATTCCTTGCAATAACTCGTAGAGAAATGTTGTTCTTAAACAATTTGCTCAGGCATTTGTTGACAAAATGGTAAACCCTCGCCCCATCCTTGTTTGTGAATGACTGAGCATTTCATGGAAGCTGCCTTTATTCCCAATCATGGCATCCACCTGTTCCCAATTAGCCTGTTCACCTGTGGGATGTTCCAAATCAGTGTTAGATGAGCATTCCTCAACTTTCTCATTCTTTTTTGCTACTTGTGCCAGCTTTTTTGAAATATGTTGCAAGCATCAAATTCCAAATGAGCTAATATTTGCAAAAAATAACGTTTTCCAGTTCGAACATTAAGTATCTTGTCGTTGCAGTCTATTCAATTGAATATAAGTTGAAAAGGATTTGCAAATCATTGTATTCTGTTTTTATTTACCATTTACACAATGTGACAACTTCACTGCTTTTGGGTTTTATAAATGGATAGATGGATGGAATCTATGTTGTAGTTCAGCAGTGTAATGAGAAATGCTGGATGTTGGGTAGAAGAACAGGGATGTCCACGGTGCTTGATAATATAACCAAATGGCAGCCCATAGAAATAAAATACAGTGGCTCTAAGGTTGAACCCTGTGGTACACCACAGACATTGCCAGAGGTACAGATAGGGACAAATACAGCACAGAACCTCCTGATTGTTGTTTTGTTTTCTACCACTCACAACTTGGAAGTAGACCACCCTGTGGTTATCAAGTTAAGTTAAAGTACCCATGATTGTCACACACACACTAGGTGTGGCAAAATTATTCTCTGCATTTGACCCATCACCCTTGATCACCCCCTGGGAGGTGAGGGTAGCAGTGAGCAGCAGCAGCGGCCACGCCCGGGAATAATTTGTGGGGATTTTACCCCCAATTCCAACCCTTGATGATGAGTGTCAAGCAGGGAGGCAATGGGTCACATTTTTATACTCTTTGGTATGACTCGGCCGGGGTTTGAACTCACGACCTACCAAATCTCAGGGCGGACAAAGACAACCGTTCAAAGACCTTTTAGCTGGCTTGTTGGGAAGGAGCCACACTCACATTGCAAATAGTAGTCTGGGGGTAATTAAACAAGGTGTTAGTATTACCCTTCTATGTAATATATGTTTTAATCAGTGATGTGCAGTCAGGGGAGGCAGGTGAGGCGGGGCCTCACGGGCCATCATGAAAAGAAAAAAAATGTAAAAAGAAAAAAAAAAAATGAAATTGTTATATGTTTCCAGTGATTATACTATGAAGTTATTTTCCATTTAACTTCACCAGTTTTAGATTATTTTTATTCGAAATCGCTGAATTGTCACATTTGCCGTTCAAATACTGAGAAGAGGCTTGCGGTGAGTCAGCAGCCAGTTGAGGCACGTCACTGAGTTGAGCCTCACCATGGATTGCGCAATGACTCGGCTAACTGCTGGCCTGCTGTGCAGTGAGACCGTATTGCTATATGAATTATATTATACATTTCCATAGTTTAGTTAGCTGAGGGGCAGCACGGTGGAAGAGGGGTAAGTGCGTCTGCCTCACAATACAAAGGTGCTGAGTAGTCTGGGGTTCAATCCCAGGCTCGGGATCTTTCTGTGTGGAGTTTGCATGTTCTCCCCGTGATTGCGTGGGTTCCCTCCGGGTACTCCGGCTTCCTCCCACCTCCAAAGACATGCACCTGGGGATAGGTTGATTGGCAACACTAAATTGGCCCTAGTGTGTGAATGTGAGTGTGAATGTTGTCTGTCTATCTGTGTTGGCCCTGCGATGAGGTGGCGACTTGTCCAGGGTGTACCCCGCCTTCCGCCCGATTGTAGCTGAGATAGGCTCCAGCGCCCCCCGCGACCCCGAAGGGAATAAGCGGTAAAAAATGGATGGATGGATAGTTAGCTGAGGTATATAATGTACAGTGTATTTTGTCAACAACTGTATGTGTGTAACGTATTTCTTGTGCTGATCAATCATAAAACTGCTGCAAAGACGCACTGTGTGAGGCTCGCAGTAATCCTGCCTCCAGGTGGTAGAGGGCGGTAGTGATCCCAGAGATCATTCTTGCGACTACTCGGCTGCAGAAGAAGTGACAAAAAGAAGCAACAGTTAGCAGCGATCGTTTATTTTTTTTCTCTTGCCTGGACTTTTAACATGGAGGATTACATATCTAAAATAAAACAGTTTTCTAAATTGGACTTTCAATCGAAGCAGGAGGTAATAATTAAAGGAAGATCTCCATCGAGACAGAGAGACTTTTAAAACTGAAGAAAGATAAGGAAGACTTCTATATGCTTTTGTTCAGAAGGAGCGGCGCATGGACTTCATTTATAAGTAAAGGTAAGACCATAATAACGTTTTTTTTAATTAAATGTGTGTTTTTGTGTGCTACAGTTTGTATGTGTAAAGTTAAAGTTAAGTTAAAGTACCAATGATTGTCACACACACACTAGGTGTGGTGAAATTTGTCCTCTGCATTTTTAACACATCCCCTTGCTCACCCCCTGGGAGGTGAGCAGTGAGCAGCAGTGATTTAACCCCCAATTCCAACCCTTGATGCTGAGTGCCAAGCAGGGAAGAATGCTGGTATGAGCTTTTAAACATAACCCGTTAACTGCTGCCAATCAAATGGTGAATAAGATACTCTTTAGGGTTCATATGTTTGTAAATCTGACTGTGATGAAGTCAGTGCCTCACCAGCCATGAACCTCACCGCACGTCACTGGTTGCAATGCAAGTTTAATGAAGACTTCATCTGGACTTAGATGTTTTCACTTCCCTTTTATAAATTGATGTATTCTTATTGTTTTCCAAGCTGTATATTGCTCTGTAGCTTCTTATTGTTTGTTTTTCTTCTTAAAACTAAAGTGCAAAATCTTACAGCCAGCCCTTGTGTTTTATGAGAAAATGGCCAAATATCCCTAAACTATATATATTTGTACTTTTATTGTTTGATTATATAATAATTTTTTCTTATACCGTATAATTAGCTTCATATTACGTATTTATGAGTTATAATCCACATTTCCATGCTGTTGCTGCAAGCTATTTCGGGTGCTGCTTCCTATTCCCCTAACATAGGGCTAACATCTACTTGGCTGTCACCCCACCGTTCTTTTTTATGGGAAATGACACGCGCTCTGACCACATACTGTGCAAACTCTCTGTGAAAGACAGTTGTCTGAAAACCCTTTTGCAGCTTAATATGATTTGCTTTATACTGAAACAGGCTTTGGTAGCGCACGGAACGTTAAATTAGGACCACGGTGACCAGGGTGTGGGTTTCTAAGACCCCCGACTGTGAGGAAATGTATGCTTCTAGCTTTGGTGTGTCAGGTCTTCCACTGGTCTTTTACTCTCATTTCTGCAATGTAGGAATTAGGGTTGTCCCGATACCAATATTTTGGTACCGGTTCCAAAATGTATTTTCATAAATAAAGGGCACCACAAAAAATGGCATTATTGGCTTTACTTTAACAAAAGGTACATTAAACATGTTTATTATTGCAATTTAGTCCTTAAATAAAATAGTGAACATACTACACAACTTGTCTTTTAGTAGTAAGTAAACAAACAAAGTCTCCTAATTAGTCTACTGGCGTATGCAGTAACATATTGTGTCATTTATCATTCTATTATTTTGTCAACATTGTGAGGGACAAACTGTAAAAATTGATTACTAATCTACTTGTTCATTTACTGTTAATATCTGCTTATTTTCCAATAAAATGTAATAATCACTTATTCTTCTCTTGTTTGATACTTTACATTAGTTTTGGATGATACCACAAATTTAGGTATCAATTCGATACCAAGTAGTTCCAGGATCATACATTGGTCGTATTCAAAGTCCTCATGTGTCCAGGGACATATTTACTGAGTTTATAAACATAATATAAATAAATAAAAATAAAAAACAAAACATGTTTTTGTGACGATAAAAAATATTGATGTCAGCATAGTTGTATCGACTAGATACACTATTGTACATGGTATCATTACAGTGGATTTCAGGTGTAGATCCACCCATGGCATTTGTTTACATTGTAACGCCGGTGAGCTATTGTGAAGTGAAGTGAATTATATTTATATAGCGCTTTTCTCTAGTGACTCAAAGCGCTTTACATGGTGAAACCCAATATCTAAGTTACATTTAAACCAGTGTGGGTGGCACTGGGAGCAGGTGGGTAAAGTGTCTTGCCCAAGGACACAACGGTAGTGACTAGGATGGCGGAAGCGGGAATCGAACCTGAAACCTTCAAGTTGCTGGCACGGCCACTCTACCAACCGAGCTATACCGCCCCAATAGCTATACTGCCCATTATATCCTCCTACGGTGTGTAGTTTTTAGCTATTCCTCGTCCTGCAGTGATAATAATACTTGTAAAAAACTTACTTTGTCGTTGTGGAGGCCAGGATTAGTCATTTAGAAGTAGCTAATACACTGCCGCTAGCTAGCTCGCTCTTCCTGAGGGTGTTTCAGTGTTATAACCTCACCTTTATCTTTAGTTTTTTGGCCAAAATGCGTTCCATTCTCCCTTTTCTGTCTACACACTGTGTCTGCTTGTAAGTACTCCGTGTGTGCGCGCTGCCGAACATGCTCCTCTGCTCATAAACCAGTAATGTCATGACGTGGCAATGTGCAGTCATGCCCGTTAAAAAAAGGGGGCGCAGGGACCGGTACTTTTTAGAGGCGGTATAGTACCGAATGTGATTCATACTATATTCCTACTAGTACCCTAGTAGGAATACAGTTTCTATATTCCATAATAGTTAGTCAACACAAAATGTAGGGTAAATCCTGTCTTGGATGATGATATACATGAATGTGGTAGTAAGTCCACTACCGCTGATGATGTAATGTATTTGATGTGGTACCGATGGACTCTTGCTGGTATCCCAGTGGCACGTAGCCGCATATTCCGATTAAACAAATTAGGTTAAAACTAAAACGCAAGTGTTTCCTCCTGCTGAGTTGACAGAACTTGACTTACAACAGCAGGGAAGTCAATAATTAAACATTAGCATGGCAAAAAAAAAAAAGAGGAAAAAAAACCCTTCTGAGTTCCCAGCTTGCATCTCAGCTTTGTTTGATCTTCAAGGCGTCCTGGCATCTTCTCCCTTTAATGTGGGGTTCAGCCTGGATTCTCAGGACTCAATCCCACCATCTTAAGTTTTTTTTTTCCTTTTTTTTTTTTTTTTTTTTCCCCAGCACACGCGGGTCACGCCTGGCAGGAGGCTGAGAGCGCCGGCCCCTCTGAAGGTGCCCCCGCACTGAACGTATTCCTCCTGCTGTGCCGGGACACCTCTGGGCTTAGCTGCCCAACACACCTACGTACAGAAGGCATGTGTTGGCCTGTTAATGTGCTCGAACGCATCCGAAGAAGAAGAAGATGGCAAAAAAGGGATGATTAGCACTTAATACCTGGGAGGGGGGGGGGTCCAGGTGCCTTAGAAGTATTGTATTTGTATTTCTAGCCACTTAAGCACAAATGTCGCCTCAAGGTCACCACCAGCGTGCTTATGAAGTATTAGAACATGTTAATCACCTCCACCAAGAACAAACCACACGAGGTGTTTGGATGCATGTTTCTGGGTGGTCGGTTGCATAAAATATAAACATTGCTGCGAGCTGGTCCAAGGAACACTGTTATGGTGTGTACAGGGGAAGAAGACGGCACAGACAGCAGGGATGTTGTTTATTTATATATATGTATATATATATATATATATATATGTACTGTATATATATATATTAGAGATGCGCGGTTTGCGGACACAACCGCGGAGTCCGCGGATTATCCGCGGATCGGGCGGATGAAATTAAAAAAAATAAGATTTTATCCGCTCGCGGGTCGGGTCGGGCGGATTAATTAGATTTTTTTTTTGTTTTTTGTTTTTTTGTTTGTTTTTTTGTGGGTGGCAGTTAAAACAATTGGGAAATATATATACATAGTTAAATGTTGTTACCCACATACGAACAACGAGCAGGCACCTGCAGCATATGCCACAACAGAAGAAAAAAAAAGAAAAGAGATGGACACTTTTACGGAGCGGAGAAGGGACGCCTCGCCGGGGTCCGGGACCGAGGCCCCTTCCCCCGAGAGGGCCCCACCGGGAGCCGTAGCTGAGGCGATCCGCGAGAAGGGCCCGACGCACGTCCAGGGTCACTACCGCGCCCACCGCACCGACACCCCGCCTCGTCCGCTTTCGCCGCGGCCGGCGTCACGCGCAGCAGGTAAGCAGCTTACCTGCCCGCCACCCCCGTGGCCGGGGGCTCGTAACATGGGTCACTCCGCCCGCTCCGCCCGCGCAGCTTACCTGCTTGCCACCCCTGTTGCCGGGGGCGCGTAACAGGGGTCACTCCGCGCACAGTGCGCTCACGAAAGGGGTGGGGCTCACCCTGGTTGATATAGAGAGCAGGACGGTGGCCATGGAATTTCATTTAAGGTTTGTGATAAACCATCAAACTCATTCGTTAAAAGGACTCTATAGTAATATAAAGCGAAATTTTCTGGACATTATCATGCAAGAAAAGTTTATTTTTGGGATCGCGATCACCGCGTAATGATTTTTAAAGGTTGCATTACATTATTAACTGTCCCATGTGATCAGCCAGTGCGATTGGAAGTCCATGCTCAATTATTGCCTCCGTAAATAAAACTTCGGCATTTATCACATCCAAAGAATCTGTTTGGGCGACGAAAAACGTTGAAAGTTTTCCACTTGTATCGCTAGCAACGGCATTAGACTTGTGTTTTTTTGTCCCAACGTGGTCTTTTACATCGCTAATTCCTCCGTGTCCGATCGAAAAATTTTGTCTGCACAAGGTGCAATTCGCGTAGTTTTCACCCTTTTTTTTTTTTTTTTTAATTAATATTAGATATATAACAACGGGCGGATGGCGGGCGGATGCAGTTTTGATCAAACGTTACATCGGGTGGATGGCGGATGGATGACGACTTTCTGACGCGGTTGCGGATGAGATAAATTGCCTATCCGCGCATCTCTAATATATATATATATATATATATATATATATATATATATGCACAATATATATAAATAAGAAACGGAGTGTGAGAACTAATCCAAAATGTGTGTGGTGTGGGAATACGTGTAGATATTAGCTGTAGTGTGTTACCGGTAGTGTTGAGTGAGGTGCAAGGGCCCAAGAGGGGAAAGGTAGGCTCGAAGGTCCAGAGAACAGGCAGGAAGCCCGGGGGCAGTCGTGTCCGTGTCCAGGCGGGAGGTCGAGATCCAAGATGGGCAGCCGGAGAGCCAGAGGGGAACACGGGGGAGACGAGACACACAGCTCGTAACCAGGGGACGGAGACATGCTGCAGGAAGACATGACACAGGACAAGGCACAATGAACACGGAGGAGGAGAAACACAGAGAGATAGAGAGGGCATAGAGCTTAGAAGTGGTCAAAAACTGTTTTCATCGCCAGTCTCTCAACCTGACATTTGTCCAATCAGTTTCACCTGTGTATGCTCTCCTCACAGGTGCTGGAAACGACACAGAATGTCAATGATGCTTTCTAATTCATAGAGCTTACTGCAGTGTTTTTCAATCTTTTTTGAGCCGAGGCACATTTTTTGCGTTTGAAAAAATTCGGAGACACACCCCCAGCAGAAATCATTAATAAACAAAACTCAGTTGACGGTAAAAAGTCGTCGCAATTGTTGGATATGACTTTAAACCATAACCAAGCATGCATCACTATAGCTCTTGTCTCAAAGTAGGTGTACTGTCACCTGTCACATCACGCCCTGATTTATTTTGACTTTTTTGCTGTTTTCCTGTGTGTAGTGTTTTAGTTCTTGTCTTGCGCTCCTATTTTGGTGGCTTTTTTTTTCTATTTTTGGTATTTTCCTGTAGCAGTTTCATGTCTTCCTTTGAGCGATATGTCCCGCATCTACTTTGTTTTAGCAAACAAGAATATTTCAGTTGTTTTTATCCTTCTTTGTGGGGACGTTGTTAATTGTCATGTCATGTTTGGATGTACTTTGTGGACGACGTCTTTGCTCCCCAGTAAGTCTTTGCTGTCGTCCAGCATTCTGTTTTTGTTTACTTTGTAGCCAGTTCAATTTTAGTTTCGTTCTGCACAACCTTCCCTAAGCTTCAATGCCTTTTCTTAGCGGCACTCACCCTTTGTTTATTTTTGGTTTAAGCATTAGACACCTTTTTACCTTCACTCTGCCTCCCGCTGTTTTCGACATCTACAAAGCAATTAGCTACCGGCTGCCACCTACTGATATGGAAGAGTATTACACGGTTACTCTGCCAAGTTCTAGACAGCACTGACACTGCTGACCCCACTATGGACTGGACTCTCACTATTATGTTAGATCCACTATGGACTGGACTTTCACAAAGTTATGCTCGATCCACTCGATATCCATTGCACCGGTCGCCCTAGAGTGTGGGGGGTAGGTCCTCTCCAAGGTTTCTCATTGTCATCCGACTGGGTTGAGTTTTTCCTTGCCCTGATGTGGAATCTGAACCGAGGATGTCATTGTGGCTTCTGCAGCCCTTTGAGACGCTTGTGATTTAGGGCTATATAAATAAACATTGATTGATTGATTGAACAATGGCACATTATTTGCAGACTATAATTACTGGTTTTCAAAAAATATTTTTAACGCAAATAGGTGAGATTAGATAATCTCCCACAGCACACCAGACTGTTTCTCACGGCACACTGTGCCGCGGCACAGTGGTTGAAAAACACTGGCTTACTGTACGGGAACAGGTTGTTACGTTCTGGCCCGGAACGCAGGTTTGCACTGGCTTAAGAAGGCAGGAAGCTCATCAACGACAGGTGTGTAGATTGCTGATTGAGCCGATTGATTGCAGCCGCCTCCTGCAGCCGGAGAAATTGTACTCGCATGAAAGATTCCTTCAAAATGCACGCTCAGGGAGACACAATTTACACACATGCAGGTGTGTAGTAGCCATTGTTGTGTTATTTAGATTTTTGTAGTCCTTCATATATTAAGTTAAAGTAATGATTTCTTGCTTGATGAATGCTTGGGCCTACTGCGCTACTGCATTTTGGTGGTGGTCATTGTGGTGGTGTTTGATGAATACTTGGGCCTACTGCGCTATAGCACTTTGGTGTTGTTCTCATTGTGATTGTGGTGGCCATTTTTGTGTTGTTTGTATTTCTCCAGTACTGCATATATTATTAAGTTAAATTATTTGTTCTGTGAATTGCCATGAAAAAATGTTTTGATATAATGCAAGTTAATTTATTTAATTAGAAAGCATCATTGACATTCTGTGTCGTTTCCAGCACCTGTGAGGAGAGCATACACAGGTGAAACTGATTGGACAAATGTCAGGTTGAGAGACTGGCGGTGAAAACAGTTTTTGACCACTTCTAATGCAACACTTGAGTCTTAGTTTTTTGTTTACAGCTTTGTATGCAGTTCAACCTTGGATGGACTGTTGGAAAGAAGACCTTTTTGCAAATAAAGCTATTTTTTGAAAGACTTAAGTTGGAGTCCTTAACCTTAACATTTGACAACCAAACAATTACACAAGGCGACTCGGTAAAGAATCTGGGTATTATCCTCGACCCAACTCTCTCGTTTGAGTCACATATTAAGAGTGTTACTAAAACGGCATTCTTTCATCTCCGTAATATTGCTAAAATGTGTTCCTTTTTGTCCACTAGCGACGCTGAGATCATTATTCATGCGTTTGTTACGTCTCATCTCGATTACTGTAACATATTATTTTCGGGTCTCCCTATGTCTAGCATTAAAAGATTACAGTTGGTACAAAATGCGGCTGCTAGATTTTTGACAACAAGAAGAAAGTTTGAGCATATTACGCCTGTACTGTATATACCTTTATATTAGAGATGTCCGGCCGATAAATGCGTTAAAATGTAATATTGGAAATTATCGGTATCGGTTTTTTATTATCGATATCGGTTTTTGTTTGTTTTTGTTTTTGTTTATTAAATCAACATAAAAAACACAAGATACACTTGTGTATCCCAAAAAACCTCCCTCCCCCATTTACACTCATTCACACTCATTCACACAAAACGGTTGTTTCTTTCTGTTATTAATATTCTGTTTCCTACATTATATATCAATATATATCAATACAGTCTGCAAGGGATACAGTCCGTAAGCACACATGATTGTGCGTGCTGCTGGTCCACTAATAGTACTAACCTTTAACAGTTAATTTTACTCATTTTCATTAATTACTAGTTTCTATGTAACTGTTTTTATATTGTTTTACTTTCTTTTTTATTCAAGAAAATGTTTGTAATTTATTCATCTTATTTTATTAATTTACCTTATCTTCACCATACCTGGTTGTCCAAATTAGGCATAATAATGTGTTAATTCCACGACTGCATATATCTGTTGATATCAGTATCGGTTGATATCGGTTTCGGTAATTAAAGAGTTGGACAATATCGGAATATCGGCAAAAAGCCATTATCGGACATCCCTAGTAAATAGTCATGAAAAAAAAAGATAATGCATTGAAATGAGAAGGTGTGTCCAAACGTTTGGCCTGTTCTGAATATAAAACCCTAATGGAGGGCTTTGATGTTTTTTTAGGGGCTCTATATATAGCCAGAATCGAACGTCGACGTGTCTTTTATAATGATTGTGAACGATAGGCAACATTCCAAAAAAAAGGTGCAGTTCCCCTTTAAGGGCCAATAGTGGATGTCAGGATTGCAAGGTGTCTTTCAAAGACTCAACCTGGAGTAGATAGTTTGTGTGTTTACTGTGAGGAAGCGACCTCACAGTCAATGAAAGGGAAAGACTCGCTCCAGCAGTAATGGCCGAGCATCCCGCAGCAGCCCGTGTAATCATGTGGAATATCATCCCAAATGTACTTCATTTGTAAAGTGCAGCACTGTAGCAAAGTGCTCAATAAGTCTACTATGGCCCGTCTCGGTTGGATGTCTCCTACCATCTCCTTTTTTCCCCACCCCTGTGAAGTGAAAGCTCATTTCTGGGTAAGGCGGCGAGATTTGGTTGGGGGGATGTGCTCCGTACCTTCTCGCCATTTCCCTGGTTTGCTTTTCTGAGTCTGTTAATCCCCTGGCAAACTCTGATGAGACTGCAACTCCCTGGAAGTGCAAACAGCACATCAATAATACATCCAGTCCAGCTGCATCCATCGCAAGTGCAGACACACGCTTACACAAACATGGAGACACGTGCATCCAGCCTTCCCGGTGTGACTTGACTCGATGCTGTCACACTCATAAAAGCCCTGCATTATTTATTCATGGAGAGCCAAAATATCGGCTAGAACTGTCCGGAAAAGATGGTACACCTGAGGCGCTTTCAAAGGGATCATCCCTGACCAGACTGATTGCTTACCGTATTTTCCGCACTATAAGGCGCACCTAAAAACCACAATTTTTCTCAAAAGCTGACAGTGCGCCTTATAACCCGGTGCGCTTTATTACGATTCATTTTCATAAAGTTTCGATCTCGCAACTTCGGTAAACAGCCGCCATCTTTTTTCCCGGTAGAACAGGAAGCGCTTCTTCTTCTACGCAAGCAACCGCCAAGGAAAGCACCCGCCCCCATAGAACAGGAAGCGCTTCTTCTTCTACTGTAAGCAACCACCCGCCCCCGGAAGAAGAAGAAAAAACGCGCGGATATCACCGTACGTTTCATTTCCTGTTTACATCTGTAAAGACCACAAAATGGCTCCTACTACGCGACAAGGATCCGGTTCATAAAAAGACGCAATCTCTCCATCCGCACACGGATTACTACCGTATTTCACAGCAACTGATATTCCTGTGAACCGCACTGTGGAACGGGAGCACGTACGGTGAATATTCGCACCACAGGGAATGAGAAGTCATCCTTCACTGTGGTTCTAGCTTGCCATGCTAACTTCCACCCATGGTGATATTCAAAAGGAAGACCTTGCCAAAAGAGACCTTTCCAGCCGGCGTCATCATAAAAGCTAACTCGAAGGGATGGATGGATGAAGAAAAGATGAGCGAGTGGTTAAGGGAAGTTTACGCGAAGAGGCCGGGTGGCTTTTTTCACACAGCTCCGAAGGCGAACACACCTTCACTAAGACGGGCAGACAGCGCCGGACGACATACGCCAACATTTGCCAGTGGATCGTAAATGCCTGGGCAGATATTTCGGTCACAACTGTGGTCCGAGCTTTCCGGAAGGCAGGATTCACAGAACTGCTGCACAACAACAGCGACACTGAATCCGATGACTTCGACGAGACGGAGCCGGCCATTTTTGGATCCCACGCTTGCGCAACTTTTCAATTCGGACACCGAAGACGAAGAATTCGAAGGATTTACGAATGAAGAATAACTTCAGAAGGTGAGCGCTATGTTTATTTTGTGTGTTGTGACATTAACGTTCGAGCAACATTATGTTGCTTTTGCTCTACACCATTTTGAATTTTACTATGTTTGTGATTGCACATTTGCGTACATTTTGGGACAGAGTTGTTAGAATGCTGGTTTTCAATATATTATTAAAGTTTGACTGAACTATCTGACTGTTTTTTTGACATTTACTTTAGCGCAGCGTTTTTTTGACATTCACTTTAGCGCAGCGTAGGCGCGGCTTATAGTCCGGGGCGGCTTATTGGTGGACAAAATTATGAAATATGTAATTCATAGAAGGTGCGGCTAATAATCCGGTGCGCCTTATAGTGCGGAAAATACGGTAGTCCAAAAGAAAGGTGACACGTGTTGTTTAGACTCAGGCTCTGACGATAAGTGTGTACAGTTACATTGCATATTCAAGCTGGGTTCCTCTGGGTGCTGGAGAAATGTCAAGCGGATGCAAAATGGTTGTAAAAAATGCAAAACATTTGCTGTATCAACAACACTGAGACAACTTAGTGAGACTAAATCAAACTGGCTGTATTGATAATAAATACAAAGCGGCATACACTATATTGCCAAAAGTATTTGGCCACCTGCCTTGACTCACATATGAACTTGAAAGGCCTACTGAAATGCGATTTTCTTATTTAAACGGGGATAGCAGGTCCCCCGTTTTATACTTGATCATTTCGCGATATTGCCATATTTTTGCTGAAAGGATTTAGTAGAGAACATCGACGATAAAGTTCGCAACTTTCGGTCGCTGATAAAAAAGCCTTGCCTGTACCGGAAGTAGCAGACGATATGCGCGTGACGTCACAGGCTATGGAGCTCCTCACATCTGCACATTGTTTACAATCATGGCCACCAGCAGCGAGAGCGCTTGGACCGAGAAAGCGACGATTTCCCCATTAATTTGAGCGAGGATGAAAGATTTGTGGATGAGGAAAGTGAGAGTGAAGGACTAGAGGGCAGTGGGAGCGATTCAGATAGGGAAGATGCTGTGAGAGGTGGGTGGGACCTGATATTCAGCTGGGAATGACTAAAACAGTAAATAAACACAAGACATATATATACTCTATTAGCCACAACACAACCAGGCTTATATTTAACATGCCACAAATTAATCCCGCATAACAAACACCTCCCCCCTCCCGTCCATATAACCCGCCAATACAACTCAAACACCTGCACAACACACTCAATCCCACAGCCCAAAGTACCGTTCACCTCCCCAAAGTTCATACAGCACATATATTTCTCCAAAGTTCCCAAAGTTACGTACGTGACATGCACATAGCGGCACGCACGTACGGGCAAGCGATCAAATGTTTGGAAGCGTACTCTCGGTACCGTGTCTGCGTATCCAACTCAAAGTCCTCCTGGTAAGAGTCTCTGTTGTCCCAGTTCTCCACAGGCCAATGGTAAAGCTTGACTGTCATCTTCCGGGAATGTAAACAATGAAACACTGGCTGTGTTTGTGTTGCTGCAGTCGGCCGCAATACACCGCTTCCCACCTACAGCTTTCTTCTTTGCTCTCTCCATTGTTCATTGAACAAATTGCAAAAGATTCACCAACACAGATGTCCAGAATACTGTGGAATTTTGCGATGAAAACAGACGACTTAATAGCTGGCCACCATCATCGGCGGTCACTCGTGGTCGAGTATGACTGTCCTCCTTCCTGGTCCTTGTGGGTCTTCAGGTGGGCGTGGAGGCCGATTCTGGACCCGATTATTCTGGGGCAATGTGGACAAGGGAATGTAGTGGTGGTGGGTTTGGGTTGGGCCTGTTTGGTCACACGCTGACGTCATCATACCGAGACGTTTTCAGCAGGATATTTCGCGCAAAATTTAAAATTGCACTTTAGTAAGCTATATTGGCATGTGTTGTAAGCGTATTGGCATGTGTTGCAATGTTAAGATTCCATCATTGATATATAAACTATCAGACTGCGTGGTCGGTAGTAGTGGGTTTCAGTAGGCCTTGAAGTGCCATCCCATTCCTAACCCATAGGGTTCAATATGATGTCGGTCCACCTTTTGCAGCTATTACAGCTTCTACTCTTCTGGGAAGGCTGTCCACAAGGTTGCAGAGTGTGTTTATAGGAATTTTCCACCATTCTTCCAAACGCGCATTGGTGAGGCCACACACTGATGTTAGTCGAGAAGGACTGGCGCTCAGTCTCCGTTCTAATTAATCCCAAAGGTGTTCTATCGGGTCAGTCAAGTCAAGTGCATCCACACCAGACCATGTCATCCATGTCTTTATGGACCTTGCGGAAGGGGCCCGCTCCAAACTGTTTCCACAAGGTTGGGAGCATGGAATTGTCCAAAATGTTTTGTTCTCCTGGAGCATTCAAAGTTCACTAGAACTAAGGGGGTCAAGCCCAACTCCTGAAAAACAACTCCACACCATCAATCAATCAATCAATGTTTATTTATATAGGCCTAAATCACAAGTGTCTCAAAGGGCTGCACAAGCCACAACGACATCCTCGGTACAAAGCCCACATAAGGGCAAGGAAAAACTCACCCCAGTGGGACGTCGATGTGAATGACTAGGAGAAACCTTGGAGAGGACCGCATATGTGGGTAACCCCCCCTTTAGGGGAGACCGAATGCAATGGATGTCGAGTGGGTCTGACATAATATTGTGAGAGTCCAGTCCATAGTGGGAGACGGTAGACGGGTCAGCAGCGCAGAGATGTTCCCAACCGATGCACAGGCGAGCAGTCCACCCCGGGTCCCGACTCTGGACAGCCAGCACTTCATCCATGGCCACCGGACACCACCATAATTCCTCCTCCACCAAATGTCACACTCGGCACAATGCAGTCTGAAATGTACCGTTCTCCTGGCAACCTCCAAACCCAGACTGGTCCATCCGATTGCCAGATGGAAAAGCGTGATTCATCACTCCAGAGAAGGCGTCTCCCCTGCTCTAGAGTCCAGTGGCTACGTGCTTTACACCACTACATCCCACGCTTTGCATTGGACTTGGTTATGTATGGCTTAGATGCAGCTGCTCGGCCATGGAAACTCATTCCATGAAGCTCTCTGCGTACTGTACGTGGGCTAATTGGAAGGTCACATGAAATTTGGAGCTCTGTAGCAACTGACTGTGCAGAAAGTCTTTGCGCTTGACCCCTCTCTGTCAGTGTATGTGGCCTACCACTTGGTGGCTGAGTTGCTGTTGTTCCCAAACTCTTCCATTTTCTTATAATAAAGCCGACAGTTGACTTTGGGATATTTAGGAGCGAGGAAATCTCACGACTGGATTTGTTGCACAGGTGGCATCCTATGACAGTTCCGCGCTGGAAATCACTGAGAGCGGCCCATTCTTTCACAAATGTTTGTAGAAACAGTCTCCATGCCTAAGCGCTTGATTTTATACACCTGTGGCCGGGTCAAGTGATTAGGACACCTGATTCTCATCATTTGGATGGGTGGACAAATACTTTTGGCAATATAGTGTACATTCGGCATGTTAGTTTGCTCCGTGCTAACAGATGGCTCCACACGTATTCTTATGCCTACTTATGGCCGCGTGCAAATCTGTGACTGCTATTTCCCTGCCAGCAGGTCAGAGAAAATGAAGGAAAGACACTCGGAGAAGTGCAGTGGCAAGCATCCAGGGTAAATAATTAATTTCACTGCATACGCGTCTTTTGTCTCCCTCTGGAGGTTTGTCATCTTTGGAGGCTTTCGTCAAGGCCAAACTGGAAATGGCTTTTTTCTTTCTTTGTTTTTTTTTTTTTTTGGAAAACGGCGAGTCTCCATCTGTTCTGCTTCTGTGTTGAAGTCTGAAGACCGAGGTCAAATGTGAAACACAAGGACGCTAATCAAGCACCAAATCTGTGTTTGAGCAAGTTGGGCTGCTAAGGCGAATATAAATTAATAGTCTGGCATGAAAGTGAAAATCTTCTTGCATTTAGTTTAAACACTTTCAAGCTATTAAAAGGTGCAAAACATTCAATATTCAATTCGGAAGTGAAGCTACACAAAAGTCTTAAATAAAGATCTGGGCTCTAGAGTCTCATACAAAGCAATTTCAAGTTACAAAATCCAAAACCAGTGAAGTTGTCACGTTGTGTAAATGGTAAATAAAAACAGAATACAATGATTTGCAAATCCTTTTCAACTTGTGTTCAATTGAATAGACTGCAAAGACAAGATAATTCACGTTCGAACTGGTAAACGTTGTTATTTTTTGCAAATATTAGCTCATTTGGAATTTGATGCCTGCAACATGTTTCAAAAAAGCTGGCACAAGTGGCAAAAAAGACTGAAAAAGTTGAGGAATGCTCATCAAACACTTATTTGGAACATCCCACAGGTGAAGAGGCTAATTGGGAACAGGTGGGTGTCCTGATTGGGTATAAAAGCAGCTTCCATAAAATGTTTGGTCATTCACAAACAAGGATGGGGCGAGGGTCACTACTTTGTCAACAAATGCCTGAGCAAATTGTTTAAGAACAACATTTCTCAACCAGCTATTGCAAGGAATTTAGGGATTTCACCATCTACGGTGTGTAATATCATCAAATGGTTCAGAGAATCTGGAGAAATCACTGCACGTAAGCAGCAATGCTACAAAAACAGCATTTAATGCCCGTGACATTCGATCCGTCAGGCAGTACCGCATCAAAAAGTGACATCAATGTGTAAAGGATATCACCACATGGGCTCAGGAACACTTCAGAAAACCACTGTCAGTAACTACAGTTTGTCGCTACATCTGTCAGTGCAAGTTAAAACTCTACTATACAAAGCCAAAGCCATTTATCGACAACACCCAGAAACGCCGTCGGCTTCGCTGGGCCCGAGCTCATCTAAGATGGACTGAGTGGAAAAGTGTTCTGTGGTCTGACGAGTCCACATTTCAATTTGTTTTTGGAAACTGTGGACGTCGTGTCCTCCGGAACAAAGAGGAAAAGAACCATCCGGATTGTTATAGATGCAAAGTTGAAAAGCCAGCATCTGTGATGGTATGGGGGTGTATTAGTGCCCAAGGCATGCGTAACGTACACATCTGTGAAGGCACCATTAATGCTGAAAGGTACATACAGGTTTTGGAGCAACATATGTTGCCATCCAAGCAACGTTATCATGGACGCCCCTGCTTATTTCAGCAAGACAATGCCAAGCCACGTGTTACAACAGCGTGGCTTCATAGTAAAAGAGTGCAGGTACTAAACTTGTAGTCCAGACCTGTCTCCCATTGAAAATGTGTGCCGCAATATGAAGCCTAAAATACCACAACAGAGACCCCGGACTGTTGAACAACTTTAGCTGTACATCAAGCAAGATTGGGAAATAATTCCACCTGAAAAGCTTCAAAAATGTGTCTCCTCAGTTCCCAAACGTTTACTGAGTGTTGTTAAAAGGAAAGGCCATGTAACACAGTGGTAAAAATGCCCCTGTGACAACTTTTTTGCAATGGGTTGCTGCCATTAAATTCTAAGTTAATGATTATTTGCAAAAAAAAATAAGTTTCTCAATGGGAACATTAAATATCTTGTCTTTGCAGTCTATTCAATTTAATATAAATTGAAAATGATTTTCAAATCATTCTATTCTCTTTTTATTTACCATTTACACAACGTGACAACTTCACTGCTTTTGGGTTTTGTATTTCAACCCGGAGGTTTTCTTCCTGTCACCCACACTTTGTCGCTAAATCAATTATTCAATCAATCAATCAATCAATCAATCAAAGTTTATTTGTATAGCCCTTAATCACGAGTGTCTCAAGGGGCTGCACAAGCCACAACGACATACTCGACTCAGATCCCAAATCAGGTCAATAAAAAACTCACAAAAACTTTGAACAGCCAGCGCCTCATCTGCGGTCACCTAATAACCTCTCCACGCAGGAGGGGGGGGGGCAGAAAAGAGACGGCAGATCAACCGGTCTAAAAGGGGGGTCTATTTAAAGGCCAGCGTATACAAATGAGTTTTAAGATGGGACTTAAATGTGTGTAAATACTGTGACTTTTCATATCCACTTGGCGGCTTTTTCCGGTGTTATTGAAGACTTTTCTTGTTTCTCGGAGACTGTGAGGTGAAAGCATGCTACAGTTACTGTGCTGCCGTGAGCCCTCGCCCCGTTCCA
This sequence comes from Nerophis lumbriciformis, assembly GCF_033978685.3. Taxonomy (NCBI): domain Eukaryota; kingdom Metazoa; phylum Chordata; class Actinopteri; order Syngnathiformes; family Syngnathidae; genus Nerophis; species Nerophis lumbriciformis. The sequence continues at coordinate 4,240,911 of NC_084566.2, forward strand.
AAGCACTCACGGGTGCTCAGCTGCAGCCGGTGGTGCTGCTGCTGCGCGAGCAGAGCGGAGACCCCTTACCACTCAAAAAGTCCAGACTACACATGATTTGCACAAAGCCGCTGTGTTTCCCGCCCCGGCTTACAAAGCGAGATGTCATTTTACATGTAAATGTTTCTTCACTGTTACGCTAAAATAAATCACTGCAACATCCCAATCCTTTGTTGATGAGCCAGTCAACAGATTCGGTTCATTAATGCATTTCGCAATCATCCAGTCTTTGATTTGATACTCTAGCATTTAACAATCTAGAACAGGGGAGCCCACACTTTTTCTGCAGGTGAGTTACTTTTCAATGGACCAAGTGGAGGGGATATACATCATGCATATATATCATTTATATTGATTTATTTATGAGAGGTTTTTGTTAACAAGTTAAAGGTGTTTAATGATAATACAAGCATGTTTAACATTGGCGTGGTTGGGGCGGGGGCGTGGTTGGGGGCGTGGTTAAGAAGGGAGGAGTATATCTACAGCTAGAATTCACCAAGTCAAGTATTTCATATATATATATATATATATATATATATAAATATATATATATATATATATATATATATATATATATATATATATATATATATATATATATATATATATATATAAGAAATACTTGACTTTCAGTGACTTCTAGCATATATATATATATATATATATATATATAAAATAAGAGAAATACTTGAATTTCAGTGTCCATTTATTTACACATATACACACACATAACACTCATCTACTCATTGTTGAGTTAAGGGTTGAATTGTCCATCCTTGTTCTATTCTCTGTCACTATATTTCTAACCATGCTGAACACCCTCTCTGATGATGCATTGCTGTGTGGCACGCACAAAAGTGCTTTCATCAAATGCACTGGAGTCTGGAATCTTCCATCTCTCCCTAGCATGGCCCAAAACCGGTCAATCTTTCCTTCCTGAGGAAGATCTTCACTGCCAAGCACTTGGTAGTCCACTACTTCTTCCCGGAGGCTATCCAGGTCCAATCGCAGCTGCGGCTTGGAACTTACAAGCGTATTTCTTCATCTTACTCGTCGTCGGCATCGCCATGTCTGTATCATCCTCGTTCTTCTGTTTTGTCTCCTTGTTGTGTGCGCAGTTGTGCACTGCACTCTCTAAAAGCCGTAGATGTTATTGTCACACATGCATGTATGTGTATGTATGATGGCAGTATTGTCCTGTTTAAGAGTGTCACAACATTGCTGTTTACGACAGACAAACTGCTTTACGGTAGACGAAAACGTGACTGCTGTTGTTGTGTGTTGTTACCGCGCTGGGAGGACGTTAATGAAACTGCCTAACAATAAACCCACATAAGAAACCAAAAACTCGCCTTCGATCATTCTACAGTTATAACGTGATTGGGCAGGCACGCTGTTTATATTGTGGGAAAGCGGACGTGAAAACAGGCTGTCCACACATCACTCGGGTCCGCATGGAGCTGGAGGGGGTGTGGTCTCCAGCTCCGCCTGAATTTCGGGAGATTTTCGGGAGAAAATTTGTCCCGGGAGGTTATCCGGAGAGGCGCTGAATTTCGGGAGTCTCCCGGAAAATCCGGGAGGGTTGGCAAGTATGCGGCAGGTACGGCGCGAGAGTCTGTTGAAATAAAAAAGTGTTTCTCGCCTTCCTGTCGGTCATTTTTTCTTAATAATGATCTGGCAGCAGCCAGCGTCATCTCACAAGACTCTCGGGCGCCGTGAATGTCAATCAAGTGACGAAAGTGACGTCTTGGTGAAGATTGATGATCGATAATTTTTAGGTCTATTTTTTTTAAGCCTGGCAGGCGATGGACTGACACACCCTCCAACATCGGTGTAATGGGCACCCCTGGTCTAGAACAACATTTAATTTAAAGAACATAAACCAAGAATCAAAAGAATGTTCATTTCATAAATGATTATTGTGGAGGGGGCGTGGCCTGCGGGCCTGCAGCGGAACGGGGTGTGCCAGGATCGGCCTCGAAGTCAGCGACAGGTGCGTAGACGGCCCACCTGGGCCTTGTTGTCTAATCACCTGTCGCTCCGTATAAGCAGCAACCGGGAGGAGAAACGGGGTGGAAGCTGGAGTAAGAGCACGAGCGAGAGCGAGAGCACGGACTGATAGAAAAAAAGGGACCAACAGACAACTGCTGAAAAGCAACCTGAGGGCATTATCACAAAATAAACTGTATTGTAATCCTGAACCGGGCTTTCATGTCAGTGATTGGTGGTCAGAAGAACCCACTGGGGGGGCAACCTTCACAATTATGTTAAAGAAACATGCTGATTTGGGTCATGTACAAAATTAAACCTGCTTGTGCTCGTTGGTGCATGTTATCTTCTTTTTATGGAAAATGTCAAATATGGGTCACGACCAGTTTAACTGTCTAGCGTTCGTGTTTTTGTTCCACTTCCTGTTTTGGTTTTTGTCTTGCGCCGACTTTGCCACTGCTCTCCACACCTCACCTGGATTGCCGCTGATCACCAATCAGAAGGGTTCATTTTGATCCTCCACACAATGTGAAACCTATTCAAATGTTTTCATCCAACTCAAATTTAATTTGATGATGATTTTGTACCAGAACAAATTCATACTATCTTATTTTTTATCACAAAGTACCACATTTTACATCATTGAAACATATTTTCCTGAAACATATTCAGCAGGGATTCCATCCCAATATTCCTGCTGACTTGCACAGCACTAACACAACACATCATTGAGGACTTTGTGAATGTTTTGAATGTTTAAATATTTATCAGAGACGGAGCATTAAGGGGCTGGAAATCCATTTTGCGACATTTCATATGAAGCACCTTGTCATTTATTAGTATACATTTTTAAAGGCCTACTGAAATGCGATTTTCTTATTTAAACGGGGATAGCAGGTCCATTCTATGTGTCATACTTGGTCATTTCGCGATATTGCCATATTTTTGCTGAAAGGATTTAGTAGAGAACATTGAGGATAAAGTTTGCAACTTTTGGTCGCTGATAAAAAAGCCTTGCCTGTACCGGAAGTAGCAGACGAGTAGCGTGACGTCACAGGTTGTGGAGCTCCTCACATCCGCACATTGTTTACAATCATGGCCACCAGCAGCGAGAGCGATTCGGACCGAGAAAGTGACGATTTCCCCATTAATTTGAGCGAGGATGAAAGATTCGTGGATGAGGAAAGTGAGAGTGAAGGACTAGAGGGCAGTGGGAGCGATTCAGATAGGGAAGATGCTGTGAGAGGCGGGTGGGGCCTGATATTCAGCTGGGAATGACTAAAACAGTAAATAAACACAAGACATATATATATACTCTTTTAGCCACAACACAACCAGGCTTATATTTAATATGCCACAAATTAATCCCACATAACAAACACCTCCCCCCTCTTGTCTATATAACCCGCCAATGCAAATCAAACACCTGCACAACACACTCAATCCCACAGCCCAAAGTACCGTTCACCTCCCCAAAGTTCATACAGCACATATATTTCCCCAAAGTCCCCAAAGTTACGTAGGTGACATGCACATAGCGGCACGCACGTACGGGCAAGCGATCAAATGTTTGGAAGCCGCAGCTGCATGCGTACTCACGGTACCGCGTCTGCGCATCCAACTCAAAATCCTCCTGGTAAGAGTCTCTGTTGTCCCAGTTCTCCACAGGCCAATGGTAAAGCTTGACTGTCATTTTACGGGAATGTAAACAATGAAACACCAACTGTGTTATCCGGCACAACAGTCAAGGGGTGCATTCTACGGCGGGGGTGCGTTATCCGGCACAACACCTGCCGCAATACACCGCTTCCCACCTACAGCTTTCTTCTTTGCTGTCTCCATTGTTCATTGAACAAATTGCAAAAGATTCACCAACACAGATGTCCAGAATACTGTGGAATTTTGCGATGAAAACAGACGACTTAATAGCTGGCCACCATGCTGTCCCAAAATGTCCTCTACAATCCGTGACGTCACGCGCTGACGTCATCATACCGACATCAGCAGGATATTTCGCGCGAAATTTAAAATTGCACTTTAGTACGCTAACCCGGCCGTATTGGCATGTGTTGCAATGTTAAGAATTCATCATTGATATATAAACTATCAGACTGCGTGGTCGGTAGTAGTGGGTTTCAGTAGGCCTTTAAATGCCAAACACCACATGCACAAGCATGATCTTCACACAGGGAAAGGCCTGTCAGACTCATTGACCCATTTTCATGGTATGCCCTTCTGCACTGCACCTGCCATCTCTACAGCCTGGGGTCTCGCCCAAAACCACTATGCGGTGCCATGACAATGTGGCCCTACTCAACATGGATCGATAGCTGCTAGCTGGTTAGAGGTATTCCTTGCTTTGTCTTGCATTCTCTGCACTCTTATTTGCTCCTAAAAGCAATTTCAAACATATTGCTTTCAGACGTCAGGCCAATTGGGAACGACATCGCTCATCAAAAGTTAGGTGGAGACAAACATGTTTCTTTTTACAGAAGGAATTAGATTTAAGAAGGACAAGACAGAAAATCTTTACTAATACATTTTGGTTTGTTAAAGGGGAAACACAGCTGCTTTGTATGTATACCGTATTTTCCGGACTATAAGGCGCACCGGATTAAAAGGCGCACTGCTGATGAGCGGGTCTATTCAGGTCTGTTTTTATACAAAAGGTGCACTGGATAATAAGGCGCATTAAAGGGGTCATACTATTATTTTTTCTAAATGTAGAAGACTTCCTTGTGGTCTACATAACATGTAATGGTGGTTCTTTGGTCAAAATGTTGCATAGATGATGTTTTACAGATCATCTTCAAGTCGCTTTCTGACAGTCTCTTCAGGATGCGCCGTTCTGTGGGCGGTCTTATTTACGTGCCTCCACTTGGACAGCATCTTTTCCCCGTCATCTTTGTTGTAGCGTGCAAGGACGGGAGTGGAAGAAGTGTCAAAAAATGGAGCTCACTGTTTTAATGACATTCAGATTTTACTTCAATCAATAACGGAGCAGCATCTCCTCATCCGTGGCTCACTAATGCAACAACAACGCCCGAAATGTGTCCCGTGAAAAAAACGTCCGACCGGAACTCTCTAATAACTAAAGTTCCTTGGGTGAATAATGTAAACTCACTACACCGGTATGTTTTAGTGCTTTCATGGCGAGTTTACTGACAGATATAAGTAAGAACTTTACACTACTTTATATTAGAAATGGCAACAGTGGAGGATGTCCCATAACAGGAAGATAGAGAAAAAGAAGAAGCTTATCGACTACGATGCCGTCACGAACTACAAAAGCGGACTCACACACATTTTGAGGACTTATGCAGGTAAGAAAAATTGCAGAATATTGTGAAACTAAACACCAGATAATGTGTCTGCTAATGGTTGCCATTTTGTGGTTGTTATGGGACATTCATTCTCCACTGTTTTCATATCTAACATAAAGTTGTGTAAAGTTCTAACTTATATCTTGCTATGAAAGCACTAAACGGTGTAGTGAGTTTACATTATTCACCCAAGGAACTTTAGTTATTAGAGAGTTCCGGTCAGACGGTTTTTCGCGGGACACATTTCCGATGTTGTTGTTTCCGGATGAGGAGATGCTGCTCCGTTATAGATTGAAGTAAAGTCTGAATTAATTAAAACAATTAGCTCCATCTTTTGACACTTGTTACGGTACAGTGGTGAAAAAGACGGCACGGAAGCAAGGACGTCGTTTTAGCTCTATTTATTTAGAAATACAATAAGAAATGAAGTGTGAAACTAATCCAAATATGTGTGGTGTGCGACTATGTGTAGTGATTAGCTGAGTGTTACCAGGAATGTTGAGCGAGGGGCGGAAGTCCAAGGGGGCAAGGCAAGCTTGGAGGTTTGTGAGGTCAAGGGCAGGAGATGGCGTCAGAGTCCGTGTCTAGGCGGGAGGTCGAGATCCAAAAAAGGGCAGCCAGGGAACCAGAGGGGAATATGGGGAGACGAGACACACAGTTCGTCATCAGGGAACGGATGAATGCTGCTGGAAGGACACGGGAACACGAGACAAATGAAACACGGAGGAGGAGAAAACACAGAGAGAGGGAGCATAGAGCTTGACACGATTTGGCTTACTGTACGAAACAGGAAACTACGTTCCGGCCCGGAATGCAGGTTTGCACTGGCTTAAGAAGCCTAGGGAGCTCATCAGCGACAGGTGTGCAGATTGCTGATTGATTGCAGCCGCTGGCTGCCGCAGGAGTGGCACGCTTGGAGGTGTGCTCAGAGCAGCGCACAGATTAATGCGCAATGGAATGCGCTTGGGCCGTGACAACACTTCTTCCACTCACGTCCTCAAAGTGGAGGCACGTAAATAAAACCGCCCACAAAACGGCGCATCCTGAAGAGACTGTCAGAAAGCGACTTGAAGATGATCTGTAAAACATCATCTATGCAACATTTTGACCAAATAACCACCATTACATGTTGTGTAGAGTAGACCACAAGGAAGTATTTTACATTTACAAAATATAATAATAAAATTACCCCTTTAATGCGCCTTATAATCCGGTGCACCTTTTGTATGAAAATAGATCAAAAATAGACCATTCATCACCCTATGGTCCGAAAAATACTGTTGTAGTTTTTTTCAATTCACAGTAATATTCTGTAAAGAACAACGTAACATTTATTGTCATTTTTATTAATGTGATGGGTAGTTTGCTGTAAAGTTAAGTATTCATATTTATTTTTATTTAGACAAAAAACATTTTGGAAAGTATGATAATATACTGTAATATTTGTTTTGCAATATTAGATACTATTAAAGTTTAAAAGGTATGCAATTTCAAGCAGTACATCTATTTTTTTGGTCAATATTTTCTCACTAAATGTAATTTACTTTCTTCATTTTAAGTACTTTATTGGCCACAAATCATTTCCAGGTGTTTGCGGGCCAGATAAAATGATGTCGCGGGCCAGATCTGGCCCCCGGGCCTTGAGTTTGACACCTGTGACTTCAAACATTGCTCCAGTATTAGCATTTAAAATGTAACCTTACCGCACACGTCCTCACAGACTCGTATCGATATCAGTGCGAGGTGCGCCTTGAGGCTATTGGCTTTCTGTTTTGTTAGCTCGTTTTTGCCAAAATGTACACAAGCGTTCAGTGCAATAGACAGAATCTCAATAATGATTCTGCTTATGTAGAGACAAAGCTCTCTGCAAAGGACGTGTTGCATATACAATTGGGATGTGTGCTAACGCTGAGATGTGTTTGACTCCCAGGTACAGAGAACATTCACGGGGAATCAATAGCTGCCTATTGCTTTAACGCAGAGGGGAAAGGTAGAACTGCAGACGTGTCCCTGGAGGTGGTTTACAGAGACACCTGACCCTACCATCATGCTGTATTTCAAAGATAGCTCGTAGAGCAACAGCAGAGGTTGTTCAAAACCCAGAGGTATGCGATGTAGTTTTAGGTGGCCCTTAGGTTAGATCAGAAATATTTTTCTTTTGGGAGACGCAGAAAGAAAACAAGCCCTTTCACGTGGACTCTAGCAGATTTACCAAGCTGCCATTCACTGAAAACGACCTCAAATGAATCACTGCTCTGAGAACAGATCCAAATCCTCAATCTACAATAGTCATCACTGCCGGTTTTCTCCGCTTTGAGATGGACGCCGTGGGGCACTAAGTAAACAAATGTCCCTTTTCTCCTTGTCGCGGGTGAAAGTCAAATATTAAAGTGAAATTGCATCCCTTGGATTCATCATCTGCTTTTCATTATGTCTAATAACTGCTGCTGCAAACAGCTTTTTTGTATGCAAATGAGTCAATTAAGGAAGTGACTCTGTCCCTCCATGGCTGAACATAGGAGTGGGACTCAGGCATTACTGACATTCATTTCAGAACAAACAAAGCAAATTATCGGTTGTGATGAAAACCAGTGCACACACATACTGTAGTTGGCTGGAAAGGGCAGTAATATGACACAAGTAAAAGTAAAAAGTACTACTTGACCTAGTGCAGGTGTCGGCAACCCGCGGCTCTAGAGCCGCATGCGCCTCTTTAGCGCCGCCCTAGTGGCTCTCTGGAGCTTTTTCAAAAATGTATGAAAAATCGAAAAAGATGAGGGGAAAAAATATATATATATTTTTTTGTTTTAATATCGTTTCTGTAGGAGGACAAACATGACACAAACCTCCCTAATTGTTATAAAGCACACTGTTTATATTAAACATGCTTCACTGATTCGAGTATTTGACGAGCACCGTTTTGTCCTACTAATTTTGGCAGTCCTTGAACTCACCGTAGTTTGTTTACATTTCTCCGACTTTCTAGGACATGTTTTATGCCACTTCTTTTTCTGTCTCATTTTGTCCACCAGACTTTTAACGTTGTGCATGAATGCACGAAGGTGAGTTTTGTTGATGTTATTGACTTGTGTGGAGTGCTAATCAGACATATTTGGTCACTGCATGACTGCAAGCTAATCGATGCTAACATGCTATTTAGGCTAGCTATATGTACATATTGCATCATTATGCCTCATCTGTAGGTATATTTGAGGTCATTTAGTTTCCTTTAAGTCATCTTAATTCAATTTATATCTCATGACACACTATCTGTATGTAATATGGCTTTTAATTTTTTGCAGCTCCAGACAGATTTGTTTTTGTATTTTTGGTCCAATATGGCTCTTTCAACATTTTGGGTTGCCGACCCCTGACCTAGTGTAATACATAGTCTGTGGAAAAAACTACTCAAGTATTGAGTAACTTGTGAGGAACTTCTGATTTATTTAGTAGCTATTTTTTAATAGTTCTACAACCGGAGTTGGTATGTGTGTGCGTAAAACATAAACAAAAAAAAAAAAACATCTACAATTTACTGCAACAAAGTGGAATTCCTGTAGGCTGAAATGTGAACATTTCTACTGACAGGCATAATATAAATGTTGTTTTTTCTAGTTTGGAAGTAAACATTGAAGATTTGACATTATGTGACTTGAAGAAAACATTGATTGATTGATTGATTGAGACTTTTATTAGTAGGTTGCACAGTGAAGTACATATTCCGTACAATTGACCACGAAATTCCGCCCGATTGTAGCTGAGATAGGCTCCAGCGCCCCCCGCGACCCCAAAAGGGAATAAGCGGTAGAAAATGGATGGATGGATGGTAACACCCGAATACGTTTTTCAACTTGTTTAAGTCGGGGTCCACTTAAATTGATTCATGATACAGATATATACTATCATATATACTATCATCATAATACAGTCATCACACAAGATAATTATCAGGGATTATACATTGAATTATTTACATTATTTACAATTCGGGGTGTAGAGGGGGGGATTAGGTTTGGTTGTTATCATCAGTCATCAACAATTGAGAACAGAGACATGGATATTGAAACAGTGTAGGTCTGACTTGGTAGGATATGTACAGCAAGTAGTGGACATAGAGAGAGAGAGAGATCAGAAGGCATAAGAAAAGTATCTACATTTGATTGTTTACATTTGATTATTAACAACAATCCAGGGAGGGTGTTAGTTTAGGGTTGAAGTTGCCTGAAGGTGAACTTTTATTGCGGTTTTGAAGGAGGATAGAGATGCCCTTTCTTTTAAACCTGTTGGGAGCGCATTCCACATTGATGTGGCATAGAAAGAGAGTTAAGACCTTTGTTAGATCGGAATCTGGGTTTAACGTGGTTAGTGGAGCTCCCCCTGGTGTTGTGGTTATGGCGGTCATTTACGTTAAGGAAGTAGTTTGACATGTACTTCGGTATCAGGGAGGTGTAGCAGATTTTATAGACTAGGCTCAGTGCAAGTTGTTTTACTCTGTCCTCCACCCTGAGCCAGCCCACTTTGGAGAAGTGGGTAGGAGTGAGGTGGGATCTGGGGTGGAGGTCTAGAAATAATCTGACTAGTTTGTTCTGGGATGTTTGGAGTTTAGATTTGAGGGTTTTGGAGGTGCTAGGGTACCAGGAGGTGCGTGCGTAATCGAAAAAGGGTTGAACGAGAGTTCCCGCTAGAATCCTCATGGTGCTTTTGTTGACCAGAGAGGAGATTCTATAGAGAAATCTTGTTTGTTGGTTGACCTTTTTGATTACCTTGGTTGCCATTTTATCACAGGAAAGATTAGCCTCTAGAATGGAACCTAAGTAAGTGACCTCATCTTTCCTAGTGATAACAATGTCACCCACTTTTATAGTGAAGTCATTGACTTTCTTAAGGTTGATGTGGGACCCAAACATCAATAGAAGAGGACGCAAAATAGAATACTAGATGACCCTCTATTGTTTTTGAGTGTCAGGTTTGCTTCTTTTTGCTCAGTTTATCCACAGATTCTAACTCAGACGTTCTCAGCCTTAAGGGTGCTCCTGATTGTGGGGATCACGCTTAGCTTAAGTCTTTCACATTTTTTTCCATCTAAACTTTGACCCAAACCCTCATTCTTCGAAGTCAGAATCATTAGAATGATGCAAATTACCCTCCTCTCACTTGGTCTGCACAATTTTGTGCGAGTCAGTTGGACTGGAGAGGTCCATACTTTCCTAGTATTCCCATCCGTCCATCCATTTTCTTCCGCTTATCCGAACCACTTCGTCCAGCTCCTCCCGGGGGATCCCAAGGCGTTCCCTGGCCAGCCGGGAGACATAGTCTTCCCAACGTGTCGTGGGTCTTCCTGGTGGCCTCCTACCGGCCGGATGGCATACTTGTGAGGAACTTCTGATTGATTTAGAAGCTATTTTTTATTAGTCTTGGACTACAACCGGAGTTGGTTTACTGCAACAAAGTGGAATTCCTGTAGGCTGAAATGTGAACATTTCTACTGACAGGCATGATATAAATGTTGTTTTTCCTAGTTTGTAAGTAAGTATTCCCATCCATCCATCCATTTTCTTCCGCTTATCCGAGCCAGTTTGTACAGCTCCTCCGGGGGATCACGAGGTGTTCCCAGGACAGCAGGGAGACATAGTCTTCCCAATGTGTCCTGGGTCTTCCCCGTGGCCTCCTACCGGTCTGACATGGTCTAAAAAGGTGTTCGGGTGGCATCCTGACCAGATGCCCGAACCACCTCATCTGGCTCCTCTCGATGTGGAGGAGCAGCGGCTTTACTCTGATCTCCTCCTGGATGACAGAGCTTCTCACCCTATCACTAAGGGAGATCCCCGCCACCCGGGTGGAGGGAACTCATTTCGGCCGCTTGTATCCGTGATCTTGTCCTTTGGTCACAACCCAAAGCTCATGACCATAGGTGAGGATGGGAACGTAGATCGACCGGTAAAATGAGAGCTTTGCCTTCCGGCTCAGCTCCTTCTTCACCACAGCGTTACTGAAGACTCTGCACCAATCCTCCTGTCGATCCACTCGTGAACAAGACTCCGAGGTACTTGAATTCCTCCACTTGGGGCAAGATCTCTTCCCCAACCTGGAGATGGCACTCCACCCTTTTCCGGGCGAGAACCATGGACTCTGACTTGGACGTGCTGATTCTCATCCCAGTTGCTTCACACTCGACTGCGAACCGATCCAGTGAGAGCTGAAGATCCCAGCCAGATGAAACCATCAGGACCACATCATCTGCAAAAAGCAGAGACCTAATCCTGCAGTCTGATCCTTTCTTTGGTTGTGTTGATACAACCTGCAACAATGCATCCGGCGGACATATTGGATCATTCCTTCCAATTCTGCGCCACCATATTGCAATACGGGATAAAGATGCTACCAAAACACATACCACATGATATGAAATGGCTCTTAGTCTTCTGTAGGTGACCTCAGCCGTTTTGAAGCTAAACGTGGGTATTCCAAAATGTGCTGAAACTCGTAAAAAAACAAGTCTAAAATCACTAGTGCAACTATTTCACCTGTAGACATAATTTTTAGGCCCACAACTATGAAATAAGTGCCAATGTTGTCAGCATTAGAAGGTCCTGAATAGAGATCAGTGGAGAAGCCCTTACCTTATCAACTTTGCAACCAGAACAAAATATGTATTCATCATTTTGGACGTTGAACCCAAAGTCAAAATGTAAGAAAACTGAGTTTATTAATCACTTCCTAATTCTGCCTCTTGTAGAACTATAATTTTGGGAGGAACAAGTGTGAATGTTGTCTGTCTATCTGTGTTGGCCCTGCGATGAGGTAGCGACTTGTCCAGGGTGTACCCCGCCTTCCGTCCGATTCTAGCTGAGAAAGGCTCCAGCGCCCCCCGCAGCCCCAAAGGGAATAAGCGGTAGAAAATGGATAGATGGATGGATGTAAGTGTAACCGGTGTTCTCTTCCTCTGCATTGTGTGTAGGATGTAATACACACCACCGACACCGGGGGTCGCTGCTCCGCTGCACTTGACTGATGTTAGTGCATCTGAGACACAGGAAATACAAATGTAGTCAATGTTTTTCTGCCAATTGTCGAGCCCCTACACAAATCCAATAATACAGAACAAGAAATAGTGAACTTAGGTTCTTAATGAGACAATAAATACACGTTTCTGTGGTCACGTGAACGGCCACCTCTCATGTTGATATCGTGGACAAAAGGGAAGTAGAAAGGCGTGTCCGACACATATAAAGAGGCAGGTGTCACAACAATTATTGCAGTAGAAGGGACACAACAAAACAATGGTTCCACTTATTAACAAAACATCAAACCACTTTTAGGTATTTTCATGTAACGTACACATTTTGTGTAATTAGAACAATAATACAACATTATGAAACACATTATATTTACATGACATCATCGACCCTGTTACACTGGCACAAAACAGGATCCTAAAGGCAGGGTAAGTGTGGAACAGACTTTGGCAAATAAAGGCCCTGGGGCCGCATGCGGCCCGTTAATCTTTTCAATCTGGCCCGCCGGACATTCCCAAAACATTTTTTTTTTAGATCTTTAAGATGGAAAGTGTAGCTGCCATTATGATGTGCAGTGAGGTTTTCTACTGACCGTAAATCTTGAACTATACAAAGTATTTCAATGGTTGGAATCTGCGCTTTTGCATGATATACTAGTTACTATGGTTATCTAATTAGTTACTATGGTTATCTAATTAGTTACTAAGGTCATCTAATTAGTTACTAAGGTCATCTAATTAGTTACTATGGTAATCTAATTAGTTACTATGGTCATCTAATTAGTTACTATGGTTATCTAATTAGTTACTATGGTCATTTAATTAGTTACTATGGTAATCGAATTAGTTACTATGGTCATCTAATTAGTTACTATGGTTATCTAATTAGTTACTATGGTCATTTAATTAGTTACTATGGTAATCTAATTAGTTACTATGGTCATCTAATTAGTTACTATGGTTATCTAATTAGTTACTATGGTCATTTAATTAGTTACTATGGTAATCTAATTAGTTTCTATGGTCATCTAATTAGTTACTATGGTCATCTAAGTCACAGCAGCTCAGACGAGGCACCAAGCAGTGTGGGTGGGGAGCGTTTCCACAGAGTGTGTGAGGAACTCGCATGGCTGCCGTTTGTGTGACCCCAAGATGCAAGGACCAGGAGGAGGATGAGCAGGTAAGATGATTTTATTTATCATCAACAGAGAAATGTAGCAGTCTTGCATACAACAGTTCCAAGCATAACGAGTCTATCATCGAGCACTGAGGAGTGCTCGAGAGGAAATATAAATAGGATACATGTTGATTGGCAGCAGGTGTGGACCGGCTGCCAATCAACGGCAGGTGAGGAAAAAACAGTGCTCAGCGGAACAAACAGGAAATATAACAAAATAAGAGCACTGACAGGAAGTAAATACAAAAACAAGGAAACAAACAAATGAAGTGACAGATCGTCACAGAGTGTTTCCAGAGCCTGAAATGCGGGTGCCAGGGACAGACGCGGAAGAAGATTTTTGCAACAAAGTTCTAAAGTTTAGTGATGTATCAGATGTATCAGATTGTAGGTGGGTTGTTTTTTTACCATTTGCGTTCATATTTCACTGTGTTTGTTACATTTTTGTTGCGTTCCGCTTGATTGTTCATATGTTGTCAATATTCAGTGTTTTATCCTTCATAGTAAATCCCACATTCTTTATTTTCATGTACATTCTGGGTGTCTCATTCAGTTAAAAAAAAAAATTAAATTCCATTTTGTTTTTTAAGGCGGTCTGTCATAAAGTTTTTAGCATTCTATCAGAGATTATTGTGAGGTTTTGTATTAGTGTTCCTAAAAATAGATATACCGGCCCCGAGACACATTTTTTTCTTTAAATTTGGCCCGCCGAGGCAAAATAATTGCCCGGGCCTGGTGTGGAAGAACCCAATCAAACATCTTGTGGGTTGTTTGTCAAAAATCGCCACAGGAGCTCTACGGAATTTTGGAATGACCTCTACACATTTCAGTTCCTTTCCCATTGTAACGATCGGGTGTCCCAGTACTTCTGCCCAGTCTGGGGATGAAACAAAGCAGGTGCAACATGTTGAATTGCTAAATACATTCAACAGCAGTCAAGTGCTAACAACACGCCGCGCCGACGGAAGGGTATTTTTATTTTTTTGTTTCTGTGGGTGTCTCTCGGCCGACTTCAAAGTGGGCTTTGAAGTCGCTGGTTGAAGATGCGTCTACGCTCTTTTGTTAGCTAATGTGCCGCGCCGCAATGCTTGAGAAAATGCCAAAGAAGGATGAAAGCCATGCAGATCACTGCTTTGACACAACCGAGAGGAGAATGGGGCAGGTGTTTGCTCATGTTGTTCACATTTGAAGAGGACGTATGGTTCAGACAAACTTACACCGGTCATTGTTCTCGGAGGAAAAATACAAATAAAACATCATCTAACTGGAGGCTCTCATGTCGTTTATTTGGATTTGAGTAAGACTTAGACCAGTGTTTTTCAACCACACTAGTGTGCCGTGAGATACAGTCTGGTGTGTCGTGGGAGATTATCTAATTTCACCTATTTGGGGTAAAAAATATTTTTTGCAAACCAGTAATTATAGTCTGCAAATGATTTGTTGTTGTTGAGTGTCATGGCTGTCTAGAGCTCGGCAGAGTAACAGTGTAATACTCTTCCATATCAGTAGGTGGCAGCAGGTAGCTAATCGCTTTGTAGATGTCGGAAACAGCGTGCAGGTAAAAGGGTGTCTAATGCTTAAACCAAAAATAAACAAAAGGTGAGTGCCCCTAAGAAAAGGCATTGAAGCTTAGGGAAGGCTATGCAGAACGAAACTAAAACTGAACTGGCTATTAAGTAAACAAAAAGAGAATGCTGGACGACAGCAAAGACTTACTGTGGAGCAAAGATGGCGTCCACAATCTACATCCGAACATGACATGACAATCAACAATGTCCACAGAAAAAAAATAGCAACAACTTAAATAGTCTTGACAGCTAAAACAAAGTAGATGCGGGAAATATCTCTCAAAGGAAGACATGAAACTGCTACAGGAAAATACCAAAAAAAGAGAAAAAGCCACCAAAATAGGAGCGCAAAACAAGAACTAAAACACTAAACACAAACAAGAAAACAGCAAAAAACTCCAAATAAGTCAGGGCGTGATGTGACAGGTGCTGACAGTACACCTATTTTGAGACAAGGTTGGTTATGGTTTAAAGTCATATCCAACAACTGCGACAATGACATTTTACTGTCAACTGAGTTTAGTTTTTTAATGATTTCTGCTGGTGGTGTGCCTCCGGATTTTGTCAACGCAAAAAATGTGCCTTGGCTCAAAAAAGGTTGAAAAACACTGACTTGGGCTAAGACAAACTTTATTGATCCACAAGGGAAATTGTTATACACAGTAGCTCAGTTACAAAGGATGGAAAGGGTGATGCACAAAAGGGCACAAAAAGAGGGCGAAAACAAAAGGTATAAAGTAGACTAAAAATGTACCATAGTAGCAATATAAATATGACATATATGTAATATTGACATATTATATATAAATATAGCAGTGATGTGCAGTCAGGGGAGGCAGGTGAGGCGGGGCCTCACGTGCCATCATGGAAAGAAAAAAAATGTAAAAAGAAAAAATAGTAATTACATTTTTATATGTATCCAGTGATTATACTATGAAGTTATTTTCCATTTAACGTCACCAGTTTTAGATGATTTTTATTCAAAATCGCTGAATTTTCACATTTGCCGTTCAAATACTGAGAAGAGACTTGCGGTGAGTCAGCAGCCAGTTGAGGCACGTCACTCAGTTGAGCCTCACCATGGATTGCGCAATGACTGCTGGCCTGCTGTGCAGTAAGACCGTATTGCTATATGAATTATATTATACATTTCCATAGTTTAGTTAGCTGAGGTATATAATGTACAGTGTATTTTGTCAACAACTGTATGTGTGTAACGTATTTCTTGTGCTGAGCAATCGTAAAACTGCTGCAAAGACGCACTGGCTGAGGCTCGCAGTAATCCCGCCTCCTGGTGGTAGAGGGCACTAGTGATCCCAGAGATCATTCTTGCGACTACTCGGCTGCAGAAGAAGTGACAACAAGCAGCAACAGTTAGCAGCGATCGTTTATTTTTTCCTCTCGCCTGGACTATTAACATGGAGGATTACATATCTAAAATAAAACGGTTTTCTAAACTGGACTTTCAATCGAAGCAGGAGGTAATAATTAAAGGAAGATCTCAATCGAGACAGAGAGACTTTTAAAACTGAAGAAAGATAAGGAAGACTTCTATAAACAAGTTATCGATGCTTTTGTTCAAAAGGAGCGGCGTATGGACTTCATTTATAAGTAAAGGGAAGACCATAATAACGTTTTTTTTTATTAAATGTGCTTTTTTGTGTGCTACAGTTTGTATGTGTAAAGTTAAAGTACCAATGATTGTCACACACACTAGGTGTGGTGAAATTTGTCCTCTGCATTTGACCCATCCCCTTGATCACTCCCTGGGAGGTGAGGAGAGCAGTGGGCAGCAGCGGCGCCGCGCCCGGGAATCATTTTTGGTGATTTAACCCCCAATTCCAACCCTTGATGCTGAGTGCCAAGCAGGGAAGAATGCTGGTATGCGCTTTTAAACATAACCCGTTAACTGCTGCCAATCAAATGGTGAATAAGATACTCTTTAGGGTTCATATGTTTGTAAATCTGACTGTGATGAAGTCAGTGCCTCACCAGTCATCAACCACACCGCACATCACTGAAATATAGTTGAGTTTGAGTTTATTTGGAACATGCATGCATACAACATGATGCATCATGAGTGGAAACATTATCTAACTGGAGGCTCTCATGTAGTTTTTTATGGAGTTGAGTAAGACTTAGACTAAGACAAACTTTATTGATCAACAAGGGAAATTGTTCGACACAGTAGCTCTGTTACAAAGGATGAAAAGGGTAAGGATGGAAAGGATTATTTACACAAGGGCACAAAAAGAGGGTGAATACAAAAGGTATAAAGTAGACTAAAAATGTACCATAGAAGCAATATTAAAATATAACACATATGTAATATTTACATGTTATATACACATATAGTTGAGTTTGAGTTTATTTGGAACATGCATGCATACAACATGATGCATCACACATGCATGCATACATGATACATCACACATGCATGCATACAACATGATACATCACACATGCATGCATACAACATGATACATCACACATGCATGCATACATGATACATCACACATGCATGCATACAACATGATGCATCACACATGCATGCATACAACATGATACATCACACATGCATGCATACATGATACATCACACATGCATGCATACAACATGATACATCACACATGCATGCATACATGATACATCACACATGCATGCATACAACATGATACATCACACATGCATGCATACAACATGATACATCACACATGCATGCATACATGATACATCACACATGCATGCATACAACATGATACATCACACATGCATGCATACAACATGATGCATCACACATGCATGCATACATGATACATCACACATGCATGCATACAACATGATACATCACACATGCATGCATACATGATACATCACACATGTATGCATACAACATGATACATCACACATGCATGCATACAACATGATACATCACAATTTCCAGTTTCTCTATTCAACATGTTCGAAAGGGAGTAGGAAGAAGCAGAGCTCATTTAATCCTACCCCTTTTGCTTTACACAGCAGTTGCTAAAACGTTTGTTAACTTCCTGTTGTCAATTTATTCACAACATACTTCATAAGTAACAACATTAAAAATAAATAATTAGTGAAGTAAGTTATATTTCATATGGTGAGATAAATAAGATGACCTTGAAAATGAATGGATGGATGAAATAAACTCAGAAATGTTATCATGGTTATTCTTCTTTGTACTTTGTAAACATTTTAAGTTTGAAGAGTTTCTTGAAGTGGATCATATTAGTACTTTGTTTGATTTTTTTTACTGAATCCATTCCATCATTTAATCCCACATACTAATATACTGAAGGTTTTAAGTGTTGTACGTGCGTACAAATGTTTTAAATGACATTTTTCTCTAAGTTTATATTTCTCCTAAAAAATATATATAATGGATTTCTACTCTCAAGGAATCGTTTCCATCTCACGTTGGTGGGAACGCAGCCTGCTTGTTGGAGTTGTGACTCAGCCTCGTGTTTTTTTTCTTGGCTTAACAGCACTTTCTTCAATTGTCTTCGGTCAGTCGGCTGTTATAAAGGAGCCATGATTAAAAATGTGGGGGAGTATTATTGGTTCCTTCAAAGTCTTCCCAAGTCAAATTGAACATTGTAGACACTGTTTAAATTGGGATTACAGGAGTGCTGTTGTGCATGCATTACGCCAAGTCCATCGTATGGATGCTCTGGGTGCATCTGTTCAAAGCAGCCTCAGAAACCTTAGGCTTGTGTTAGATCAGTCCAAGTCTTTGGAGGGTCACTGTCCTCAACTGACCAAAAACTGTTTTTATCGCCTCAGAAATATTTCTAAAGTGAGAAATTTGCTGACAAAATTGGATCTGGAAATGAACATTCACGCGTTCATTTCATCTGGTATTGACTATTGCAATTCTCTCTTCACTCTTTTCAACAAGTCAACACTAAAGAGACTTTAGACGGTACAAAATGCAGCTGCCAGACTTTAGACCGGTGAACCCAGACCAGTCCATGTCACCCCCATTTGATCCAGTCTTATTGGCTTCCAGTCAAATTCAACTGAAGATTTTAGTCCTGACTTTTCGTTGCGTTGCATGGTGGGGCCCCTCAGTACATCACTGACTTGTTATTCCCCTACTCTTCAGTTGCATGGTGGGGCCCCTCAGTACATCACTGACTTGTTATGCCCCTACTCTTCAGTTGCATGGTGGGACCCCTCAGTACATCACTGACTTATTATGCCCCTACTCTTCAGTTGCATGGTGGGGCCCCTCAGTACATCACTGACTTGTTATTCCCCTACTCTTCAGTTGCATGGTGGGACCCCTCAGTACATCACTGACTTATTATGCCCCTACTCTTCAGTTGCATGGTGGGGCCCCTCAGTACATCACTGACTTGTTATGCCCCTACTCTTCAGTTGCATGGTGGGACCCCTCAGTACATCACTGACTTATTATGCCCCTACTCTTCAGTTGCATGGTGGGGCCCCTCAGTACATCACTGACTTGTTATTCCCCTACTCTTCAGTTGCATGGTGGGACCCCTCAGTACATCACTGACTTATTATGCCCCTACTCTTCAGTTGCATGGTGGGGCCCCTCAGTACATCACTGACTTGTTATGCCCCTACTCTTCAGTTGCATGATGGGGCCCCTCAGTACATCACCAAAATGTTATTCCCCTACTCTTCAGTTGCATGGTGGGGCCCCTCAGTACATCACCGAATTGTTATGCCCCTACTCTTCAGTTGCATGGTGGGGCCCCTCAGTACATCACTGACTTGTTATGCCCCTACTCTTCAGTTGCATGATGGGGCCCCTCAGTACATCACCAAAATGTTATGCCCCTACTCTTCAGTGGCATGGTGGGGCCCCTCAGTACATCACCGAATTGTTACGCCCCTACTCTTCAGTTGCATGGTGGGGCCCCTCAGTACATCACTGACTTGTTACGCCCCTACTCTTCAGTTGCATGGTGGGGCCCCTCAGTACATCACTAACTTGTTATGCCCCTACTCTTCAGTTGCATGGTGGGGCCCCTCCGTACATCACCGACTTGTTATGCCCCTACTCTTCAGTTGCATGATGGGGCCCCTCAGTACATCACCGACTTGTTATGCCCCTACTCTTCAGTTGCATGGTGGGGCCCCTCAGTACATCACTGACTTGTTATGCCCCTACTCTTCAGTTGCATGGTTGGGCCAGTCAGTACATCACTAACTTGTTATGCCCCTACTCTTCAGTTGCATGGTGGGGCCCCTCAGTACATCACCGAATTGTTATGCCCCTACTCTTCAGTTGCATTGTGGGGCCCCTCAGTACATCACTAACTCGTTAGGCCCCTACTTTTCAGTTACATGGTGGGGCCCCTCAGTACATCACTAACTTGTTTTGCCCCTACTCTTCAGTTACATAATGGGGCCCCTCAGTACATCACTGACTTGTTATGCCTCTACTCTTCAGTTGCATGGTGGGGCCCCTCAGTACATCACTGACTTGTTATGCCCCTACTCTTCAGTTGCATGGTGGGGCCCCTCAGTACATCACTGACTTGTTATGCCCCTACTCTTCAGTTGCATGATGGGGCCCCTCAGTACATCACCGAATTGTTATGTCCCTACTCTTCAGTTACATGGTGGGGCCCCTCAGTACATCACTGACTTGTTATGCCCCTACTCTTCAGTTGCATGGTGGGGCCCCTCAGTACATCACTGACTTGTTATGCCCCTACTCTTCAGTTGCATGATGGGGCCCCTCAGTACATCACCGAATTGTTATGCCCCTACTCTTCAGTTACATGGTGGGGCCCCTCAGTACATCACTGACTTGTTATGCCCCTACTCTTCAGTTGCATGGTGGGGCCCCTCAGTACATCACTAACTTGTTATGCCCCTACTCTTCAGTTGCATGGTTGGGCCAGTCAGTACATCACTAACTTGTTATGCCCCTACTCTTCAGTTGCATGGTGGGGCCCCTCAGTACATCACCGAATTGTTATGCCCCTACTCTTCAGTTGCATGATGGGGCCCCTCAGTACATCACCAAAATGTTATTCCCCTACTCTTCAGTTGCATGGTGGGGCCCCTCAGTACATCACCGACTTGTTATGCCCCTACTCTTCAGTTGCATGGTGGGGCCTCTCAGTACATCACTAACTCGTTAGGCCCCTACTTTTCAGTTGCATGGTGGGGCCCCTCAGTACATCACTAACTTGTTATGTCCCTACTCTTCAGTTGCATGGTGGGGACCCTCAGTACATCACTGACTCGTTAGGCCCTTACTCTTCAGGCCAGGGTCTTCTAAAGATCCCAAAAAATCATTTTAAAACCCTGGCATTCTAGACTTTATTTCCCAGACTCTGGAACAACTTGCACCAGTCCCTCCGTGGTCTTGACTGTGTTGACACTTTTACGAAAAATTTTAAAAAAATCTCTTTTTAGTTAATGCATCTTTTAACTATCATTTTACATCCACTTTGTATCGTTTTTATGATGTTGTTGTTTTCATTGAATTGTTGTTTTACTTCACCTATGTTTGGTGCAGCGCTTTGTCATTTGATCCGTGAAAATCGCTTTATAAATCAAATGTACTTCCTTCCTTCTGAATAAAGTAGGGTCATGTACGACATACACTAACTATGCTTGTGATTTAGTCAATGAGAAGTACGGCTATTGGATTGTGCACTTCACAATCCAATAAAACATGTCACATCTTGTTTGTTTTCCTTCTCCCTTCCACTTTTGTTTCGAGCAGAACTTGGTGGAATGTCCAACTTGCACTTTATGAATAGTCAGCAGGAGACGTGTTATGAAAGGTCGTAACTCTACTCGATGGTTATTAGGAGGGTCAAAGGTGGTGTGGGAGTGACTTGTACTAATATTTGAAACATTACCTTTCTCGTGCATGTGCAATGGGAACTGTAAATGTCTTGTAGGGTTTGGAAATAGATCAAGGTTTGCAGAAAAACATGTCTCCAAGTCCAAAGCCCAGAGAAACGATGTTATAAGGTCGTACAAGACCCCAGCACACCTTCCCGAGGGTGGAGTTCTACTTCATATTATTTAGACAATATTTATTGGTATAAGCCACTCTTTTTGCAGGCGAGCTACTTTTCAATTGACCAAGTGGAGAGGATTTACCTCATTCATATATATCATTTATGTTTACCGTATTTTCCGCACTATAAGGCGCACCTAAAAACCACAAATGTTCTCAAAAGCTGACAGTGCGCCTTATAACCCGGTGCGCTTTATTACGATTCATTTTCATAAAGTTTCGATCTCGCAACTTCGGTAAACAGCCGCCATCTTTTTTCCCGGTAGAACAGGAAGCGCTTCTTCTTCTACGCAAGCAACCGCCAAGGAAAGCATCCGCCCCCATAGAACAGGAAGCGCTTCTTCTTCTACCCGCCCCCGGAAGAAGAAGAAAAAACGCGCGGATATCACCGTACGTTTCATTTCCTGTTTACATCTGTAAAGACCACAAAATGGCTCCTACTAAGCGATCCGGTTCATAAAAAGACGCAATCTCTCCATCCGCACACGGATTACTACCGTATTTCACAGCAACTGATATTCCTGTGAACCGCACTGTGGAACGGGAGCACGTACGGTGAATATTCGCACCACAGGGAATGAGAAGTCATCCTTCACTGTGGTTCTAGCTTGCCATGCTAACTTCCACCCATGGTGATATTCAAAAGGAAGACCTTGCCAAAAGAGACCTTTCCAGCCGGCGTCATCATAAAAGCTAACTCGAAGGGATGGATGGATGAAGAAAAGATGAGCGAGTGGTTAAGGGAAGTTTACGCGAAGAGGCCGGGTGGCTTTTTTCACACATCTCCGAAGGCGAACACACCTTCACTAAGACGGGCAGACAGCGCCGGACGACATACGCCAACATTTGCCAGTGGATCGTAAATGCCTGGGCAGATATTTCGGTCACAACTGTGGTCCGAGCTTTCCGGAAGGCAGGATTCACAGAACAACAGCGACACTGACTCCCGATGACTTCTACGAGACGGAACCGGCCATTTTGGATACCACGCTTGCGCAACTTTTCAATTCGGACACCGAAGACGAAGAATTCGAAGGATTTACGAATGAAGAATAACTTCAGAAGGTGAGCGCTATGTTTATTTTGTGTGTTGTGACATTAACGTTCGAGCAACATTATGTTACTATTGCTCTACACCATTTTGAATTTTACTATGTTTGTGATTGCACATTTGCGTACATTTTGGGACAGAGTTGTTAGAACGCTGGTTTTCAATATATTATTAAAGTTTGACTGAACTATCTGACTGTTTTTTTGACATTCACTTTAGCGCAGCGTAGGCGCGGCTTATAGTCCGGGGCGGCTTATTGGTGGACAAAATTATGAAATATGTAATTCATAGAAGGTGCGGCTAATAATCCGGTGCGCCTTATAGTGCGGAAAATACGGTATTTACTGATGAACGAGAGGTTTTTGTTAACAAGTTAAAGGTGTTTAATGATAATACAAGCATGTTAAACATTCCTTTCTTTCATGAAGACAAGAATATAAGTTGGTGTATGACCTGATTCTGATGACTTGCATTGATTGGAATCAGACAGTAGTGATGATAACGTCCACATTTTCAAATGGAGGAGAAAAAAAGTCCTCCTTTCTGTCCAATACCACATGAAAGTGGTTGCTTTTTGCCATCTTATTTGCCCAGCTTCCATACTCCTTTTTATACACTTTACAAGGAATACATTGGCGGCAAACTCCGTAGCTTGCTAGCTGGTGCGCGCTAGCTTTCTGAGACTCTAATTTTGTTCGCGCAGGCAGGATGGAGCAGTGCTTTTATTGTGAAGACAGGATTTGTGCAGTCGGTCTTTAGAGTTTTGACGGCAGGTGAGAGTCTGTTGAAATAAAAAGTGTTTCTCGCCTGTCGGTCAGTTTTTCTTAATGATCTGGTAGCAGCCAGCGTCATCTCACAAGACCCTCGGGTGCCGTGAATGTCAATCAAGAGATGAAACTGACGTCTTGGTGAAGATTGATGATCCATCATTTTTAGGTCTATTTTTTAAATGCCTGGCTGGCGATGGACTGACACACCCTCCGCAATCCACCGCTAGCTCGCCATCCACGTAATGAACACCCCTGCGACAGTCAGAAAGCGACTTGAAGATGATCTGTAAAATATCATCCATGCAACATTTTGACCAAAGAACCACCATTACATGTTATGTAGACCACAAGGAAGTATTTTACATTTAGGAAAAAAAATCACACTGCAAAAACTGAAATCTAAGTGCAAACCCCGTTTCCATGTCAGTTGGGAAATTGTGTTAGATGTAAATATAAACGGAATACAATGATTTGCAAATCCTTTTCAACCCATATTCAATTGAATGCACTACAAAGACAAGATATTTGATGTTCAAACTCATAAAAAAAATTGTTTTTTACAAATAATCATTAACTTTAGAATTTGACGCCAGCAACACGTGACAAAGAAGTTGGGAAAGGTGGCAATAAATACTGATAAAGTTGAGGAATGCTCATCAAACACTTATTTGGAACATCCCACAGGTGAACAGGCAAATTGGGAAAAGGTGGGTGCCATGATTGGGTATAAAAGTAGATTCCATGAAATGCTCAGTCATTCACAAACAAGGATGGGGCGAGGGTCACCACTTTGTCAACAAATGCTTGAGCAAATTGTTGAACAGTTTAAGAAAAACCTTTCTCAACCAGCTATTGCAAGGAATTTAGGGATTTCACCATCTACGGTCCGTAATGTCATCAAAGGGTTCAGAGAATCTGGAGAAATCACTGCACGTAAGCAGCTAAGCCCGTGATTTTCGATCCCTCAGGCTGTACTGCATCAACAAGCGACATCAGTGTGTAAAGGATATCACCACATGGGCTCAGGAACACTTCAGAAACCCACTGTCAGTAACTACAGTTGGTCGCTACATCTGTAAGTGCAAGTTAAAACTCTCCTATGCAAGGTGAAAACCGTTTATCAACAACACCCAGAAACGCCGTCGGCTTCGCTGGGCCTGAGCTCATCTAAGATGGACTGATACAAAGTGGAATAGTGTTTTGTGGTCTGACGAGTCCACATTTCAAATTGTTTTTGGAAACTGTGGAAATTGTTTTTGGAAACTGTGGACGTCGTGTCCTCCGGACCAAAGAAGAAAAGAACCATCCGGATTGTTATAGGCGCAAAGTTGAAAAGCCAGCATCTGTGATGGTATGGGGGTGTATTAGTGCCCAAGACATGGGTAACTTACACATCTGTGAAGGCGCAATTAATGCTGAAAGGTACATACAGGTTTTGGAGCAACATATGTTGCCATCCAAGCAATGTTACCATGGACGCCCCTGCTTATTTCAGCAAGACAATGCCAAGCCACGTGTTACAACAGCGTGGCTTCATAGTAAAAGAGTGCGGGTACTAGACTGGTCTGCCTGTAGTCCAGACCTGTCTCCCATTGAAAATGTGTGGCGCATTATGAAGCCTAAAATACCACAACGGAGACCCCCAGACTGTTGAACAACTTAAGCTGTACATCAAGCAAGAATAGGAAATAATTCCACCTGAGACGCTTAAAAAATGTGTCTCCTCAGTTCCCAAACGTTTACTGAGTGTTGTTAAAAGGAAAGGCCATGTAGCACAGTGGTGAACATGCCCTTTCCCAACTACTTTGGCACGTGTTGCAGCCATGAAATTCTAAGTTAATTATTATTTGCAAAAAAAAAAAATAAGTTTATGAGTTTGAACATCAAATATGTTGTCTTTGTACTGCATTCAATTGAATATGGGTTGAAAATGATTTGCAAATCATTGTATTCCGTTTATATTTACATCTAACACAATTTCCCAACTCATATGGAAACGGGGTTTGTAAGATTAAATATCTCAAATAAGGGTGATATTTGCTTATTTTCTGTCCGATAAGATAATTCTTCTCACTTAGCAGATTTTATGTTAGAGTGTTTTACTTGTTTTAAGGGTTTTGGTCCTAAATGATCTCAGTAAGATATTACAGCTTGTTGCTGAGATTTTATGACCTATATTGAGTAAAACATGCTTGAAACTAGAATATCAACTGTTGCAAAGCTGTGTCATCAACACTCACAAGTATAAAACTACTTTTTTCAAGTAATAATTTCTTATTTCAAGCATGAAAAAAAAAAAATCAAGACTTTGACACAATTGTGTCTCATAATTAAAACAGATGACAGCCAAATGGACTCTGCTGTTTTATCTTCAATGAAACAATAGACAATATGTACTCATATAGTAGTGCAGTTGGCACAGTACAGTAAACTGACAGTTAATATTTAAACATTTAACATGTGACATTTCTAACTATTTTGAACAGAAAAGGTTCATGCACAGTCAGATAAATTCTTAAAAATTACAATTAAAAATTTTTGGGCCGAGGGCCGGGCTGTATATATGCGCACTAATTGACTGAAAGAGCACGCACTTGGCGCGATGATCTCATGTTGTCGATGGAAAAATGCTTTTTTAGACCTTATGATTTGCCTGAGCGGCTAGGAGACCCCGAGAGTAACAAGCCTTGTTGCCTTTCCATTAAGAACAATAAATTCGTTTTTAGTATGAGTTTGCTGGTTTCAAGAAATGTAATGCCGAGCGCATATCATTATGTCAAGATAATGGCACTAGCATTTACTTCATTTAAGAATATTTTTCAACATATTGAGCAAAAAGGTCTCTTTTTTTTTTCTACCAAGAAAAGTGCACTTGTTATTAGTGAGAATATACTTATTTTAAGGTATTTTTGGGTTCTCTTTATTCATTTATGTATATTTATATATATTTATTTATTTTATATATATATTTATATATTATTTATATATATTTATTTATTTATATATGCACCTTATTGCTTTTTTTTATCCTGCACTACCATGAGCTTATGTAACGAAATTTTGTTCTTATCTGTGCTGTAAAGTTCAAATTTGAATGACAATAAAAAGGAAGTCTAAGTCTAAGTCTTCAGTGAGGTTAGCTAATTTTACTTGTTTTGGGAAGTCTTCACAAGCCAAATTTTCTTGTTCTATTGGCAGATAATTTTGCTTAGTAAAATACCCCTAATTTTTTTTTTTTTTCTTGTTTTTGAACACTGACTTCTTGCAGTGCATAATCTGACTTCTTTAATGCGCCTTTTGTATGAAAATAGACCTGACTAGACCCGCTCATCGGCAGTGCGCCTTATAATTCGGTGCGCCCTATGGTCCGGAAAATACAGTCCTCTGATATTCTTTTTATTTATTTTTTTACCAATCTCTACCCTGTTTTTTTTGTTTTTTTTATTTTTTTATTTTTACAGCGCCATGAATTCATCCTGTGCTGAATCTCTGACTCTGCCGCCTCAGTCCGCCGTCCCTATTCACTCCGCCTTTCATTCTGCGAGCTGCATCCTCCATCTGCTTTTAATAATGGACAATGACAAAAAGGCAGATGTAGATGAGATTCTGCTGTTGCGCCATTGAAGGGAGAAATAGGAGTTGTGACCTGAGATGTAAGATTCATTCTGGGTGGGTATTAGTCGTGTTTGAACAGTGGACAGTACGGTCCTACCAAACCTGAAGGACTAATAGACTGCATGAAACATTTTGGGTGGAAAGTCTTAAGATTAAAACATATTTAAAGAGCAAAAGGTTATTTGCAGCTAAATGATGAAACTCTCTTATGTCTAAATCTGTTTCTCATTCTGCTATTTCTGAAAGCCCTTAAGCACACCAGCGAGTAATCTTGTAGATAAATCCTCTTTTTGGACAGTCGTGCATGTTTTTTCCAACCGCTTAGAAGGAAAATTGTTGCCGATTGCAGAAGTTAAATATTTAACTAACTGCAATCGAGTGTAATTAGACTAATGAATACGAATGGATTTGCCTCATTAATAATGAATAAATGGCAACAAGTCTCTGTTGATGAATGTTAATTGAATCTATCAATAAATGATCATTAGAGTCGTCCTACAGGGAAATAACAGTGTTTGTGTGGATCAATGCAACACGCATACAAGAGCATTATTTACTAGGATTGCTAAAAAAAACATTTGCTTCTGAATCACAATTTTTATTTATTCCGATTCTTATATCCGTTCTTATAGAACATCGGTTAAAATGATTTTTTTTCGGAATACATTTTTAGAAAGACATTTTTTTAGGCTATTTCTGTGATTACTTGCTTATGTCATTTGTTAGGAGCTTTTTGTAACCCATACTTGCAAACCCTCCCGGATTTTCCGGGAGACTCCCGAAATTCAGCGCCTCTCCCGAAAACCTCCCGGACACATTTTCTCCCGAAAATCTCCCGAAATTCAGGCGGAGCTGGAGGCCACGCCCCCTCCAGCTCCATGCGGACCTGAGTGACGTGTTGACAGCCTGTTGTACATGCATATGTGACCCACCCATAATGTGTCACATTTTTGTGTTGATTTATTTAGTTTATTTTGTGGTTTGAATTCGTTTTTGGAGCTGTCAATAGACAGTAGGGCGTTTCTTCCCAATTGAAGACCGGAAGTGTCTTGTCATTCTGATGAGCGCGACCAGTCTGTGAACAATTGAAACGTCCTGTGTGCTTTTTCCTCCTGATTAACAGGTTAGTTTTGGTGAATCAACTCACTGAATAATATCCACGTGATCTTTATAAGTTTAAGTACACATTCTGATGGTGGAGCCTAACTCTAAAGTGTTTGTGAGTTGTAGTTTGTATTTGTGAATGAATCCAGTGCACAGCTGCAGTAATCAATACAAAGTGGCGACGTGAGTACGCAATGTTTATATAGGAACTTCTGATCCTAATTCAGACTCCCAAATTAGAGCTCCTGTTTTCTTATTGATTTCATAATGTATATTTGTATAATGTGTGTGTTCTGAAATAGTGACAGAGAATAGAACAAGGATTGTTACGGCGCACGCGCAGTCTACTTCTCCCTCCTCTGCGGGAGCACTTGGAGGAGCCGTTGACAGCGCGTTCGGACACGCCCCTGCTCGCGTTGAGCGCAGCACGCCCACGCAGCACGCCGTAAGCAACAAGCTTTATGCTATATTCATGTTTCCTCTCCGTGCCTTGATTTGTCCCTTGTCTTCTCCCGTGTCCCCGCAGTACCCTCCGTCGCCTGGAAAGCGAGCTGTGCGTCTCATTTTCCCCTGGATCTCCCTCTGGACTCTGACTGCTTCCTTCGTTCCTCGACCTCTTGCTCGCCCCTGGATTCCGACGCCTCTCTCTCTCGCCCCGGATAACCTGCCTGCCCCATGGACTTCCTCGTATCTCGTTCAACACGTTGGTAACACTCACTTCAGTTAACTACACACATAGTCTTCCACCACACACTCTTGTATTCTAGTTCACACTCCATTTCCTTAGTTTAGTAGTATTGTTTGTTATTATTTATATATATATATATATATATATGTTGACTATATATATATATATATATATATATATATATATATATATATATATATATATATATATATATATATATATATATATATATATAATAAATAATTGTATATACTGCCCCCTGGTGTCTGAGCCGTCACCACCCCTCAGTAAACACAACAAGGATGGACAATTCAACCCTTAACTCAACAATGAGTAGAGGAATGTTATGTGTGTGTATATGTGTAAATAAATGAACACTGAAATTCAAGTATTTCTTTTATTTATTTATATATATATATATATATATATATATATATATATATATATATATATAAAATAAAATATATATGTGTATATATATATATATATATATATATATATATATATATATATATATATATATATATATATATAGCTAGAATTCACTGAAAGTCAAGTATTTCTTATATATATATATATATATATATATATATATATATATACATCTTAATCACGCCCCCAACCACACCCCCGACCACGCCCCCCGCCCCCCACCCCCCACCTCCCAAAATCGGAGGTCTCATGGTTGGCAAGTATGTTGTAACCTGATTTGAAAAGGTTTTTTTAATAATTTTTATACTAAATAATTACAAAACCCAAAAGCAGTGAAGTTGGCACGTAGTGTAAATGGTAAATAAAAACAGAATACAATGATTTGCAAATCCTTTTCAACTTATATTCAATTGAATAGACTGTAAAGACAATATATTTAATGTTCACACTGAGAAACTTCCTTTTTTTTTCGGAAAATAATCATGAACTTAGAATTTAATGGCAGCAACACATTGCAAAAAAGTTGTCACAGGGGCATTTTTACCACTGTGTTACATGGCCTTTCCTTTTAACAACACTCAGTAAACGTTTGGGAACACATATTTTAAGTGGAATCATTTCCCATTCTTGCTTGATGTACAGCTCAAGTTGTTCAACAGTCTCCCTTCTGCTATTTTAGGCTTCATAATGCGCCACAGGTCTTGACTACAGGCAGGCCAGTCTAGTACCCGCACTCTTTTACTATGAAGCCGCGCTGTTGTAACACGTGCAGAATGTGGCTTGGCATTGTTTTGCTAAAATAAGCAGGGGCGTCCATGAAAAAGACGTTGCTTGGATGGCAACATATGTTGCTCCAAAACCTGTATGTACCTTTCAGCATTAATGGTGCCTTCACAGATGTGTAAGTTACCACAAAACACTTTTCCACTTTGCATCAGTCCATCTTAGATGAGCTCGGGCCCAGTGAAGCCGGCAGCGTTTCTGGGTGTTGTTGATAAATGGCTTTGGCTTTGCATAGTAGAGCTTTTTAACTTGCACTTACAGATGTAGCGACCAACTGTAGTTACTGACAGTGGTTTTCTGAAGTGTTGCTGAGCCCATGTGGTGATATCCTTTACACACTGATGTTGGTTTTTGATGCAGTACCGCCTGAGGGATCCAAGGTCACGATCATTGCCGCTTACGTGCAGTGATTTCTCCAGAATCTCTGAACCTTTTGATGATATTACAGACCGTAGATGGTGAAATCCCTAAATTCCTTGCAATAGCTGGTTGAGAAAGGTTTTTCTTAAACTGTTCAACAATTTGCTCACGCATTTGTTGACAAAGTGGTGACCCTCACCCCATCCTTGTTTGTGAATGACTGAGCATTTCATGGAAACTGCTTTTATACCCAATCATGGCACCCACCTGTTTCCAATTAGCCTGTTCATCTGTGGGATGTTCCAAATAAGTGTTTGATGAGCATTCCTCAACTTTCTCGGTCTTTTTGGCCAGTTGTGCCAGCTTTTTTTAAACATGTTGCATGCATCCAATTCGTAATGAGCTAATATTTGCAACAAAAAAAATTATCAGTTCCAATGTTAAATATCTTATCTTTGCAGTCTATTCAATTGAATATAAGTTGAAAAGGATTTGCAAATCATTGTATTCTGTTTTTATTTACCATTTACACAACGTGACAACTTCACTGGTTTTGGGTTTTGTATTTGGATCTGAACGATGTTAGAATGGATGAAAAGCGAACGTGACGATAGCTCGTAGAGTACATTAAAGCAGTGCATTTAAGGCACCTCCTCAAGACTGTGGTCCGGGTGGACGAGATATAATGACTGATGAACATCTTCGTTCGATAATGAAGGGTGCCTCAGCTCAAAGCCTGAGCTAGCATCCAAGAAAAGATGGCAGGTATCTGGCTTGGGCACATCAGATTAGATCAGTGTGTTGCAAACTGAGCAGTTTAAAGTCCTGAATGGTTGGTTTATTCATTGTTATTTTATTTTCAAATTTATTAGCCTGTGGAAAAACTTAATATTTACCTCAGAAGGCTGCAAATAGAAAAGAGGCATTCAACTTTTATTTAAATTGTATTTGATATGCCATTGATATTTTTTAATTATTATTATTATTATTTGAAACTCGATTTTGCATGTCACTATCAGTGTTGGGTTGGTTACTGCAGAGCAGTAACTAGTTACAGTTACTAGTTACTTTATTTCAAAAGTAACTCAGTTACTAACTCAGTTACTTACACCAAAAAGTAATGCGTTACTGTGAAAAGTAACTATTTAGTTACTTATTTTTTTCTTCTTTTTTTTTTTTTAAAGCTCCCATTAATGCCCTTTTAGCCTTCATTTCAGTACTGTTATTGCACTGGAGAATAATACAATCTGTTGATCAACTTGACATGCATTTGCATCACTGAACTCTGCTAAGCAATGTGGTCTACATACAACACACAAAGACAAAGATATGTTACAAAGGCCAATTTGTTTCTGGCCAGAACAAATTGACAAAACTATTTTAAATAGCTGCAACATAACGTACATAAGTAACAAACAGCATAATAACAGCATAGATGTAAACCAAGAAAGGCACACACTACATACACAAAGCCTAACCAGGCATTTTCTTTACTGAGCAAAACTCTTTATTGTCGGCCATAAACACATCACCAAAACATTAGTAAAAAAAATGATATCTGGCAAAAGTGGTCATTTTCTGCAGTACAAACCAGACCAAAAGCTACTTTGTTATATCAACAGCAGCCACTCGCTCTTTCTCACGTGTGCCAACACTTGCACATATGGCACTTAGCCAGTGATGAGTTAACAGCCACACAAAAAGTCAGACAACTCCAACACCACACATAAAGTGTAATTCCAGGTTGTTACACTATGATTTACCAATCAAATGTGTGCTTATTCTAGTGTCATTTATTAGGAATCATAATTTATAAATATTAATCATTAAATGCTGTTAGTATATTAAATAAATACTAATAAAAATATATTTTTTACAAACAGGAAGTTGCAAGAATGTACACATGATCCACCGCTTACATCTCATTGTGCAACATGTGAATGTTTTATTGGGAACTAAATGAAAGGGGTACAAACTATTTCCAAAGCAGGACCTCCACCCAGACAAACAATACAACTACACAGTTCATGAAAAACAATATTTGTTGTTATTGTCATTGTAAGTGGGCCTAAACACTTATATTAAAAATGGAAATGACTGCTGTCATTTGATTATAATAATAAGAGAATGTTGTCTGTGTATCTGTGTTGGCCCTGTGATGAGGGGGGGACTTGTCCAGGGTGTACCTTGCCTTCCGCCCGAATGCAGCTGAGATAGGCTCCTGCGACCCCGAAAGAGACAAGCGGTAGTAAAAATGGATGGATGGATGGAGATTGAACTTGTTATTTAGTGAGGTTTGGGACAGGTGTGCTGCTGGTGTAGCCACAGTGTGCACGTGTGATGTTGCTCACATGGGCTCCACTCATGCTCAGGGAGTTTTTGCGTTTGCTCGCACACATGAACAATTAGAGTGACAGAGTGTGTACCTTCAGCGGTGAATGATGAGAAGAGGCAAAGTTAATCCTTAAATGGTGGAGGTGAAGTGGCATCAGAGTCTCTGTCTCTCTTTACTAGCTTCGTCGAAGCATGTTGCTATGTAGCTTGTTTCAGCAGATTTGAATTGCTGTTTTGGGCAGTAGATGGGCTCTTTGATCCAAAGCACAATTTACATTTAACTAAAATGTTCTTTTCTTTGTGCTCGACAAAAGAAAAGTATTTTCCGCACTATAAGGCGCACCGGATTATTAGCCGCACCTTCAATGAATTACATATTTCATAACTTTGTCCACCAATAAGCCGCCCCGGATTATAAGCCGCGCCTACGCTGCGCTAAAGGGAATGTCAAAAAAACAGTCAGATAGTTCAGTCAAACTTTAATAATATATTGAAAACCAGCGTTCTAACAACTCTGTCCCAAAATGTACGCAAATGTGCAATCACAAACATAGTAAAATTCAAAATGGTGTAGAGCAATAGCAACATAATGTTGCTCGAACGTTAATGTCACAACACACAAAATAAACATAGCGCTCACCTTCTGAAGTTATTCTTCATTCGTAAATCCTTCGAATTCTTCGTCTTCGGTGTCCGAATTGAAAAGTTGCGCAAGCGTGGTATCCAAAATGGCCGGTTCCGTCTCGTCGAAGTCATCGGAGTCAGTGTCGCTGTTGTTCTGTGAATCCTGCCTTCCGGAAAGCTCGGACCACAGTTGTGACCGAAATATCTGCCCAGGCATTTACGATCCACTGGCAAATGTTGGCGTATGTCGTCCGGCGCTGTCTGTTCGCCTTCGGAGCTGTGTGAAAAAAGCCACCCGGCCTCTTCGCGTAAACTTCCCTTAACCACTCGCTCATCTTTTCTTCATCCATCCATCCCTTCGAGTTAGCTTTTATGATGACGCCGGCTGGAAAGGTCTCTTTTGGCAAGGTCTTCCTTTTGAATATCACCATGGGTGGAAGTTAGCATGGCAAGCTAGAACCACAGTGAAGGATGACTTCTCATTCCCTGTGGTGCGAATATTCACCGTACGTGCTCCCGTTCCACAGTGCGGTTCACAGGAATATCAGTTGCTGTGAAATACGGTAGTAATCCGTGTGCGGATGGAGAGATTGCGTCTTTTTATGAACCGGATCCTTGTCGCTTTGTAGGAGCCATTTTGTGGTCTTTACAGATGTAAACAGGAAATGAAACGTACGGTGATATCCGCGCGTTTTTTCTTCTTCTTCCGGGGGCGGGTGGTTGCTTACAGTAGAAGAAGAAGCGCTTCCTGTTCTATGGGGGCGGGTGCTTTCCTTGGCGGTTGCTTGCGTAGAAGAAGAAGCGCTTCCTGTTCTACCGGGAAAAAAGATGGCGGCTGTTTACCGAAGTTGCGAGAGCGAAACTTTATGAAAATGAATCGTAATAAAGCGCACCGGGTTATAAGGCGCACTGTCAGCTTTTGAGAAAATGTGTGGTTTTTAGGTGCGCCTTATAGTGCGGAAAATACGGTAGTGAAAATATCTCCATGTTAGCAAACTCGACTTCTGGCTCCGCCATGATCAGACACGCCCCCCTCCCCTCCCTCCCTCTCCTCCCTCCACACTGACACACACAGAGCGCACGTCTCTCTTCTCCGGCTTGTGACACAAGAAGAATCAGAACGATAACAGAGCAGCGCTCCGATAAAACACACTTTATACTACATAAAAAGTAACGTAAAATAACGCAGTAACGCATCATGTAGTAACGGTAACTGAGTTACTGAATATAAAAAATAACGCGTTAGATTACTAGTTACCGCCAAAACTAACGGCGTTACAGTAACGCGTTACTTTGTAACGCGTTAGTCCCAACACTGGTCACTATAAAGTTATACAAGCCTTGCTTGTTCAATATTCAATGCAAAACTTGTTTGGGTCCCTATTAAAAGGTTAATTTGTTCAACCTTGGCCCGGGGCTTTGTTCAGTTTTAAATTTTGGCCCACTCTGTATTTGAGTTTGACACCCCTGGGTTAGAGTGTCCGCCCTGAGATCCATAGGTTGTGAGTTCAAACCCTGGCCGAGTCATACAAAATACTATAAAAATGGGGCCCATTACCTCCCTGCTTGGCACTCAGCATTAAGGGTTGGAATTGGGGGTTAAATCACCAAAAATTATTCCCGGGCGCGGCCACTGCTGCTGCTCACTGCTCCCCTCACCTCCTAGGAGGTGATCAAGGGTGATGGGTCAAGTGCAGAGAATAATTTCGCCACACTTAGTGTGTGTGTGACAATCATTGGTACTTTTTAACTTAAACGTGTGCCCAATATTGTATCATGATGCCATGGATGTGGAATAAAATGAGTGTCTCCATGGCGACAGCTGGTAGAACACACAAAATCTTCATTTAAATAGGGCGTTCTGCACCACTTTTGCACTTCAATTGCACAAGCAGTCTTGGAAGATCACCCACAACATGCCCAGGAGGTGATTTATTTTTATTTTTTTTGCACTTGTTATTTGGGGTCTCAGTAGATCCGGCCCACGGTGTTTTTGAAACATGCCCCAAGAGTGCTAAATATAAAGACTATTTTCACCTCGACACGGTTAAATTGCTTAACTGCAGTGCCTGCAAATACAAAATGGTTGCTTTTCCCCGGGAACTGATACTCTTTATTCTCAGTTTTCGGGGGTCTCGGTGACTGGATGTGCATGTAATGTTGTTTAAGGTAGAAGGAATTTACATATAAATTGGGAAGTGGGGGTTACCCGGAAGGTGCTGACAACACAAGCTTGTCGAGCAAGGCTGGTATTTGTCATTTACTCATGTTTTCAAAAAGGGTTTGATAGCTCATGCATCAGGGTGTTTTTTTTTTTGGCCCATAGACCCCAAACATTGTTTTTTGCCTCCTGAAATAGAAACTCTCAGAGCAGTTGTTTGCAACATAGCCGCTGTTTTGTCTGCAGTCAACACTGCACTGATTAAGGTCATTAAAACTCACTTTAGTACATTACTGGTTGTGTTGTCGGAAAACTTCCTCCATAGGTCGGTTCAATTCATGCATTTCCAAGCCATATAGCACTGTTGCCTTTGCCATTCTGACCACTTTAGTCTAGTCTATCACTAGAGAAGAGTGCTATATAAATATAATTCACTTCACTTCACTTCACTTATTGTTGTAATGATACCAATATTTTATACTAAAATTATTTCGGTACTTTTCTAAATAAAGGGGACCACAACAAATTGGCATTATTGGCTTTATTTTAACAAAAAATCTTAGGGTACATTAAACATATGTTTATTATTGCAGTTAAGGCCTTAAATAAAGTAGTGAACATACTAGACAACTTGTCTTTTAGTTGTAAGTAAACAATTATAGCATTATATACTATTATTTTTGTCAACATTATTAAGGACAAGTGGTAGAAAATTAATTATTTATTGACTTGTTCATTTACTGTTAATATCGGCTTACTTCCTGTTTCAACATGTTTTATTTACACTTCTGTTAAAATGTAACAATTACTTATTCTTCTGTTGTTTGATACTTTACATTAGTTTTGGATGATACCACACATTTGGGTATCAATCCGATACCAAGTAGTTACAGGATCATACATTGGTCAAAGTCAAAGTCCTCATGTGTCCAGGGACGTATTTACTGAGTTTATAAGCATAATATACATTTTTTTTAAACGAA
This sequence comes from Nerophis lumbriciformis, assembly GCF_033978685.3. Lineage (NCBI taxonomy): Eukaryota > Metazoa > Chordata > Actinopteri > Syngnathiformes > Syngnathidae > Nerophis > Nerophis lumbriciformis. Next base: position 4,277,975 of record NC_084566.2, read on the forward strand.
AGAAGATTTTGTGATGCTAAAAATATCGACGTAATCATAGTAGTATCGACTCGATACGTGCTTGTACTTGATATCATTACAGTGGATGTCAGGTGTAGATCCACCCATGGCGTTTGTTTACACTTTGATGCCGGTGAGCTACGGTGTGTAGTGAAGCATGTTTAGCTATTCCTCGTCCTGCAGGGGTGATACTTGTAAGAAACTTACTTTATTACCGCCATGGAGACCAGGATTAGTGATTTAGAAGTAGCTAAAACATTGTCTTTATCTTTGGTTTTTAGGCCAAAATGCGTCCATTCTCCCTTTTCTGTCTACACACTGTGTCTGCTTGTATGTACTCTGTGATTGTGCGCTGCCGAACATGCTCCTCTTCTTTTAAACCCAGCAATGACTCGACGTGACGATGATGTCTTTTAGTAGTAAGTAAACAATTATATTATTATATACTATTATTTTTGTCAACATTATTAAGGACAAGTGGTAGAAAATGTATTATTAATCGACTTGTACATGTACCGTTAATATCGGCTTACTTCCTGTTTCAACATGTTTTATTTACACTTCTGTTAAAATGTAAGTAAGTACTCTGTGATTGTGCGCTGCCGAACATGCTCCTCTGCTCGTAAACCCAGCAATGACTCGACGTAAAAGGCAGTATCGTACCGAAAATACTTAATTAGTATCGCGGTACTATACCAATACCGGTATACCGCATAACCCTAATATGAATGGTATATGCATTGCAAGCCTTCCACACTGCTTTCACACAACATCTCGTTATGTTAACATGAAACTTACCCTAAAATGGCTAGACCACTAATCTTTTTTTTGGAAAGAAAACAATCAGAAACTTCTATTTTTTTCAGTATTGATAATAGTTTGTGTACATCATTAAAAAAGGTAAGGTCTATTCAGGTGTACTGGAGAGGAGGCCACGCCGGATAGTCGAACCTCGGATTCAGGAGGAACAGTGTGGTTTTCGTCCTGGTCGTGGAACTGTGGACCAGCTCTATACTCTCGGCAGGGTCCTTGAGGGTGCATGGGAGTTTGCCCAACCAGTCTACATGTGCTTTGTGGACTTGGAGAAGGCATTCGACCGTGTCCCTCGGGAAGTCCTGTGGGGAGTGCTCAGAGAGTATGGGGTTTCGGACTGTCTGATTGTGGCGGTCCGCTCCCTGTATGATCAGTGTCAGAGCTTGGTTCGCATTGCCGGCAGTAAGTCGGACACGTTTCCGGTGAGGGTTGGACTCCGCCAAGGCTGCCCTTTGTCACCGATTCTGTTCATAACTTTTATGGACAGAATTTCTAGGCGCAGTCAAGGCGTTGAGGGGATCCGGTTTGGTGGCTGCAGGATTAGGTCTCTGCTTTTTGCAGATGATTTGGTCCTGATGGCTTCATCTGGCCAGGATCTTCAGCTCTCACTGGATCGGTTCGCAGCCGAGTGTGAAGCGACTGGGATGAGAATCAGCACCTCCAAGTCCGAGTCCATGGTTCTCGCCCGGAAAAGGGTGGAGTGCCATCTCCGGGTTGGGGAGGTGATCTTGCCCCAAGTGGAGGAGTTCAAGTACCTCGGAGTCTTGTTCACGAGTGAGGGAAGAGTGGATCGTGAGATCGACAGGCGGATCGGTGCGGCGTCTTCAGTAATGCGGACGCTGTATCGATCCGTTGTGGTGAAGAAGGAGCTGAGCCGGAAGGCAAAGCTCTCAATTTACCGGTCGATCTACGTTCCCATCCTCACCTATGGTCATGAGCTTTGGGTTATGACCGAAAGGACAAGATCACGGGTACAAGCGGCCGAAATGAGTTTCCTCCGCCGGGTGGCGGGGCTCTCCCTTAGAGATAGGGTGAGAAGCTCTGTCATCCGGGGGGAGCTCAAAGTAAAGCCGCTGCTCCTCCGCATCGAGAGGAGCCAGATGAGGTGGTTCGGGCATCTGGTCAGGATGCCACCCGAGCGCCTCCCTAAGGAGGTGTTTAGGGCATGTCCAACCGGTAGGAGGCCACGAGGAAGACCCAGGACACGTTGGGAAGACTATGTCTCCCGGCTGGCCTGGGAACGCCTCGGGATCCCCCGGGAGGAGCTGGACGAAGTGGCTGGGGAGAGGGAAGTCTGGGCTTCCCTGCTTAGGCTGCTGCCCCCGCGACCCGACCTCGGATAAGCGGAAGAAGATGGATGGATGGATGGATTAAAAAAAAGAAAGAAAAAAAAAAAAAAAAAAAAAAACCCCCCAAACAAGTTTTCTTAAAAAGCCCACAGATGTGTTTTTGTTTTCCTGTCAAAGAAAGTTTCGTACATGAATAAGCAACAACCCCATTGTTCATCATGAGCGTGTCTGCTCGGATTTATATCATCTCTGCAGCAGAAATAATACAACAACTAAGACCAGCTGCCTGCTGCTCGCCCATCACACAAACAGCGTTTGATGTAAAACAAAATAGGTAAGAAATGTACTTTACAAAAAAGTGTGGAAAAAGTGCAATACGGCTGGTTAACTGTTTCCATTTTTATAGATGATTCCCCAGATGGAGTCTGGTGCTTCTTCTTCTTCTTTTCTATCTCCAAAAATGGTTCCATATTCACATCTCTTGCAATTCTGACATCCATAGGCCTGGACATTTATGAGAGGCATCACCAAAGTACGTCTTTGCGTAGCAGGGGGATGGAAACAAGACTTGATATCAGGTTTGTAGAAAAAATATATATTAAAAATAATCAATCAGGAGTAGGGATGTCCGATAATGGCTTTTTGCCGATATCCGATATTCCGATATTGTCCAACTCTTTAATTACCGATACCAATATCAACCGATATCAACCGATATATACAGTCGTGGAATTAACACATTATTATGCCTAATTTGGACAACCAGGTATGGTGAAGATAAGGTACTTTAAAAAAAAATAAAAATAAGATAAATAAATTAAAAACATTTTCTTGAATAAAAAAGAAAGTAAAACAATATAAAAAGAGTTACATTGAAACTAGTAATTCATGAAAATTAGTCAAATTAACTGTTAAAGGTTAGTACTATTAGTGGACCAGCAGCACGCACAATCATGTGTGCTTACGGACTGTATCCCTTGCAGACGGTATTGATATATATTGATATATAATGTAGGAACCAGAATATTAATAACAGAAAGAAACAACCCTTTTGTGTGAATGAGTGTAAATGAGTGTAAATGGGGGAGGGAGGTTTTTTGGGTTGGTGCACTAATTGTAAGTGTATCTTGTGTTTTTTATGTTGATTTAATAAAAAAAATTAAAATAAAAAAAACCCCAAAACAAACGATACCGATAATAAAAAAAAACGATACCGATAATTTCCGATATTACATTTTAACGCATTTATCGGCAGGCCGATATTATTGGACATCTCTAATCAGGAGTATCCAAACTTTCCAGCGTGGGCTGCATGAAGTGGAATTTGTCACACCGCGGTGAGGGAAGTCTTGTCTTGGTTTTTTCTGTCTTGTGATTTGCATGTTTTATTTTGAAAAGCAACTCCTCTTGTTTCAGATCACGGGTCCTTCCTCTTGTGTCACCAGTCTGACGTCATTCCTGACCCTTGATTGTTTCCAACTGTTTCCCATTACCCTCATGTTCCATATAAGCCCATGCCTCCCCTTGTTCTGTGCCAGATTGTCTCGAGCTTCCGTGCCTGTCTTGCGTTCCAAGTTCATGTTCATGTCCATGCCTTGCCTCGTTCCACGTCTACGTCCTTGTTTCCAGAAATTCCCACGCTGTAATTTTGAGTTAACTTTTTCTCCTCCCTCAGAGCGACTTTTGTTATCTAGCCTTTTTTCAACCGCAGTGGTGAGTTATGATTTTTTCCTAATGATCTTTCCTCAAAGTTGTTGAGTGATTTTTTGTTTACATTTATTAGAGTACCGGTAGTAATTTTCATAGTCATTATTTTCTTCCTCCTGTTGGAGCGTTTTTTGTTAAAGTTTTTGATAGCAGATACGGTGCTAATTATAATTTGTCTTTATTTTTGTATTTCCTCCTTTTGGAGTGATTTTCGGTTTTTCCCTTTTTGGAACATTTTTTCGCCATCTATTTTTGTGATTCATAGTATTTGAATTTACTCTGCTCTGGAGGTTTAAATAGTTTTTCAAAATAAAAGCTTTATTTAGAATCCCATCTCTGCATCTGACTCCCTTCCTTCGTCCAAGCCTGACAGAATTAAAAGACGGGCCGTCTTGATGCTAAATAAGTCGATACATAGCTGAACAAAACCTAGCTTGACAACGCAAATAATAAAATAATAATAAAACCCTTTAGACACCCCAGACTTTACATCCTATGACTTGGAGTAGTTTGCATGACAGTTTTGGGGGTTTTACGTTGTTTTTCCTGTGTTTAGCGGTTCTTCCCGCCAAGCGCTTTATGTTTGTTCCACTCCCTGTTTTGGTTTTGTCTCGCAGTGAGTTCACCACTATTTCTGAGTGTTGTTCTTCCCACCTGCTTTTGATTAGTGACCAGCCTCCGATCACTAATCTGGAGGGTGTGTCTGCCAGTGTTGCCTTCCTTGCATCGCCGGATCATTGAAGCAACGCTCATTGGGTGTCTTTTTGAACTTTAACCGCCTCGTCCCTAATTAAAAGGACCTTCATCGCCCACTGTCTCTGCATCCTGGGGTGCCACCGACATGCTGTATCATGGTACCGAGTGAGTGAACCGCAAAGTGACGAAGGAACGCTCTAATTTAGGGATGTCCGATAATGGCTTTTTGCCGATATCCGATATTCCGATATTGTCCAACTCTTTAATTACCGATACTGATATCAACCGATACCGATATCAACCGATATATGCAGTCGTGGAATTAACACATTATTATGCCTAATTTGGACAACCAGGTATGGTGAAGATAAGGTACTTTTTAATAAAATTAATAAAATAAGATAAATAAATTAAAAACATTTTCTTGAATAAAAAAGAAAGTAAAACAATATGAAAACAGTTACATAGAAACTAGTAATTAATGAAAATGAGTAAAATTAACTGTTAAAGGTTAGTACTATTAGTGGACCAGCAGCACGCACAATCATGTGTGCTTACGGACTGTATCCCTTGCAGACTGTATTGATATATATTGATATATAATGTAGGAACCAGAATATTAATAACAGAAAGAAACAACCCTTTTGTGTGAATGAGTGTGAATGGGGGAGGGAGGATTTTTGGGTTGATGCACTAATTGTAAGTGTATCTTGTGTTTTTTATGTTGATTTAATTAAAAAAAAAAAAAGATACAGATACCGATAATAAAAAAAAAACGATACCGATAATTTCCGATATTACATTTTTACGCATTTATCTGCCGATAATAGCGGCAGGCCGATATTAGGGGTGTAACTGATGTCCGATATTATCGGACATCTCTACTCTAATTCCAAATGTTTTTACGTGACTTTATATCATTTGAACTCTTTAACGATTTACCAAAGCAGTGCGATTACTAACTGTACATAAACATCCTTGTTGAGCCCTCAAATCATGCAACAATTAAGTTGTAGACAGACATAGATATGAATACAAAAATGTTGGTGGCACTGCATCTTTACATAATATTGATAAATGATGGATTCATGTTAACTCAGCAGTGTTGACTTAAGCAAATGCTTTCCTAAGAAACAAATATTATTTATTATGATCTGAAACATAATGCAACACTATTCCTAAACTTGTCAAAGTGTGTTTGTATTACTATTTAAACCGTCTTATAGACTGTCACAGCCTTTATGTTGGGTTTTGTTGCTGTTTTGGGTTCATTCCTGTTCTGTGCTTTTATTTTGGCGGCTTTTCCGTTTTTGTTGGTGTTTTCCCGTGGCTGTTTGACTTCTGTCCCAGAGCACTTCCCCTCACCTGCTCTCTGTTTGCAATCAAGACTATTTAAGTTGATCCTTTTCCTACCGTCATATTATTGTTGATGTGTTATTGATTCCCTGGTGACCATAGACCAGTGTTTTTCAACCTTTTTTGAGCCAAGGCACATTTTTTGCGTTGAAAAAATACGGAGGCACACCACCAGCAGACACCATTAAAAAACGAAACTCAGCTGACAGTAAAAAGTCGTTGTCGCAATTGTTGGATATGACTTTAAACCATAACCAAGCATGCACCAATATAGCTCTTGTCTCAAAATAGGTGTACTGTCACATCACGCCGTGACTTATTTGGAGTTTATTGCTGTTTTCCTGTGTGTCGTGTTTTAGTTCTTGTCTTGCACTCCTATTTTGGTGGCTTATTCTCTTTCTTTGGTATTTTCCTGTTTAGCAATCAAGAAGATTTTTGTTGTTTTTATCCTTCTTTATGGGGACATTGTTGATTGTCGTGTCATGTTCGGATGAACTTTGTGGATGCCGTCTTTGCTCCCCAATAAGTCTTTGCTGTCGTCCAGCATTCTGTTTTTGTTTATTTTGCAGCAAGTTCAGTTTTAGTTTTGTTCTGCATATCCTTCCCTAAGCTTCAATGCCTTTTCTTAGGGGCACTCACCTTGTGTTTATTTTTGGTTTAAGCATTAGACACCTTTTTACCTGCACGCTGCCTCTCGCTGTTTCCGACATCTACAAAGCAATTAACTACCTGATGCCACCTACTGATATGGAAGAGTATTACACGGTTACTCTACCAAGCTCTAGAAAGCACCAACACTCAACAACGGCACATTGTTTGCATTTTGGTGGCTTATTCTCTTTCTTTGGTATTTTCCTGTTTAGCAATCAAGAAGATTTTTGTTGTTTTTATCCTTCTTTATGGGGACATTGTTGATTGTCGTGTCATGTTCGGATGAACTTTGTGGATGCCGTCTTTGCTCCCCAATAAGTCTTTGCTGTCGTCCAGCATTCTGTTTTTGTTTATTTTGCAGCAAGTTCAGTTTTAGTTTTGTTCTGCATATCCTTCCCTAAGCTTCAATGCCTTTTCTTAGGGGCACTCACCTTGTGTTTATTTTTGGTTTAAGCATTAGACACCTTTTTACCTGCACGCTGCCTCTCGCTGTTTCCGACATCTACAAAGCAATTAACTACCTGATGCCACCTACTGATATGGAAGAGTATTACACGGTTACTCTACCAAGCTCTAGAAAGCACCAACACTCAACAACGGCACATTGTTTGCATTTTGGTGGCTTATTCTCTTTCTTTGGTATTTTCCTGTTTAGCAATCAAGAAGATTTTTGTTGTTTTTATCCTTCTTTATGGGGACATTGTTGATTGTCGTGTCATGTTCGGATGAACTTTGTGGATGCCGTCTTTGCTCCCCAATAAGTCTTTGCTGTCGTCCAGCATTCTGTTTTTGTTTATTTTGCAGCAAGTTCAGTTTTAGTTTTGTTCTGCATATCCTTCCCTAAGCTTCAATGCCTTTTCTTAGGGGCACTCACCTTGTGTTTATTTTTGGTTTAAGCATTAGACACCTTTTTACCTGCACGCTGCCTCTCGCTGTTTCCGACATCTACAAAGCAATTAACTACCTGATGCCACCTACTGATATGGAAGAGTATTACACGGTTACTCTACCAAGCTCTAGAAAGCACCAACACTCAACAACGGCACATTGTTTGCAGACTATAATTACTGGTTTGCAAAAAATATTTTTTACCCACATAGGTGAAATTAGATAATCTCCCACGGCACACCAGACTGTATCTCACGGCACATTAGTGGGCCGTGGCACAGTGGTTGAAAAACACTGCCATAGACCATCCTTTTTGATGCTAGATACACTCGTACGTTGTAGACGCCGTCTGCGCTACATTTTCCTAGAAGTTCCTATGTCGTGCGAAATTCTGTACCCCTGAAATACAAACCCCGTTTCCATATGAGTTGGGAAATTGTGTTAGATGTAAATATAAACGGAATACAATGATTTGCAAATCCTTTTCAAATCATTTGACCCGAAAGATGGTGAACTATGCCTGGGCAGGGCGAAGCCAGAGGAAACTCTGGTGGAGGCCCGCAGCGGTCCTGACGTGCAAATCGGTCGTACGACCTGAGTATAGGGGCGAAAGACTAATCAAATATCATTGTCTACAAAGACAACATATTTGATGTTCAAACTCATAAACTTTATTTTTTTAGAAGATAAATATGTTGTCTACAAAGACAACATATTTGATGTTCAAACTCATAAACTTTTTTTTTTTTTTGCAAATAATAATTAACTTAAAATTTCATGGCTGCAACACGTGCCAAAGTAGTTGGGAAAGGCCATGTTCACCACTGTGTTACATGGCCTTTCCTTTTAACAACACTCAGTAAACGTTTGGGAACTGAGGAGACACCTTTTTGAAGCTTCTCAGGTGGAATTCTTTCCCATTCTTGCTTGATGTACAGCTTAAGTTATTCAACAGTCCGGGGGTCTCCGTTATGATATTTTAGGCTTCATAATGCGCCACACATTTTCAATGGGAGACAGGTCTGGACTACAGGCAGGCCAGTCTAGTACCCGCACTCTTTTACTATGAAGCCACGTTGATGTAACACGTGGCTTGGCATTGTCTTGCTGAAATAAGCAGGGGCGTCCATGGTAACGTTGCTTGGATGGCAACATATGTTGCTCCAAAACCTGTATGCACCTTTCAGCATTAATGGCGCCTTCACAGATGTGTAAGTTACCCATGTCTTGGGCACTAATACACCCCCATACCATCACAGATGCTGGCTTTTCAACTTTGCGCCTACAACAATCTGGATGGTTCTTTTCCTCTTTGGTCCGGAGGACACGACGCCCACAGTTTCCAAAAACAATTTGAAATGTGGACTCGTCAGACCACAGAACACTTTTCCACTTTGTATCAGTCCATCTTAGATGAGCTCAGGCCCAGCGAAGCCGACGGCATTTCTGGGTGTTGTTGATAAACGGTTTTCGCCTTGCATAGGAGAGTTTTAACTTGCACTTACAGATGTAGCCACCAACTGTAGTTACTGACAGTGGGTTTCTGAAGTGTTCCTGAGCCCATGTGGTGATATCCTTTACACACTGATGTCGCTTGTTGATGCAGTACAGCCTGAGGGATCGAAAGTCACGGGCTTAGCTGCTTACGTGCAGTGATTTCTCCAGATTCTCTGAACCCTTTGATGATATTACGGACCGTAGATGGTGAAATCCCTAAATTCCTTGCAATAGCTGGTTGAGAAAGTTTTTTCTTAAACTGTTCCAACAATTTGCTCACGCATTTGTTGAGAAAGTGGTGACCCTCGCCCCATCCTTGTTTGTGAATGACGGTAGAAAATGGATGGATGGATGGAAGATTAGCTTCCTAGCATCGCCTCCGTTGGAGCGCCTTTTTGTTGCATTTGGTCGTTTTTGTTCTTAGCACCTTTTTCCCTTTGTAGCCGGAGCGTTGTGAGTTAATATTTTTGTTAGTTTAGTGGTCAGGTTAGATCTGTTTTGATAGCCTGTTTTGTTTTCCCGTTTTGGACCCCTTCCCTTGTCAGAATAAGTATATGTTTCTGAAATCCTGCATTTGTGTGAAGTGAAGTGAAGTGAATTATATTTATATAGCGCTGTTCTCTAGTGATTCAAAGCGCTCTGCATAGTGAAACCCAATATCTAAGTTACATTTTTAAACCACTGTGGGTGGCACTGGGAGCAGGTGGGTAAAGTGCCTTGCCCAAGGACATAACAGCAGTGACTAGGATGGCAGAAGCGGGGATCGAACCTGGAACCCTCAAGTTTTTGGCACGGCCACTCTACCAACCGAGCTATACCGCCCGTGTTAAAATAATTGTATCTAAGTTATCACAAAACTTTGTGTTTCAATGAGTTCCCGGCGAGCAGACAAAAGCTGTCTTTAATCCTACCAAGCAGAAGGCTAGTAAAACTCCACTGTGTAGGATGGGAAGCAACATGAAGGTGTTCTGTTTCTTTCATTTATTGTAATCAACATAAAGATATTGTCGTGACCCAAGAACTACAAAGCGGAGAGGAAGCAGGGCCTGACTCCCCTCAAGGCGACCGTTTCTGTGAACTGTTTTACGACCTTTTCTTTGAACTGTTGTAATCAAATGCGATGACTGTTTACGACCCCCGTTCCTTAGAAACAGCTGTTGCCATGTAATCAGGGAAATTCCAAATAAAAGAGGAGGCGTACAATCTTTCGCCAGAGCGTAATGACACTATACAAGGGTACAGATGTACACGTTTCTCCTCACTGAGCCAAATTGAATTTTGTCTCTGTTTGATTATTTGCTTTTTGTCTTATTGAATAGATGTCATCAGTGTTTGAACCTGACAGCCCATGTCCATAGTCCTATTCGGGTTACAAGGAAGTCTTTTACATTTAGAAAAAAATATATTAATAATATGACTCCTTTTAACGCGCCTTTTGAATGAAAACAGACCTGAATAGACCCGCTCATTAATCCGGTGCGCCTTATGGTCCGGAAAACACGGTAAGCATTTTCCACTTCAACTTTATGGTGGTAGTGTCCGTCAATAAATGAAAAAGGTAATACGACCGGACATAACCTCCTGCTGAAAAGGTATTTCACGTGTTGAGAGCCAAACAAATAAAGGCTGTCTCCTTATTAGCAGCTTATAAACCCAACATTGATTTTTGCCTGATAGGAAAGGTCAGGACAAATGATTTGCACAACTATTTATAAGACGTCCGTCGAGCAATGTAACAAATGGCTGCTCCTGTGCGTCTCAGCGGGCAGAACAAATGGGGGATCGGGAAGGCTACTTCTAAAATGTCATTCCATAAGTCAAATCCATAGATAAATGCCAAAGTGTCACGCGTTAGCTGCTGACCTGAGGATTGCTGTGCTATTGTCTGATCAATTGGTTTCATTGACTGTGAAAGTCGTTTTTGGGTGTTTTGTTTCTCTGTCGCTTCTCACTTCCTATCATCCTTACTGCGAGTGTCAAGCCTGGGTCAGAAATAGGACTCAGATGCAGAGGTGGGGAATAATCCGGCAGGCTTTTATTTTGAAAAGTTCACTTTTCACCTCTCGAGTCAGGGCAATACTTACTTACTTAGACTTAGTTCCTCCCATTCCTGTTGGAACATTGGGCGACGAGTCCCCTCCATTTGTTCCGGTCACTGGCGACTCTTCTTGCTCCATGCCAGCTGACTCCCATCTCTCTCAGGTCTTCCTTGGCTGTTTGTCTCCACGTCTTCTTTGGCCGTTTTCTCTTCCTCTTCCCCCCTTCTGGCACCCAGTCCATTGCCACACTTGCCGGTCTCTCTCTTAGCAGTCGGAGTACATGTCCAGCCATTCTCCTTCTCATGTCAGAGACTATGTCAGACAATGGTGCTATACCCCTGCCCTTCTCATCACCTCTTCATTGGTGATGTGGTCTCTCCATGAGTTCTTCAAGATGTATCTGTCCCACCGTCGGTGGAAGACATCCAGCTTGTTAGGAATGCTTAATGTCTTCATCCACGTCTCACAGGCATAGGTCACTGTAGGGATGACCACTGACATATAGAGGCGCAGCTTTGTGGACGTACTGATAGATTTTGATGACCAGATGTTCCGGAGGCGTTGGAAGACTCCTGCAGCTTTTCCGATTCTGGTCTGTACATCCTTTTCTGCGTCTCCAGTGTTTGAGATGTTCCTTCCAAGATACGTGAAGTTCTCAACGTACTCTATGCCTTGTTCGCCTACGGTGAGCAGTGGAACGTTTTGGTCTTGTGCGACGGTCATGGCCTTGGTCTTCTCTTGGCTTATACGCAGGCCGACTTTTTCCCCTTGCTCATGCAGATTGTTGGTAAATTTTTGGAGCGCAGCGTAGGAATGGCTAAGCAGAGCCAAGTCGTCAGCAAATTCCAGATCTGCCAGTCTGCCCCCTCCCCACTTAATGCCGAGGTTTGCCCCAACGACAGACTTCCTCATGACAAAGTCTATGACAATGATGAACAGTAAGGGAGACAAGATGCAACCCTGTATTACCCCGGTCACAATGTCAAAGTCGTCGGTTGTGCTGTTGGTGGTTTTCACTCGACAGGTGGAGTTGTGGTACAGGGCTCTGAAGATGTTGACATACTTTGATGGTATACCGTATAGCTGGGGGATCTGCCACAGTGATTCTCGGTGGATGCTGTCGAAGGCTTTCTTGAAATCGATGTAATTGATGATGAGGGGTGTCTGGAGTTCTTGGCACTGTTCTATGATGTTGCGAAGAGTGAAGATCTGTTCCGCGCAAGACCTTCCTTTTCGGAAGCCGGCTTGCTCTTCCCTTAAGATGTTATCTACCTTGTCTTTTAGGCGTTGGAGCAGCACACTACAGTAAACCTTGCCTGGGATCGACAGCAGTGTGATTCCCCGCTTCATATGGGGCATCACACTGCAGGGCAATACAACAACGGCTATAAACTTTAACAACGAGGCGAAAAGGTTTCACAAAATGTGAACAAACCGAAAATCACTCCAAAAGGAGGAAACAAAAATATCTACCTCTAACTACACTAGCGAGGAATATAACTATGAAATTTAAACAACAAGACGCTCCAAAAAGGAGAAGGGGAAAAAATGGGCTATAAAGGTTCTACACCGATTCTTATCTAGAGAAATAATTAACAAAAGGTCACTAAAAAATGAGGAAAAGAAGAGAGTAAACTGAACTCACCACTGCGACTTGAAAACTTAACAAACAAAAATTCACTCTGCTTAAAACCTCTAAAGGCTTAGTTGGCCACATGCGTGGACAGCACCTTTTAGCTCTTATTTCCAAAATTGTGTACACTACTGAATTGGGGTCTTATGGCCCTAATATGGGCACTTATACTGCCATCTAGTGGTGTCAGAAGAGTATAACATACAAAGGAATTTGGGGGGAAAAAGTGTAAAAATATGAATTAGCATGTCACTAAACATGCTACTTAGTCTGTCACTAAACATACTACTTAGTCCATAAGTAACATTTGTTACTTATGGACTAAGTACATCATATAACAAGGTGATTCTTAATTTGTATTCTAATTAGGGTCCAATAAGCCCAAATAGCAAAGAGAAATAAAAAAAGCATGTAAACAAACAGCTTGGTCCTTAAAAGGTTTTAATTAAGAGGAGAAAAGGAAAACTCAAAATACCATCTGGGAAATTCAGGATCTGGATAACAAGACGAGACAAGGCTTGGGTATGATGCTGGAGATGCACGAGACATTCTGGCACAGAACAAAGGGAGGTGTGGGCTTATAAGACACATGGGGGTAATGGGGAACAAGTGGAAACAATCAGGGTTCAGGGATGACATCAGACTGATGACACATGAGGAAGAGCAAGTGACCTGAAACGAGAGGAGAGTTACTTTTCAAACTAAAACATGAAATTCACATGATACAAAAAAAACCAAGACAAGACATCCCTCACAGCAAGAAGCTGACACTTTCCCAGTGGGAGGTGTAGGCTTTTTAGAAAATGATGATTAGAAAAAGGTTGTCAACACTATCAAAAAAAAGATTGACATGTGATGTTTTTTTGCCCAAAAGGATTTTAAAACAATAGCTGTCATGAGCTCACATGACAATCATTATTAGTTTCTTGTATTTTTTTTATTATTTCCTGTCCAGCGCTCTTATTTTTCCGTTCCACTTCCTGTTTGCCTCCATTCTTTGAGTCTGAGCACTTGGTCCCTGATTGGCAGTCAGGATGCTTCTTATATGGGCTGGACCATTTTACACGTTTGGTTTTTGTGTTTGTTACCTGCTGTTTCTGCATCTCGGGGTCCAGACAAACACCGTAACGTTACAGTTACCATTGATATGAGGGCGGCATAAATACACATGATATAAGGCAAAGTTATCCACTAATATTAGTTCTAATCTATTAGGGCTGTAATGATTAATTGATCATTTTGATTGGAAAAAAGCTTTATTTAACATTATCTTGCGTTGATTAATTGTTTAAAGGGGAACTGCACTTTTTTTTGGAATTGTGACTTTCGTTCAGAATCATTATGAAAGACATGACGGATGTATTTTTATTTTTTTATACATTCTAAATAGTAAATGCATGTGATCATTCTGCCTTAAAAGCCCATATAAAACATCCAAACACATCAATTAGGGTTTTATATACATGATGTATGTATATATGTAATGTAGTAACATTTAATATTTACGTTTTTTTCTCATTTTAATTTCAAAAACGCATCACGATGTTCGCTTTTTTCAATCATCACTGATTATTTACTCACTGCAGACTTTGTGAAAGCCAACAAACTAATAAAACATCACTTACTGTACAGGGTCTGCTGTCATTAGGAAGCCGACTGCTACGATGTTCATATATTCCCATTTAGTCATGAAGGTGCCTCAAGGGACATGAAGGTGCCTCAACGGACATGAAGGTGCCTCAAGACTCATGAAGGTGCCTCAACGGACATGAAGGTGCCTCAAGGGACATGAAGGTGCCTCAAGTGTCATGAAGGTAACTCAAGGGACATGAAGGTGCCTCAAGACTCATGAAGGTGCCTCAACGGACATGAAGGTGCCTCAAGGGACATGAGGGTGCCTCAAAGGTCATGAAGGTGCCTCAAAGGTCATGAAGGTGCCTCAAAGGTCATGAAGGTGCCTCAACGGACATGAAGGTGCCTCAAGGGTCATGAAGGTGCCTCCGGTCATGAAGGTGCCTCAAGGGACATGAAGGTGCCTCAACGGACATGAAGGTGCCTCAAGACTCATGAAGGTGCCTCAACGGACATGAAGGTGCCTCAAGGGACATGAAGGTGCCTCAAGTGTCATGAAGGTAACTCAAGGGACATGAAGGTGCCTCAAGACTCATGAAGGTGCCTCAACGGAAATGAAGGTGCCTCAAGGGACATGAGGGTGCCTCAAAGGTCATGAAGGTGCCTCAAAGGTCATGAAGGTGCCTCAAAGGTCATGAAGGTGCCTCAACGGACATGAAGGTGCCTCAAGGGTCATGAAGGTGCCTCCGGTCATGAAGGTGCCTCAAGGGACATGAAGGTGCCTCAACGGACATGAAGGTGCCTCAAGACTCATGAAGGTGCCTCAACGGACATGAAGGTGCCTCAAGGGACATGAAGGTGCCTCAAGTGTCATGAAGGTAACTCAAGGGACATGAAGGTGCCTCAAGGGTCATGAAGGTGCCTCAAGTGTCATGAAGGTAACTCAAAGGTCATGAAGGTGCCTCAAGACTCATGAAGATACCTTAACGGACATGAAGGTGCCTCAAAGGACATGAAGGTGCTCATGAAGGTGCCTCAAGGGACATGAAGGTGCCTCAAGACTCAGGAAGGTGCCTCAAGACTCATGAAGGTGCCTCAACGGAAATGAAGGTGCCTCAAGGGACATGAGGGTGCCTCAAAGGTCATGAAGGTGCCTCAAAGGTCATGAAGGTGCCTCAAAGGTCATGAAGGTGCCTCAACGGACATGAAGGTGCCTCAAGGGTCATGAAGGTGCCTCCGGTCATGAAGGTGCCTCAAGGGACATGAAGGTGCCTCAACGGACATGAAGGTGCCTCAAGACTCATGAAGGTGCCTCAACGGACATGAAGGTGCCTCAAGGGACATGAAGGTGCCTCAAGGGTCATGAAGGTAACTCAAGGGACATGAAGGTGCCTCAAGGGTCATGAAGGTGCCTCAAGTGTCATGAAGGTAACTCAAAGGTCATGAAGGTGCCTCAAGACTCATGAAGATACCTTAACGGACATGAAGGTGCCTCAAAGGACATGAAGGTGCTCATGAAGGTGCCTCAAGGGACATGAAGGTGCCTCAAGACTCATGAAGGTGCCTCAGCGGACATGAAGGTGTTTCGAGGGTCATGAAGGAGCCTCAACGGACATGAAGGTGCCTCAAGACTCATGAAGGTGCCTCAAGGATCATGAAGGTGCCTCAAGGATCATGAAGGTGCCTCAGCGGACATGAAGGTGCTTCGAGGGTCATGAAGGAGCCTCAAGGGTCATGAAAGTGCCTCAAGACTCATGAAGGTGCCTCAAAGATCATGAAGGTGCCTCAAGACTCATGAAGGTACCTCAACGGACATGAAGGTGCCTCAAGGGACATGAAGGTGCCTCAAGGGTCATGAAGGTGCCTCAAGTGTCATGAAGGTAACTCAAAGGTCATGAAGGTAACTCAACGGACATGAAGGTGCCTCAAGGGTCATGAAGGTGCCTCAAGGGACATGAAGGTGCCTCAACGGACATGAAGGTGCCTCAAGACTCATGAAGGTGCCTCAACGGACATGAAGGTGCCTCAAGGGACATGAAGGTGCCTCAAGTGTCATGAAGGTAACTCAAGGGACATGAAGGTGCCTCAAGGGTCATGAAGGTGCCTCAAGTGTCATGAAGGTAACTCAAAGGTCATGAAGGTGCCTCAAGACTCATGAAGATACCTTAACAGACATGAAGGTGCCTCAAAGGACATGAAGGTGCTCATGAAGGTGCCTCAAGGGACATGAAGGTGCCTCAAGACTCATGAAGGTGCCTCAGCGGACATGAAGGTGTTTCGAGGGTCATGAAGGAGCCTCAACGGACATGAAGGTGCCTCAAGACTCATGAAGGTGCCTCAAGGATCATGAAGGTGCCTCAAGGATCATGAAGGTGCCTCAAGGATCATGAAGGTGCCTCAGTGGACATGAAGGTGCTTCGAGGGTCATGAAGGAGCCTCAAGGGTCATGAAAGTGCCTCAAGACTCATGAAGGTGCCTCAAAGATCATGAAGGTGCCTCAAGACTCATGAAGGTACCTCAACGGACATGAAGGTGCCTCAAGGGACATGAAGGTGCCTCAAGTGTCATGAAGGTAACTCAAGGGACATGAAGGTGCCTCAAGGGTCATGAAGGTGCCTCAAGTGTCATGAAGGTAACTCAAAGGTCATGAAGGTGCCTCAAAGGTCATGAAGGTGCCTCAACGGACATGAAGGTGCCTCAAGGGTCATGAAGGTGCCTCCGGTCATGAAGGTGCCTCAAAGGACATGAAGGTGCCTCAACGGACATGAAGGTGCCTCAAGACTCATGAAGGTGCCTCAACGGACATGAAGGTGCCTCAAGGGACATGAAGGTGCCTCAAGTCTCATGAAGGTAACTCAAGGGACATGAAGGTGCCTCAAGGGTCATGAAGGTGCCTCAAGTGTCATGAAGGTAACTCAAAGGTCATGAAGGTGCCTCAAGACTCATGAAGATACCTTAACAGACATGAAGGTGCCTCAAAGGACATGAAGGTGCTCATGAAGGTGCCTCAAGGGACATGAAGGTGCCTCAAGACTCATGAAGGTGCCTCAGCGGACATGAAGGTGTTTCGAGGGTCATGAAGGAGCCTCAACGGACATGAAGGTGCCTCAAGACTCATGAAGGTGCCTCAAGGATCATGAAGGTGCCTCAAGGATCATGAAGGTGCCTCAGCGGGCATGAAGGTGCTTCGAGGGTCATGAAGGAGCCTCAAGGGTCATGAAAGTGCCTCAAGACTCATGAAGGTGCCTCAAAGATCATGAAGGTGCCTCAAGACTCATGAAGGTGCCTCAACGGACATGAAGGTGCCTCAAGGGACATGAAGGTGCCTCAAGTGTCATGAAGGTAACTCAAGGGACATGAAAGTGCCTCAAGGGTCATGAAGGTGCCTCAAGTGTCATGAAGGTAACTCAAAGGTCATGAAGGTGCCTCAAGACTCATGAAGATACCTTAACAGACATGAAGGTGCCTCAAGACTCATGAAGGTGCCTCAGCGGACATGAAGGTGTTTCGAGGGTCATGAAGGAGCCTCAACGGACATGAAGGTGCCTCAAGACTCATGAAGGTGCCTCAAGGATCATGAAGGTGCCTCAAGGATCATGAAGGTGCCTCAGCGGACATGAAGGAGCCTCGAGGGTCATGAAGGAGCCTCAAGGGTCATGAAAGTGCCTCAAGACTCATGAAGGTGCCTCAAAGATCATGAAGGTGCCTCAAGACTCATGAAGGTACCTCAAGGGTTATGAAAGTGCCTCAAGGGACATGAAGGTGCCTCAATGGACATGAAGGTGCCTCAAGACTCATGAAGGTGCCTCAAGGGTCATGAAGGTGCCTCAAGGGTTATGAAGGTGCCTCAAGGGTTATGAAAGTGCCTCAAGGGTCATGAAGGTGCCTCAAGTGTCATGAAGGTAACTCAAGGGACATGAAGGTGCCTCAAGGGTCATGAAGGTGCCTCAAGTGTCATGAAGGTAACTCAAAGGTCATGAAGGTGCCTCAAGACTCATGAAGATACCTTAACAGACATGAAGGTGCCTCAAAGGACATGAAGGTGCTCATGAAGGTGCCTCAAGGGACATGAAGGTGCCTCAAGACTCATGAAGGTGCCTCAGCGGACATGAAGGTGTTTCGAGGGTCATGAAGGAGCCTCAACGGACATGAAGGTGCCTCAAGACTCATGAAGGTGCCTCAAGGATCATGAAGGTGCCTCAAGGATCATGAAGGTGCCTCAGTGGACATGAAGGTGCTTCGAGGGTCATGAAGGAGCCTCAAGGGTCATGAAAGTGCCTCAAGACTCATGAAGGTGCCTCAAAGATCATGAAGGTGCCTCAAGACTCATGAAGGTACCTCAACGGACATGAAGGTGCCTCAAGGGACATGAAGGTGCCTCAAGTGTCATGAAGGTAACTCAAGGGACATGAAGGTGCCTCAAGGGTCATGAAGGTGCCTCAAGTGTCATGAAGGTAACTCAAAGGTCATGAAGGTGCCTCAAAGGTCATGAAGGTGCCTCAACGGACATGAAGGTGCCTCAAGGGTCATGAAGGTGCCTCCGGTCATGAAGGTGCCTCAAAGGACATGAAGGTGCCTCAACGGACATGAAGGTGCCTCAAGACTCATGAAGGTGCCTCAACGGACATGAAGGTGCCTCAAGGGACATGAAGGTGCCTCAAGTCTCATGAAGGTAACTCAAGGGACATGAAGGTGCCTCAAGGGTCATGAAGGTGCCTCAAGTGTCATGAAGGTAACTCAAAGGTCATGAAGGTGCCTCAAGACTCATGAAGATACCTTAACAGACATGAAGGTGCCTCAAAGGACATGAAGGTGCTCATGAAGGTGCCTCAAGGGACATGAAGGTGCCTCAAGACTCATGAAGGTGCCTCAGCGGACATGAAGGTGTTTCGAGGGTCATGAAGGAGCCTCAACGGACATGAAGGTGCCTCAAGACTCATGAAGGTGCCTCAAGGATCATGAAGGTGCCTCAAGGATCATGAAGGTGCCTCAGCGGGCATGAAGGTGCTTCGAGGGTCATGAAGGAGCCTCAAGGGTCATGAAAGTGCCTCAAGACTCATGAAGGTGCCTCAAAGATCATGAAGGTGCCTCAAGACTCATGAAGGTGCCTCAACGGACATGAAGGTGCCTCAAGGGACATGAAGGTGCCTCAAGTGTCATGAAGGTAACTCAAGGGACATGAAAGTGCCTCAAGGGTCATGAAGGTGCCTCAAGTGTCATGAAGGTAACTCAAAGGTCATGAAGGTGCCTCAAGACTCATGAAGATACCTTAACAGACATGAAGGTGCCTCAAGACTCATGAAGGTGCCTCAGCGGACATGAAGGTGTTTCGAGGGTCATGAAGGAGCCTCAACGGACATGAAGGTGCCTCAAGACTCATGAAGGTGCCTCAAGGATCATGAAGGTGCCTCAAGGATCATGAAGGTGCCTCAGCGGACATGAAGGAGCCTCGAGGGTCATGAAGGAGCCTCAAGGGTCATGAAAGTGCCTCAAGACTCATGAAGGTGCCTCAAAGATCATGAAGGTGCCTCAAGACTCATGAAAGTGCCTCAAGGGACATGAAGGTGCCTCAAGGGACATGAAGGTGCCTCAATGGACATGAAGGTGCCTCAAGACTCATGAAGGTGCCTCAAGGGTCATGAAGGTGCCTCAAGGGTTATGAAGGTGCCTCAAGGGTTATGAAAGTGCCTCAAGGGTCATGAAGGTGCCTCAAGGGTCATGAAAGTGCCTCAAGGGTCATGAAGGTGCCTCAACGGACATGAAGGTGCCTCAAGACTCATGAAGGTGCCTCAAGACTCATCAAGGTGCCTTAAGTGTTATGAAAGTGCCTCAAGGGACATGAAGGAGCCTCAAGACTCATGAAGGTGCCTCAAGGGTCATGAAGGTGCCTCAACGAACATGAAGGTGACTCAAGGGACATGAAGGTGCCTCAAGGGTCATGAAGGTGCCTCAAGGGACATGAAGGTGCCTCAAGGGACATGAAGGTGCTTCAATGGACATGAAGGTGCCTCAAGGGTCATGAAGGTGCAACAAGGGTCATGAAGGTGCCTCAAGGGTCATGAAGGTGCCTCAAGGGACATGAAGGTGCTTCAATGGACATGAAGGTGCCTCAAGGGTCATGAAGGTGCAACAAGGGTCATGAAGGTGCCTCAAGACTCATGAAGGTGCCTCAACAGACATGAAGGTACCTCAACGGACATGAAGGTGCCTCAAGGGTCATGAAGGTGCCTCAAGACTCATGAAGGTGCCTCAAGACTCATGAAGGTGCCTCAAGGGACATTAAGATGCCTCAAGACTCATGAAGGTGCTTCAAGGGTCATGAAGGTGCCTCAAGGGTCATGAAGGTGTCTCAAGACTCATGAAGGTGCCTCAAGACTCATGAAGGTGCCTCAAGGGACATGAAAGTGCCTCAAGGGTCATGAAGGTAACTCAAGGGACATGAAGGTGCCTCAAAACTCACGAAGGTGCCTCAAGGGACATGAAGGTGCCTCAAGGGTCATGAAGGTAACTCAAGGTACATGAAGGTGCTTCAATGGACATGAAGGTGCCTCAAAACTCATGAAGGTGCCTCAAGGGTCATGAAGGTGCCTCAAGGGTCAAGAAGGTGCCTCAAGGGACATGAAGGTGCCTCAAGGGTCATGAAGGTGCCTCAAGGGTCATGAAGGTGCCTCAAGGGCCAGTACACAGGAGTATAAACTGCTTGGAGCCACAACAGAGGGATAAAAGAGCCGCAGATTGCAGACCCCTGCTGTAGGTGCACATGTTTATGTGGGTAAGAGACAGCCGTAAGTAATAAACTTTTATTCTAATTTGTAATTCTGAGAAATATAGCCATTCTTTTTGTTTTGATGTGTTTCAATACATTTTTTATTTTTTAAATAATGCTATGCTCGCTTAGTTTTGGTGTTTCAAAAATTGTTGGTTTTTACCATTTAAGAATTACAGACTTTTATGACGAATTTCAGGCTTACTAGCTCATAATCCAAAATATACCACATCAAATATGTCATGTTGACAAAATAATAGAATGATACATGACACAATGTGTTACTGCATACGTCAGCAGACTAATTAGGAGCCTTTGTTTACCGTACTTACTACTAAAAGACAAGTTGTCGAGTATGTTCACTATTTTATTTAGGGAATAAATTGTTATTTGATTGCAATAACAAACGTATAATTCATGTATCATACGATTTTTTGTTAAAATAAAGCCAATGACATTTTTTGTGGTCCCCTTCATTTCGAAAAATATTAAAGTATCAAAACATTTTGGTACCGTAGCCAAAATGTCGGTATCGTGACAACACTAATTATTCATGTTTACATTGTTTCTTACAAATAGATTTGCTTCAATATACAAACCTTTCTATTTACAAACCCTGTTCAAGAGCTAAGTTTGTAAATGGAGGTTCCCCTTGTATACAGCATGCCAAGAGTCAACAAAGTAGTGATACATGGCAGGGCAGGTATGGGGATGGAGAAACTTGTTTAGCCATGGAATATAGCTGTTGTTTTGCATTGATTGAACTATAATTACCAATGGGTTTAGCTTCAGTGGCTAAGCCAATCTCCTAAATTGGTAGCTTTCCCTGAAGATCCGTACTGCCCACAGTTGCCTGAGTATATTTGTATTCCTCCTTTTGAGTAGAACCCCCCCACCCCCCACTCCTGCACCCTTCATCCACTGCCAGGCTTAGATTAGCATGTCAGAATCTTCATAGAGGGCAAAACATAAGAAACAAAAGATTAGAATCACGAAAAGGCCCCAAGTTTGCTCTACTTGCACTTCTGATGCGGTCGTCATGGGAACGGCACCCCCCTCCGCTCTGGTGGCGACAGAGCGTTAGCGATAGGGCTTGACTGATGGGTCTCTCCACGATGATGGGGATGAGAACGCCTGAGCTGAGAGCAGCAGACTATGGCCCCGCTGGGAGGCACTGAAAGATGGCCGTAAAACTGCGGCAATAGTTGCCGCTACGTCCTAACAATTAATAGGGCCATGATGCGGCAATTACTGGAGCATTTTATTGTTCTCTTCCGAGTGTTGCTGAAAATTGGAATCTGCAGTCATTTTCGGTGGGAGGTATATTTTATTTGGAGCAGATGGCTGAGAGTGAGGCCTGGTGAAATGAAACTGGAGCTGGAACACAATCGCTCCTGGAATAAACATACAGCAGCTGAGATGCTGCTTCAGAATGTAAAAGCTGGCCCAAGGCTTTGTTTATTATATTAAATAATATATAAAAAAACAAACAAAACATTGCCAGCAACACGTGACAAAGAAGCTGGGAAAGGTGGCAATAAATACTGATAAAGTTGAGGAATGCTCATCAAACACTTATTTGGAACATCCCACAGGTGAACAGGCAAATTGGGAACAGGTGGGTGCCATGATTGGGTATAAAAGTAGATTCCATGAAATGCTCAGTCATTCACAAACAAGGATGGGGCGAGGGTCACCACTTTGTCAACAAATGCGTGAGCAAATTGTTGAACAGTTTAAGAAAAACCTTTCTCAACCAGCTATTGCAAGGAATTTAGGGATTTCACCATCTACGGTCCGTAATATCATCAAAGGGTTCAGAGAATCTGGAGAAATCACTGCACGTAAGCAGCTAAGCCCGTGACCTTCGATCCCTCAGGCGGTACTGCATCAACAAGCGACATCAGTGTGTAAAGGATATCACCACATGGGCTCAGGAACACTGCAAAAACCCACTGTCAATAACTACAGTTGGTCGCTACATCTGTAAGTGCAAGTTAAAACTCTCCTATGCAAGGCGAAAACCATTTATCTACAACACCCAGAAACGCCGTCAGCTTCGCTGGACCTGAGCTCATCTAAGATGGACTGATACAAAGTGGAAAAGTGTTCTGTGGTTTGACGAGTCCACATTTCAAATTGTTTTTGGAAACTGTGGACGTCGTGTCCTCCGGACTAAAGAGGAAAAGAACCATCCGGATTGTTATAGGCGCAAAGTTGAAAAGCCAGCATCTGTGATGGTATGGGGGTGTATTAGTGCCCAAGACATGGGTAACTTACACATCTGTGAAAGCGCCATTAATGCTGAAAGGTACATGCAGGTTTTGGAGCAACATATGTTGCCATCCAAGCAACGTTACCATGGACACCCCTGCTTATTTCAGCAAGACAATGCCAAGCCACGTGTTGTATCAACGTGGCTTCATAGTAAAAGAGTGCGGGTACTAGACTGGCCTGCCTGTAGTGCAGACCTGTCTCCCATTGAAAATGTGTTGCGCATTATGAAGCCTAAAATACCACAACGGAGACCCCCGGACTGTTGAACAACTTAAGTTGTACATCAAGCAAGAATGGGAAGGAATTCCACCTGAGAAGCTTAAAAAATGTGTCTCCTCAGTTCCCAAACGTTTACTGAGTGTTGTTAAAAGAAAAGGCCATGTAACACAGTGGTGAGCATGCCCTTTCCCAACTACTTTGGCACGTGTTGCAGCCATGAAATTCTAAGTTAATTATTATTTGCAAAAAATAAAAATAAAGTTTATGAGTTTGAACATCAAATATGTTGTCTTTGTAGTGCATTCAATTGAATAAGGATTTGCAAATCATTGTATTCCGTTTATATTTACATCTAACACAATTTCCCAACTCATATGGAAACGGGGTTTGTACTTTCTGGGTGTCTCATTCAGTAGAAAATTTAAAATTCCATTCTGTTTTTTAAGGTGGTTTTGTTTTAAGGCGTTTTTCATTCAATCAGACATTATTGTGAGGTTTTGTATTAGTGTTCCTAATAATAGGACCCAAACCCCTGCTGTAGGTGCACATGTCTACGTACGTACAAGACAGCCGTAAGTAACCAACTTTTATTCTAATTGGTTTGTAATTGTGAGAAATATAGCCATTATTTTTGTTTTGATGTGTTTGAATACAAAAACAAAACAACTAATGCTGTGCTACCTTGGTTTTGGTGTTTTCAAAAATTGTTGGTTTAAAAAATATTGCATTTTGAGCCATCGACATACAGTTCCAAAAATGGTTTTGTTTTTTAGGTTTTTTTTACCACTTAGGAATTATAGACTTTTATGGAGAATTTTAATTCCCAAAGGCTTACTAGTTCATAATCCAAAAAATTCCACATCAAATATGTCACGTAATGACTACCGTATTTTTCGGACTATAAATCACAGTGTTTTTCATAGTTTGGCCGGGGGTGCGACTTATACTCAGGAGCGACTTATGTGTGAAATTATTAACACATTACCGTAAAAATATCAAATAATATTATTTAGCTCATTCACGTAAGAGACTACACGTATAAGATTTCATGGGATTTAGCGATTATGAGTTACAGATTGTTTGGTAAACGTATAGCATGTTCTATATGTTATAGTTATTTGATTGACTCTTACCATAATATGTTACGTTAACATACCAGGCACATTCTCAGTTGGTTATTTATGCCTCATATAACGTACACTTATTCAGCCTTTTGTTCACTATTCTTTATTTATTTTAAATTGCCTTTCAAATGTCTATTCTTAGTGTTGGGTTTTATCAAATAAATGTCCCCAAAAAATGTGACTTATACTTCAGTAGGACTTATATATGTTTTTTTCCTTCTTTATCATGCATTTTCGGCCGGTGCGACTTATACTCCGGAGCGACTTATACTCCGAAAAATACGGTAATATGGCTTATGTATAAATAGGGAAACAAGAAAATATGCATTTTAAAACAATAATAAGCTCAGTCTCTTCCAGAGATGGCTGCTAACGCCCTACATACACTCAAGTATGTGATACCACTGATTTTCTTTCCGATACGATACAGAGTAAATTTCAGGCTGGTATTGGTGATACCCAACCGATACTTTGTGCAAATGTAACTGCGGTATTTTTCGGAGTATAAGTCGCACCGGAGTATAAGTCATCTGCCGAAAATGCATAATAAAAAAGGAAAAAAAACATATATAAGTCACACTGGAGCCCGGCCAAACTATGAAAAAAAACTGCGACTTATAGTCCGAAAAATACAGTAATCTGTTTGCTAAAATTGGAAAAAGTTGTGTAATTTGAATACATTTAAATTTATATATAGTAGTTTTCATTCTTTATTATTTATTTCAATCTGTAAAGTATATTGAGGTAGTTGCGTGAATAAGTGAAGTGAAGTGAATTATATTTATATAGCGCTTTTCTCTAGTGACTCAAAGCGCTTTTTACATAGTGAAACCCAATATCTAAGTTACGTTTAAACCTGTGGGGGTGACACTGGGAGAAGGTGGGTAAAGTGTCTTGCCCAAGGACACAACGGCCAAGCCAATACAACAGAAAAAACAGGACAAAATCAGACAAAGTACACACAAATGGTGTTTTAAACCATAGCAAAAACAAATAAGTAACATAAAAATGTATTACATTTGAATTCATAGTCATTTAATTGCTGGTTTGTCATTTAGTAATTTGGTTTATAGTTTCATTTTTTTGTCTTACTGTACTTTCTACTATTGTTTAATTGTTGTACCGTATTTTCCGCACTATAAGGCGCACCTAAAAACCACAATTTTTCTCAAAAGCTGACAGTGCGCCTTATAACCCGGTGCGCTTTATTACGATTCATTTTCATAAAGTTTCGATCTCGCAACTTCGGTAAACAGCCGCCATCTTTTTTCCCGGTAGAACAGGAAGCGCTTCTTCTTCTACGCAAGCAACCGCCAAGGAAAGCACCCGCCCCCATAGAACAGGAAGCGCTTCTTCTTCTACTGTAAGCAACCACCCGCCCCCGGAAGAAGAAGAAAAAACGCGCGGATATCACCGTACGTTTCATTTCCTGTTTACATCTGTAAAGACCACAAAATGGCTCCTACTAAGCGACAAGGATCCGGTTCATAAAAAGACGCAATCTCTCCATCCGCACACGGATTACTACCGTATTTCACAGCAACTGATATTCCTGTGAACCGCACTGTGGAACGGGAGCACGTACGGTGAATATTCGCACCACAGGGAATGAGAAGTCATCCTTCACTGTGGTTCTAGCTTGCCATGCTAACTTCCACCCATGGTGATATTCAAAAGGAAGACCTTGCCAAAAGAGACCTTTCCAGCCGGCGTCATCATAAAAGCTAACTCGAAGGGATGGATGGATGAAGAAAAGATGAGCGAGTGGTTAAGGGAAGTTTACGCGAAGAGGCCGGGTGGCTTTTTTCACACAGCTCCGAAGGCGAACACACCTTCACTAAGACGGGCAGACAGCGCCGGACGACATACGCCAACATTTGCCAGTGGATCGTAAATGCCTGGGCAGATATTTCGGTCACAACTGTGGTCCGAGCTTTCCGGAAGGCAGGATTCACAGAACTGCTGCACAACAACAGCGACACTGAATCCGATGACTTCGACGAGACGGAGCCGGCCATTTTTGGATCCCACGCTTGCGCAACTTTTCAATTCGGACACCGAAGACGAAGAATTCGAAGGATTTACGAATGAAGAATAACTTCAGAAGGTGAGCGCTATGTTTATTTTGTGTGTTGTGACATTAACGTTCGAGCAACATTATGTTGCTATTGCTCTACACCATTTTGAATTTTACTATGTTTGTGATTGCACATTTGCGTACATTTTGGGACAGAGTTGTTAGAACGCTGGTTTTCAATATATTATTAAAGTTTGACTGAACTATCTGACTGTTTTTTTGACATTCCCTTTAGCGCAGCGTAGGCGCGGCTTATAATCCGGGGCGGCTTATTGGTGGACAAAGTTATGAAATATGTAATTCATTGAAGGTGCGGCTAATAATCCGGTGCGCTTTATAGTGCGGAAAATACGGTATATGGCCTTGTTCTTATGTGTTTGGCATTAATTTCCGCAGGGACGAAAGATGGAAATTAGCCACTGGTTACAATCTTGCGTATTTACACTTGTGTGTTCATCAATACGTACCATCCCTGTTTTAAAAATGAAGTCAAATTAACTACAACTATTAGAATACAAAGTAAGTCACAATTCAGTTACATGAACATGTCAAGGTGAAAATATTGAAGATTTTGTCAACAAAAGCATTCAACATTGACAAGTTGCCTCATTCACCAATTTAATTACTTTTTTACACCACGTTCCTGTTAACAATGCACATTATCTCAAATATTTGATGATTTGAGAATCGATAAAGTTAAAGTTAAAGTACCAATGATTTTCACACACACACTAGGTGTGGCGAAATTAATCTCTGCATTTGACCCATCACACTTGATCACCCCCTGGGAGGTGAGGGGAGCAGTGAGCAGCAGCCGTGGCCACGTCCGGGAATCATTTTTGGTGATTCAACCCCCAATTCCAACCCTTGATGCTGAGGTAATGGGTCCCATTTTTAAAGTCTTTAGTATGACTCGGCCGATTTCAGGGCTGACACTCTAACCACTGAGCAGGATATTAAAGCAGAAAGATCTGGTATCAGCAGTATCGATATTTCGCTACTGATCTGCACATCACTAGTAACTGGGGTTCTACACGTCGCCATGATCATAAAGCCCATAATATTTATGTTTATGTCTTTGTTTCATCAATAATGTTTTTCATCAAGTGTTCAAATCGATGGGTCATTGGGCCTTTTTATGGGGCAACTGTCAGGGCTGGTTACACCAGGCCGTGCCTTTTATGTTGGGTTTTGTCTGGGTTCTCCAGTGTTTGTGTTAATTCCTGTCCTGTGCTTTTATTTTGCCGGCTCTTCCGGTTTTGTTGGTGTTTTCCCGTGGCTGCTTCACTTCTGTCCCAAAGCATTTCCCCTCACCTGTTTTCTGCTTGCAATCAAGACTATTTACGTGAATCATTTTTCTACCGTTGTTGTCGGAACATTGATGATGTTGATACGATTATCTGTTCACTGGACTGCAGAGGAGCCTTTTCATGCTAGGCCTAATACGCACTACTTTGTGGACGCCATCTGCCTCACATTTCCCGTGAGCGTTTTCCTGGGTTTCAGCAGTTTTGTGTTGTTTTCTTCATAGTCTGTCCGGGCAGAGCACTTCTCGTTGCTCTCGCTTTTTGTTCGTTTGTTAATAAATACACCTTTTTTTTTACCTCACGCTGCTACCTCGTTCGTCTTCATCCTTAAAAATCACTACAACCTCCTGCGTCTTCCACGACGCGTTGCTTGTCCTCGCTTGACAACAACATGCTCACTAAAATATTTATAAACCCTCCTAATTTTTTTTTTTTTTTTTTTTTTTTTTTTTTTTAAATATCAAGTTTTCCTTTACTTTATAGTGTAAGGTAGAGATTAGCTGATTCATGTAGGATTATTATCAGTGGTTAATATATCATTATTACAAGTATATTAGTGTTATTTATGCAGGAGTTGAGCCTCTTACTGTCTTTAAAAACCGATGACTCCTCTGTTTATAACTTGAATCAAGGATTCTTGAACACACCACAGTTATGTTCCGTGACAGTGATTATTAAACCACTGTACCACTGGTGAAACGTGGGCTCCATCTAATGACACGCCAAAGAATCAATTGATTAAAGTACAGTGTTTTATTTTCCTATTTTCCAACACAGTGTTACTGTTCATACTGTGTGTAACAATATTAAATAGACTTGTTAAATAAAACCTTATTAATGAGTACTTAGGCCTACTATACTACTGTATTTTAATGTTGGTCATTGTGGTGGTACTTGGAGAGCTAAGTTTTTTCTGAGGCGGTACTTGGTGAAAAAAAATGAGGTGCAAATGCGAAACTTAAACAAACACACACACATACAGATTGATCATACGTCTACCTTTCTTTCAATACCACACCCTGGTTGCCAAATGTTAGCGCTGTGTGGGAATGCATACATGTGAGCTTTGATGATGTTATGATGTCCGTGTTGATTGGATTGTAACGTGTTCCAAGCTGGATTTGCCTACCAGAAGACATGAACCATTTTGCATTCCTGCAAGGAGGTGTAAGTAGTGTTGCACATTCCTAGTTTGATTCAAAGAGGCACTTTATTGAACTTTAACAGCAAAATTGTATGTTTATTTTTATAAATTATAAATGGGTTGTTCTTGTACCTTCAAGGTACTCAAAGCGCTTTGACACTACTTCTACATTTACCCATTCACACACACATTCACACACTGATGGAGGGAGCTGCCATGCAAGGCGCTAACCAGCACCCATCAGGAGCAAGGGTGAAGTGTCTTGCTCAGGACACAACGGACATGACAAGGTTGGTACTAGGTGGGGATTGAACCAGGGACCCTCGGGTCGCGCACGGCCATTCTTCCACTGCGCCACGCCGTCCCTATAATGTCATCTTTATAAGTGATTGACTCAAATAAAGTAGCTCAACCCTTCCGTGGTTGTGGCCCTAAACAACTGTGTTTATGCAACAGGCTGGCCCTAAGTCCAGGTTACCTTCACTGATCCAGTGTTGGATCTAGGGTTGTCCCGATACCAATAATTTAGTACCGGTACCAAAATGTCTTTCGATACTTTTCTAAATAAGGGGGACCACAAACAATGGCATTATTGGCTTTATTTTAACAAAAAATCTTAGGATACATTAAACATATGTTTATTATTGCAATTTACTCCTTAAATAAAAGATTGAACATACTTGACAACTTGTCTTTTAGTAGTAAGTAAACAAACAAAGACTCCCAATTAGTCTGCTGACGTATGCAGTAACATATTGTGTCATTTATCATTGTATTTGTCAACATTATGAGGGACAAGCTGTAAAAATTGATTATTAATCTACTTGTTAATTGACTGTTATTTTCTGTTTCAACATGTTCTATCTACACTTCTGTTAAAATGTAATAATCACTTATTCTTCTGTTGTTTGATACTTTACATTAGTTTTGGATGATACCACACATTTAGGTATCGATCCGATACCAAGTAGTTACAGGATCATACATTGGTCATATTCAAAGTCCTCATGTGTCCAGGGACGTATTTACTGAGTTTTTAAATATAATATGATTTTTTTTAAAAGGGAAAAAGATTTTGTGATGATAAAAAATATAGTTGTAATCATAGTAGTATCCACTAGTTCCTGTACTTGGTATCATTACAGTGGATGTCAGGTGTAGATCCACCCATGGCATTTGTTTACATTGTGACACCAGTAAGCTATTGGTATCTTCTGGTGTGTAGTGAAGCATGTTTAGCTATTCCTCGTCCTGCAGTGATAATGGTACATGTAAGAAACACACTTTGTCGCCATGGAGGTGATGATTAGTGATTTAGAAATAGCTAAAACACTGTGGATGGATGTTAGCTGCTAGCGAGCTAGCCATGTCTTCAAGCACCTCTTCCTGAGGGCGTTTCAGTGTTATAACTTCACCTTTATACCGTTAGTTTTTAGACCAAAATGCGTACATTCTCCCTTTTCTGTCCACACACTGCGTCTGCTTGTAAGTACTCCGTGTCTGTACGCTGTCGAACATGCTCCTCTGCTCTCAAAACCAGCAATGTCATGACGTGACGACTCGCCGTCCTGCCCGAGAACCGGTACTTTTCAAACCGAGTATAGTTCTGTTTTTGATTCATTAGTACCGCGATACTATACCATTAACGGTATACCATACAACCCTAGTTGCATCCCTACATTGTGACACTACCACTTGGCTGTAGGCAAGACACAACTCCATTGTGCTGCCAGATATTTAAACAATAATGGCTGTGGGTAGAGTCATTTCCCTGGATACTACCAGATAAGCTGTACACTGACTACTCAACAGCAGGGGTGTCAAACTCAAATACAGAGTGGGCCAAAATTTAAAACTGAACAAAGCCGCGGGCAATGTTGAACAAATGAACCTTTTAATAGGGACCCAAACAAGTTTTGCATTGAATATTGAACAAGCAAGGCTTATATAACTTTATAGTGACATGCAAAATCGAGTTTCAAATACCGTATTTTCCGCACTATAAGGCGCACCGGATTATTAGCCGCACCTTCAATGAATTACATATTTCATAACTTTGTCCACCAATAAGCCGCCCCGGATTATAAGCCGCGCCTACGCTGCGCTAAAGGGAATGTCAAAAAAACAGTCAGATAGTTCAGTCAAACTTTAATAATATATTGAAAACCAGCGTTCTAACAACTCTGTCCCAAAATGTACGCAAATGTGCAATCACAAACATAGTAAAATTCAAAATGGTGTAGAGCAATAGTAACATAATGTTGCTCGAACGTTAATGTCACAACACACAAAATAAACATAGCGCTCACCTTCTGAAGTTATTCTTCATTCGTAAATCCTTCGAATTCTTCGTCTTCGGTGTCCGAATTGAAAAGTTGCGCAAGCGTGGTATCCAAAATGGCCGGTTCCGTCTCGTCGAAGTCATCGGGAGTCAGTGTCGCTGTTGTTCTGTGAATCCTGCCTTCCGGAAAGCTCGGACCACAGTTGTGACCGAAATATCTGCCCAGGCATTTACGATCCACTGGCAAATGTTGGCGTATGTCGTCCGGCGCTGTCTGCCCGTCTTAGTGAAGGTGTGTTCGCCTTCGGAGCTGTGTGAAAAAAGCCACCCGGCCTCTTCGCGTAAACTTCCCTTAACCACTCGCTCATCTTTTCTTCATCCATCCATCCCTTCGAGTTAGCTTTTATGATGACGCCGGCTGGAAAGGTCTCTTTTGGCAAGGTCTTCCTTTTGAATATCACCATGGGTGGAAGTTAGCATGGCAAGCTAGAACCACAGTGAAGGATGACTTCTCATTCCCTGTGGTGCGAATATTCACCGTACGTGCTCCCGTTCCACAGTGCGGTTCACAGGAATATCAGTTGCTGTGAAATACGGTAGTAATCCGTGTGCGGATGGAGAGATTGCGTCTTTTTATGAACCGGATCCTTTTCGCTTAGTAGGAGCCATTTTGTGGTCTTTACAGATGTAAACAGGAAATGAAACGTACGGTGATATCCGCGCGTTTTTTCTTCTTCTTCCGGGGGCGGGCGGTAGCTTACAGTAGAAGAAGAAGCGCTTCCTGTTCTATGGGGGCGGGTGCTTACCTTGGCGGTTGCTTGCGTAGAAGAAGAAGCGCTTCCTGTTCTACCGGGAAAAAAGATGGCGGCTGTTTACCGAAGTTGCGAGATCGAAACTTTATGAAAATGAATCGTAATAAAGCGCACCGGGTTATAAGGCGCACTGTTAGCTTTTGAGAAAATTTGTGTTTTTTAGGTGCGCCTTATAGTGCGGAAAATACGGTAATAATAATAATTAAAAAAATATCAATGGCATATCAAATACAATTTAAATAAAAATCTAATGCCTCTTTTCTATTTGCAGCCTTCTGAGGTAAATATCAACATTAACTTTTTCCATAGGCTAATAAATTAGAAAATAAAATAACAATGAATAAACCAACCATTCAGGACTTTAAACTGCTCAGTTTGCAACACACTGATCTAATCTGATGATACCAAGCCAGATACCTGCCATCTTTTCTTGGATGCTAGTTCATTAATGTCGGGACTCAGGCTTTGAGCTGAAGCAACCCTCATTATCGAACGAAGTTGTTCAACAGTGATTATACCTCGTAGTCCACCCGGACCACAGTCTTGGGGGCGTGCTTTAAAGGCACTGCGTTTATCATCCTCCACGAGCTGTCATCACGTCTGCTTTTCATCCATTCCAACAACGTGCCGACCCGATCACAAAATATGTGCGACTTCAGCACGCACACACACATAAATGCAATGCATACTGTAATATACACCCCCGCTACCACCAAACCCACCCACCTCCGTGCATCGGTTGAGGTGGGCGGGGTTTGGTGGTAGTGGGGGTGTATATTGCAGCCCGGAAGAGTTAGGGCTGCATGGGATTCTGGGTATTTGTTTTGTTGTGTTTATGTTGTGTTACTGTGCGGCTGTTCTCCCGAAATGTGTTTGTCATTCTTGTTTGGTGTGGATTCACAGTGTGGCGCATATTTCTAACAGTGTTAAAGTTATTTATACGAGCACCGTCAGTGTAACCTGTATCACTGTTTGCCAAGTATGCGTTGCATTCATGTGTGTGTGCGTGCTGAAGCCGCACATATTATGTGACTGGGCCAGCATTCACTGGACTGGGTGAAAAGCGGACGTGACGATTTTTGGGAGGGGCACTGAAATTTGAGAGTCTCCCAGGAGGGTTGGCAAGTATGAGAATTAGCGGTGAATATGATTGGCGTGCCAGCTCTAGTGTTAATTTGATATCGCCTCAAGGGCCAAGTGAAATTACACGGCGGGCCAAATTTGGCCCGCGGGCCAGAGTTTGACAGCATGCTCTAAAGTATATCCACATTTAATTCTGTAAAAGTGTCCCTTGAGAAGATATGCTGTAATGAAAATGGTGGTTGATCTCACTTGTGTGAGATAATGGACATGCAGTCAATCTTGATGAGAAGGTCTGATGAGCGACACCAATGGAAAAGCACATCTGGACCTGCCTCTCCCCTGAGTGTTACTCACTCCTCCAGCTCTGTGACCTCTGACCGTGCCAGTCTAATTAGGCACTTTATGTAGAATGCAGCGCCGTGAGTATGCAGATTAGGAATGTAGCCCAGTGCGAGTGAAGGTCTCCCGCAAAATAAAAGCACATGCTTTGTTTGCGCGGTTGCCTTCCTCGGTGACATTACGACTCCACGAGATCGTTGGAAAGGTTGTGAAACTTGGAAAACGTTTAGTTTCAGTTGTACGAAGCATTTAGCGTTTGATTTAATAAGTGGTGCGGTTCATGTCATAATTGCTGGCGGTGTGACCCCAAGATGAAGGGATGGTATAGGTAAAGTGCAGAAAAGGTTTTATGATTAAGACTAGGCAGGCAAAATTTCAAAGGAACACTATTAATCAACGAACCAGTGTCACAAAGAAGGACACACAGGCAGATTAATGGTGCTTTCCATTTTTACTGGTAAATCGGAATTTCCTAATTGGAATTTAAACTGGAACCCTCCTTAAGGTCGGATTTTCGACTCAAAGTTGAAGCATTCTCACAACTCCAGTTTGTTTCAAAGATGGCTGCTCTGGACGTAAACAATGATATCCGCTTCAATAATATCCGTTATTAGCTTTTCTGAATTGTTTTTTTTTTGCACTAAATCCGCTGTATTGTTGTACGTTTATACAAACCTTGTTTCCATATGAGTTGGGAAATTGTGTTAGATGTAAATATGAACGGAATACAATGATTTGCAAATCATTTTCAACCCATTTTCAATTGAATATGCTACAAAGACAACATATTTGATGTTCAAACTGATAAACTTTTTTTTTTTTGCAAATAATCATTAACTTTAGAATTTGATGCCAGCAACACGTGACAAAAAAGTTGGGAATGGTGGCAATAAATACTGATAAAGTTGAGGAATGCTCATCAAAACACTTATTTGGAACATCCCACAGGTGAACAGGCAAATTGGGAACAGGTGGGTGCCATGATTGGATATAAAAGTAGATTCCATGAAATGCTCAGTCATTCACAAACAAGGATGGGGCGAGGGTCACCACTTTGTCAACAAATGCGTGAGCAAATTGTTGAACAGTTTAAGAAAAACCTTTCTCGACCAGCTATTGCAAGGAATTTAGGGATTTCACCATCTACGGTCCGTAATATGATCAAAGGGTTCAGAGAATCTGGAGAAATCACTTCACGTAAGCAGCTAAACCTGTGACCTTCGATCCCTCAGGCTGTATTGCATCAACAAGCGACATCAGTGTGTAAAGGATATCACCACTTGGGCTCAGGAACACTTCAGAAACCCACTGTCAGTAACTACAGTTGGTCGCTACATCTGTAAGTGCAAGTTAAAACTCTCCTATGCAAGGCAAAAACCGTTTTATCAACAACACCCAGAAACGCCGTCGGCTTCGCTGGGCCTGAGGTCATCCAAGATGGACTGATACAAAGTGGAAAAATGTTCTGTGGTCTGACGAGTCCACATTTCAAATTGTTTTTGGAAACTGTGGACGTCGTGTCCTCCGGACCAAAGAGGAAAAGAACCATCCGGATTGTTATAGGCGCAAAGTTGAAAAGCCAGCATCTGTGATGGTATGGAGATGAAATTCTAAGTTAATGATTATTTGCAAAAAAAAAATAATTTATGAGTTTAAACATCAAATATCTTGTCTTTGTAGTGCGTTCAATTGAATATGGGTTGAAAAGGATTTGCACATCATTGTATTCCGTTTATATTTACCTCTATCACAATTTCCCAACTCATATGGAAACGGGGTTTGTATATGTTAACATCACTGTAGTGTAAACCACATTTATTTAATGTGGTATATTCTCTGTACATCGCTAGCAATAGTGTCTGTGATTCCTCTTCATCCTCCGTGTATGAAGGCTGCAGAAAGAGTGCATATTTCTTCATAAGGGGCATAAATAGCTTTAGTAGATCTGGAAGTCATGATTTCTGACATTGTAGCTGGAACACTCACAACTTAAAACTAATTTGTATACTCCAGCCTTTAAACAAGCCCCTCTTTAGTAGACCAGTTGATCTGCCGTCTCTCTTTTCTGCTCTGCCCCCTTGCCCTGCGTTGAGAGGTTATCAGGTGACCACGGATGAAGGGCTCTGTTCGAAGTCGGTGACGTCTCTGCGCTGCTGACTTGTCTACATGCAAGAGGATCCCCTGATGGCCTCACGATGGACTGGTCTTTCACATTATGAAGTCGGGACCCGGGGTGGACCACTCCTTATGCATCAGTCGGTGACGTCTCGGCGCAAAACTCTACATGCAAAACTATGGACTGGACTCGCGTTATTAACTCGATCCACTCGCCATCCATTTCCCTTCCAAGGTTTCACGTTTTTCCCCATTGGGGTGAGTTTGGGATCTGAGCCCAGGATGTGGTTGTGGCTTGTGCAGCCATTTGAGACAATTGTAATGAAGGACTATATAAGTGAACTTTGATTGATTGATTGATTGATTGATTGATTGATTGATTGATGTCATTCCCAGCTCCCACTTCCTACTTCTCAGGCAAATGGAAGGCAGCATAACCCTCCTGATTAGTGATTAGGGACAGGTGAGCCACCAAATTACTAATCAACAGCAGATGAGGAGAGGAACCTGAGAAAGATGGCAGACAGGAAGTGGAACAGAGAAAATTAGAGAGCGCCTGACAGGAAATAATGTCAACATGTCAGGAGCGATCACGGTAGTTGCACTCTTAACTCTTAAGTAGGGTTGTCCCGATACCAAAATGTTGGTATCTTTTCAATATCAATTTTTTTTTTTTTTAATCTTAGGGTACATTAAACATATGTCTATTATTGCAATTTAGTCCTTAAATAAAGTAGTGAACATACTAGACAACTTGTCTTTTAGTAGTAAGTAAACAAAGACTCCTAATTAGTCTGCTGCTGTATGCAGTAACATATTGTGTCATTTATATTTTATTTTTTGTCAACATTATGAGGGACAAACTGTAAAAAAATAATATTAAACTACTTGTTCATTTACTGTTAATATCTGCTTAATTTCTGTTTCAACATGTTCTATCTACACTTCTGTTAAAATGTAATAATCACTTATTCTTCTGTTGTTTGATACTTTACATTAGTTTTGGATGATACCACACATTTAAGTATCGATCCGATACCAAGTAGTTACAGGATCATACATTGGTCATATTCAAAGTCCTCATGTGTCCAGGAACATATTACCTGACTTTATAAACATATGCATTTAAAAAAAATAAAGATTGATGTAATCA
The DNA here is from genome assembly GCF_033978685.3 of Nerophis lumbriciformis. Lineage (NCBI taxonomy): Eukaryota > Metazoa > Chordata > Actinopteri > Syngnathiformes > Syngnathidae > Nerophis > Nerophis lumbriciformis. Next base: position 4,314,813 of record NC_084566.2, read on the forward strand.
TAGTAGTATCAACCAGATAAGGTATTGTACTTGGTATCATTACAGTGGATGTCAGGTGTAGATCCACCCATGGCATTTGTTTACATTCAGGCGTGCTAGCTTTTGTTAGCGGTGACGCCGGTGAGCTATTGTATCCTACTACGGTGTGTAGTGAAGCATGTTTAGCTATTCCTCGTCCTGCAGTGATAATGGTACTTTATTTGTCGCTATGTAGGCAAAGATTAGTGATTTAGAAGTAGCTAAAACATTACCGACTGAGGATGGATGTTGGCTGCTAGCTAGCTAGCCATGTCTTAAAGCACCTCTTCCTGAGGGCGTTTCAGTGTTATAACTTCACCTTTATCTTTAGTTTTTAAGCCAAAATGTGTCTATTCTCCCTCTTCTGTCTATACAGTGCTTGTAAGTACTCTGTGTGTGTGCGCTGCCAAACATGCTCCTTTGCTCATAAAACCAGCAATGTCATGATGTGCCAGGGAACCGGAACTTTTCAAACAGAGTATAGTACCGTTTTTGATTCATTAGTACCACGATGCTATACTAGTACCGGTATACTGTACAAACCTACTCTTAAGTGAACTCTTCCGTTAAGTTTTGCAGTTTTTAGAAATGCAAGTTCTACTCGTGTTTGCGTTGTGTGGACAATCTTCGATGGATAAGAAGTCCCATGGTGTGTTTGTACCCTCGTCAGAATCAGGACCAAAGTCTCTAACCTAATCCAATCCGACAGTTGCAGGGTGTTATCTTGTCACTGTAATCCCGTCTGTCAAATGTGACGCCAGCTAATACTAAACACTGCAAACATTCCAGGCGGGTGGAGTGGTGACATGATTGAAAATAATTCCAACCGAGTGCCTCACACCACTGTTTGACGTTCTGCAAACAATGCTGGGACTAAAGACCTCAAGAGATTGTTGATATTCCGTGGAGTGCTCGTCATGAACACTGGAACATTGGAAAGCAAGGGCCATTGAGAAAAGATTGGACATTTAGAAACGGCAACCAAAAACAAAGTTTAGATACTTACCGTATTTTCCGCACCATAAGCCGCCCTGGGTTATAAGCCGCGCCTTCAATGAACGGCATATTTCAAAACGTTGTCCACCTATAAGCCGCCCCGTGTTATAAGCCGCATCTAACTGCGCTAAAGGAATGTCAAAAAAACAGTCAGATAGGTCAGTCAAACTTTAATAATATATTAAAAACCAGCGTGATGTGGGCGCGCATGGAGTCGTATATCAACATGAACGGAGCTGCGTGAAAAAAGCCACCCGGCCTCTTCGCGTAAACTTACCTTAACCACTCGCTCATCTTTTCTTCATCCATCCATCCCTTCGAGTTAGCTTTTATGATGACGCCGGCTGGAAAGGTCTCTTTTGGCAAGGTCTTCCTTTTGAATATCACCATGGGTGGAAGTTTCTGGCCATTAGCATGGCAAGCTAGAACCACAGTGAAGGATGACTTCTCATTCCCTGTGGTGCGAATATTCACCGTACGTGCTCCCGTTGTATCCACAGTGCGGTTCACAGGAATATCAAAAGTCAGTGGAACCTCGTCCATGTTGATAATGTTCTCTGGCCGGATCTTTTTTTCAGCTATCTTGTTTTTACAATATGCACGGAAAGTAGCCAGCTTTTCTTGAAAGTCTTTAGGCAGTTGCTGTGAAATAGTAGTCCGTGTGCGGATGGAGAGATTGCGTCTTTTCATGAACCGGAAACCTGTCGCTTAGTAGGAGCTATTTTGTGGTCTTTACAGATGTAAACACACAAAGGAAATTAAACGTAATATCCGCGCGCTTCTTCTTCTTCTACGGGGGCGGGTGGTTGCTTACAGTAGAAGAAGAAGCGCTTCCTCTTCTATGGGGGCGGGTGCTTACCTTGGCGGTTGCTTGCGTAGAAGAAGAAGCACTTCCTCTTCTACGGGGAAAAAAGATGGCGGCTGTTTACCGTACTTGCGAGACCGAAACTTTATGAAAATGAATCTTAATATTAATCCATATATAAAGCGCACCGGGTTATAAGCCGCACTGTCAGCTTTTGAGTAAATTTGTGGTTTTTAGGTGCGGCTAATAGTGCGGAAAATACGGTAATTACGCGGAAAAGTGCAATTTTTACATACAAAGTACGTAATAAACTCATGAACAAATTGCAATCCGGCTTCAGAACTAACCACTTCACTGACACATGCCTTCTCTATCTGACCGACCACATCAAACATGAGGTGGACGCGGGCAAATGCTGCAGCATGGTCATGCTGGACCTTCAGAAGGCCTTTGACACCGTTAACCACGCTCTGTTGGATAAGCTCAGAGCAATTGGATTTGATAAAACCTCATCGAGCTGGGTGCAATCTTACTTGGAGGGGGGGGAAAAGGTGGTAGAGGCGAACGGCACCGTGTCCCCCCCTCCCCCTCTCTCAGTAAGCTGTGGAGTCCCCCAAGGCAGTATATTAGGGCCTTTACTGTTCCTAATATACAAACCCCGTTTCCATATGAGTTGGGAAATTGTGTTAGATGTAAATATAAACGGAACACAATGATTTGCAAATCATTTTCAACCCATATTCAATTGAATGCACTACAAAGACAAGATATTTGATGTTCAAACTCATAAACTTTATTTTATTTTTTTTGCAAATAATAATTAACTTAGAATTTCATGACTGCAACACGTGCCAAAGTAGTTGGGAAAGGACATGTTCACCACTGTGTTACATGGCCTTTCCTTTTAACAACACTCAGTAAACGTTTGGGAACTGAGGAGACACATTTTTTAAGCTTTTCAGGTGGAATTCTTTCCCATTCTTGCTTGATGTACAGCTTAAGTTGTTCAATAGTCCGGGGTTCTCCGTTGTGGTATTTTAGGCTTCATAATGCGCCACACATTTTCAATGGGAGACAGGTCTGGACTACAGGCAGGCCAGTCTAGTACCCGCACTCTTTTACTATGAAACCACGTTGATGTAACAATAAATGAAATAAGCAGGGGGCGTCCATGGTAACGTTGCTTGGATGGCAACATATGTTGCTCCAAAACCTGTATGTACCTTTCAGCATTAATGGCGCCTTCACAGATGTGTAAGTTACCCATGTCTTGGGCACTAATACACCCCCATACCATCACAGATGCTGGCTTTTCAACTTTGCGCCTATAACAATCCGGATGGTTCTTTTCCTCTTTGGTCCGGAGGACACGACGTCCACAGTTTCCAAAAACAATTTAAAATGTGGACTGGTCAGACCACAGAACACTTTTCCACTTTGTATCAGTCCATCTTAGATGAGCTCAGGCCCAGCGAAGCCGACGGCGTTTCTGGGTGTTGTTGATAAACGGTTTTTGCCTTGCATAGGAGAGTTTTAACTCTCACTTACAGATGTAGCGACCAACTGTAGTTACTGACAGTGGGTTTCTGAAGTGTTCCTGAGCCCATGTGGTGATATCCTTTACACACTGATGTCGCTTGTTGATGCAGTACAGCCTGAGGGATCGAAGGTCACAGGCTTAGCTGCTTACGTGCAGTGAATTCTCCAGATTCTCTGAACCATTTGTTGATATTACGGACTGTAGATGGTGAAATCCCTAAATTGCTTGCAATAGCTGGTTTAGAAAGGTTTTTCTTAAACTGTTCAACAATTTGCTCACACATTTGTTGACAAAGTGGTGACCCTCGCCCCATCCTTGTTTGTGAATGACTGAGCATTTCATGGAATCTACTTTTATACCCAATCATGGCACCCACCTGTTCCCAATTTGCCTGTTCACCTGTGGGATGTTCCAAATAAGTGTTTGATGAGCATTCCTCAACTTTATCAGTATTTATTGCCACCTTTCCCAACTTCTTTGTCACGTGTTGCTGGCAACAAATTCTAAAGTTAATGATTATTTGCAAAAAAAAAAGTGTATCAGTTTGAACATCAAATATGTTGTCTTTGTAGCATATTCAACTGAATATGGGTTGAAAATGATTTGCAAATCATTGTATTCCGTTTATATTTACATCTAACACAATTTCCCAACTCATATGGAAAAGGGGTTTGTATTTGCATAGTATTTATATATTATTAATGTTGTAAATACAAATTGTTATATATCTAGAAAGGGTGGTCCTAAAGAGGTAGGCATTTTTTGGAGGTCTCAATCCATTCATCCATCCATCTTCTTCCGCTTATTTGAGATATATATATATATATATATATATATATATATATATATATATATATATATATATATATATATATATATATATATATATGTATATAGATATAAAGATATATAGATATAAATCTATATATATAGAAATTAATCTATATATATATAAATATATAGAGATATATATATATATATAAATCTATAGATGTATAGATATATAGATAGATAGATCTATCTATAGATATATATATATATATATATATATATATATATATATATATATATATATATATATATATAGAGAGAGAGAGAGAGATACATATATATAAATCTATAGATATATAGATAGATAGATCTATAGATATATATATATATATATATATATATATATATATATATATATATATATATATATATATATATATATATATATATATATATATATATATATATATATATATAATCACTTCAGTATTGTTTTTATACTAATACTATATTAGGTTTTCATAGTATCAACATCTGGATCGTTCACCCCTACAATGGTTGTGTGTGTGTGTGTTCTTGTATTTCTACCCTTCTTGAGACATGAAGAAGGAAAAGTATCTTCCATATGAGGAGGTGTGAACAAGTGATGACATAAATCATGGTCCCAATAACATTGCATCTAATAGAGAATGTCTCATTTGCACCCCAGGTGGTGAAATCTATCAAAATGAGGGTGGTCCCAAAAAGGCGGTATTTTTCAAATTTACTGTCTCTTTTAAAAGTGTTCCCCCTCTGGTCAACATATGTAATAACAAGTGTGTGTAACAAATTTAAATGCGCCCGCTATGGCCAAAATTTATTTAAAAAAAATAAAACAATTTATGTATATAAAGACATACAGTAATAACTTGAAGTAAATAATGAAGATTAAAAACCAATTACAAACAAAAAATTCCCCATAAAATAAACTTAAGCTAACCTTTTTTATATTTGCATAGTATGTATATATTATTAACATTGTAAATACAAATCTTTATTTATCTAGAAAGGGTGGTCCTAAAGAGGTAGGCTCAAGAAGGTAAAAAATACAAGAATATGTGTGTGTGTGTGTGTGTGTGTGTGTGTGTGTGTGTGTGTGTGTGTGTGTGTGTGTGTGTGTGTGTGTGTGTGTGTGTGTGTCATTCTTAACCGTTCCTTTTCCTCCAGTCCTCCGGTGATAGTTGCTTGGAAGCAACGTAGTTCCTTTTCCACCATGAAGGTGAGAACATATTAGCTAAAAAGCAGCTTCTACAGTAGACGACGCGCTCGTTACAGCTCGCTCTCAAAATTCAAGCCGGTGTTCTGGCAAGACATGCACCTTCCTGTAACTCCTACAAGTGTCTAACGAGGAACATGGGAATGTAATCGTGTCTCCCTGAGCGTGCGTCCTTTTTTGAGGAATCTGTCACATGAGTGCAGTCTTTAGTTATGTGAACACAGCTGCGATAAAGAAGAAAGAAAGAAAGCTCATCAGTCCGTCGCCGATCATTTAAAAAAGTCAAGTATCGGCCCTCCATCAAACTATGACCATAATGATTTATTGACCTGCTGATTGTTTCAGTCTTGGAACTTTGCTCTATCATGCTAATAAGTCTTCAAATCCATTATAATTCCAACTATGATCCGTTACTTTTTTCCTACGCTTTGCACCCTGCAGCTTTATTAGTGACTTTTCTTCGCTAATTGCCATAAGGCTTTGTGTTCAATAGTTTTCATTAAACACAAGCAGACACACCGAAATGGTGTGTTACTGTTTGTGCTTTGGCGCCATCTTTTTAAACAAGTTCGCTCACTGCAAGTGTTGCGGGTTAAAAATGTGTTTCTCGTTGGCCTTGAACTGGAAGTAAAACTGTCAATAGCATTTCTGCTCAAAAGGATTCTTCATTCATCACTCCAAGCAACGTTTGTAAGTTTTACAATATAACTGAAACTATTCACACTTACTAAACAGTCCCAAGTGTGATGTCTGTAGGAGTGGTTTCATGCATATTTGTACATGTAATTGTCTTTTGTATTAGATAATATGATAACACGTTTGCGAGTGTTTGTTAGTATTATTAACTTACAATATTATACATATTGTTTCAGTTTTACAAATTCCTCAGTAAATTCACCAAAACTTCACCGGGGAGTTATTGAGTCTGTTTACCTGATTGAAGAGCGAGCTTCCGCAGCTAGTGGGTCCATGACGATGACTTCCGTTTTGTTTGATCAGCCCTTTTACTGCCGTGTTACAGGCACCGTTTGGAAGCAATTAAGGTATGTAAATAAACATTTGTGTAAATAACTAATTCAACAACATGTATATTTATGTGGCCTGTAGTCCGGTGCGGGTAATATATGGAAAAATATTTAGTTACCGTATTTTCCGCACTATAAGGCGCACCTAAAAACCACAAATTTTCTCAAAAGCTAACAGTGCGCCTTATAACCCGGTGCGCTTTATTACGATTAATTTTCATAAAGTTTCGATCTCGCAACTTCGGTAAACAGCCGCCATCTTTTTTCCCGGTAGAACAGGAAGCGCTTCTTCTTCTACGCAAGCAACCGCCAAGGAAAGCACCCGCCCCCATAGAACAGGAAGCGCTTTAAGCAACCACCCGCCCCCGGAAGAAGAAGAAAAAACGCGCGGATATCACCGTACGTTTCATTTCCTGTTTACATCTGTAAAGACCACAAAATGGCTCCTACAAAGGACAAGGATCCGGTTCATAAAAAGACGCAATCTCTCCATCCGCACACGGATTACTACCGTATTTCACAGCAACTGATATTCCTGTGAACCGCACTGTGGAACGGGAGCACGTACGGTGAATATTCGCACCACAGGGAATGAGAAGTCATCCTTCACTGTGGTTCTAGCTTGCCATGCTAACTTCCACCCATGGTGATATTCAAAAGGAAGACCTTGCCAAAAGAGACCTTTCCAGCCGGCGTCATCATAAAAGCTAACTCGAAGGGATGGATGGATGAAGAAAAGATGAGCGAGTGGTTAAGGGAAGTTTACGCGAAGAGGCCGGGTGGCTTTTTTCACACAGCTCCGAAGGCGAACACACCTTCACTAAGACGGGCAGACAGCGCCGGACGACATACGCCAACATCTGCCAGTGGATCGTAAATGCCTGGGCAGATATTTCGGTCACAACTGTGGTCCGAGCTTTCCGGAAGGCAGGATTCACAGAACAACAGCGACACTGACTCCCGATGACTTCGACGAGACGGAACCGGCCATTTTGGATACCACGCTTGCGCAACTTTTCAATTCGGACACCGAAGACGAAAAATTCGAAGGATTTACGAATGCAGAATAACTTCAGAAGGTGAGCGCTATGTTTATTTTGTGTGTTGTGACATTAACGTTCGAGCAACATTATGTTACTATTGCTCTACACCATTTTGAATTTTACTATGTTTGTGATTGCACATTTGCGTACATTTTGGGACAGAGTTGTTAGAACGCTGGTTTTCAATATATTATTAAAGTTTGATTGAACTATCTGACTGTTTTTTTGACATTCACTTTAGCGCAGCGTAGGCGCGGCTTATAGTCCGGGGCGGCTTATTGGTGGACAAAATTATGAAATATGTAATTCATAGAAGGTGCGGCTAATAATCCGGTGCGCCTTATAGTGCGGAAAATACGGTATTTTATAATTTAGTGGGTGCAGCTTATCTTGTCTTGTGCTTTATAGTCTGGGAAATGCAATACTGACCATCTTTTGTTTAAAGATGTTCACATTTTACATGGTCAACAACAAAGTAAATTCAATCATAAAACAATGATTAGCATTTGCATAGGTGGTATGATACAAGGTAAATTCACAATTTGTCCCCCACCCACACATGAAAATCAAATCAAAAACAGAGCGACGAGCAGCGTCGTAACAACCGTACGTGGACGTTCAAAATTAAACGGGGGCAATTCCAGTAAGAATCCGAAGCAATAATAACTAAGCTGATTTGAATTTGGCTGTTTTTCATGTTTGTAATAATATGCTTTCAGGTTGGCATGGAAATGGCTTCATAATCCTATAATGACAGCTCAGTAGCTGTCAGGAGGACACCTTCTTTATTGTTTTCCATGCTGACAGAGCCCTGACTCGCAACAAAACAAAGTTTAGGTGATGTTTAATTCATGCTCATAGTTTTTCAAAGTCCCATGTTTGTTTGTGTCATCTGGGAGCTCAGAAATTATACCTGTCACAAGTATTATAAATACTTTGTTTTGGCACAAGGCATTTAACTAGGCTTTTTTTTTTTTTTATCTCCTAGCTAGAAAATTACAGGGTGGAAATACAGTACAGGCCAAAAGTTTGGACACACCTTCTCATTCACTATTTACATTGTAGATTGTCACATCAAAACTATGAATGAACACATGAGGAGTTAAGTACTAAAAAAAAAAAAAAAAAAGGTGAAATAACTGAAAACATGTTTTATATTGTAGTTTCTTCAAAATAGCCACCCTTTGCTCTGATTACTGCTTTCAATCAATGCAATCAATCAATCGTTTATTTATACAGCCCTAAATCACAAGTGTCTCAAAGGGCTGCACAAGCCACAACGACATCCGCGGTACAGAGCCCACATAAGGGCAAGGAAAAAAACTCACCCTAGTGGGACGTTGGTGTGAATGACTATGAGTAACTTTGGAGAGGACCGAAAAGCAATGGATGTCGAGTGGGTCTGACACAATATTGTGAAAGTCCAGTCCATAGTGGATCCAACATATTAGTAAAAGTCCAGTCCATAGTGGATCTAACACAATAGTGAGAGTCCAGTCCATAGTGGGGCCGGCAGGAAACCATCCCGAGCGGAGACGGGTCAGCAGCGCAGAGATGTCACCAACCACACACTGAGGGTCCGATGGGGTATTCATATGGATATTAAAGTCCTCCATTATGATTATATTGTCGGCGTGCGTCACGAGATCAGCATTAGAACTCTGAGAATTCACTGATAATGTATAGGGCCCTGGGGGGGCGGTAGATAACAGCCAGGTCGAGAGGCAGCGGTGTGACAGACCTCATAGTAAGCACCTCAAATGATTTATATTTATTATTTAGGTTAGGGGTAAGGTGAAAGTTTTCATTGTATATTAGTGCGACCCATCCCTCCCACCCCACCCCACCCCACCCCTTTTAAAGGGACGGGCAATATGTGCATTCGTATAGTTAGGAGAAGATGCCTCATTTAGCGCAAAAAAATCGTCTGGTTTGAGCCAGGTTTCGCTAAGACCAATGATATTAAAATTGTTGTCTCTAATGACCTCATTAACTAATAACGTTTTGGGAGACAATGATCTTATTTTTAAAAAGCCCATATTATAGGTATTGGGCTGTTTTGACGAGTTTTTGTTGAAATTATCCGTAGTAACAACATTAATAATGTTGCGTTTATTATGCGTAGTACACTTTAAATCGTTTCGACCATATCTAGGAGTTGATCTGACGGGAATTTTCAGATTGTTTGCTTGGTGCTGCGATAAACTGAACGCATCATAATTTGCCACCTCAGTAGAATGCATGCCTACCTCTGACACAGTCACAACAGAAAAAACATTATGTGAGTTATGTATTATTCTAAGAGAATTGCTATGTGTGCAGGGATTATCCAGCCTGGCGCTGGCTAGTTCTAGCTTAACTGACTCCTCACCCGGACTAGCAGACTCTGTAATTGCCTGTGACCGGGCTTGCTCTAGTGTAGTTAGTCAAGTGTGACTCAAACAGTAGTCTATGTTCCTAGGCAGGATGATGGCGCCTTCATGGTTAGGGTGAAGGCCGTCTCTCATCAGCAAGCCTGGTTTTCCCCAGAAAGAGGACCAATTATCAATAAACGTTAGTCCCTGTTGTCTACAGAAGCTAGCCAGCCAATGTTAATCGAGACTAATCTGCTATATCTCTCATCATTGCCTCTCGCAGGCAGGGGGCCAGAGACAATTACTCGATGCCTGGACATCTTTCTAGCGAGATCACAAGTCCTGGCTGTGTTTCTCTTTGTAATCTCTGTCTGTCTCATCCTAGTGTCATTGGAGCCAACGTGTACAACTATATTCGCATGACTAGTGGTGCAATTAGCCTGTCGTACGTGTTTACTAGGCCTGTTAGCTTCAATGTCAGGTGCTGTGGCCCCGGGAATGCACTTAATTGTGGCTGGTTTGCTAAGCTTTATGTTTCGGGTGATGGAGTCTCCTATGACTAAGGTGAGGTGCCCGGTAGACTGGGATGTAGGACTAGCTAAAGGGCTATATCTATTGTGCGTCTCAACCGGTACACCGTAGCTTATAGGTCGCTTAGGACTGCTATAAACTGGGCTAGTTAGCTAGTTTTATAGTACACCTCACGGTGCAACCTGGACACATCATCAGTGATTTTCCCGGGGTCATAGGGTGTTTCGGGTCTTAATCAAACACCCTCACCCGGGCGACTCAGCCGAGGGTGATCAGTCCCTCGACTTGTGTCCAGGTAGCGCTCTACGCCACGCGTCCCCCCTCAGACGGTCTGCCCTGGGGCTACGCCAGTGGTGCTTGGAGGTTCTGGGCACTGTGGGGAGTGTCCGGGCCTGGATCCTCCTCCGTCTCATCAGGTGCCGTACAGGGTACTGGCACTGTGCGTTGCACTATGGGTTTCCCTAGGCAGCCTATCTTGGTCTGATGTATCTTCAGGGTTTTTCGTAGCGCTGTATGGGTGCTCCCTTGCGAGAGCTGCAGCTTGGGATGCTACCCCTCCCTGCCCTGGTTGCCGTCTTTCCGGGCTGTCAACTGTCTCTCCAGTTGTCACCACTCTTTCGGGGTTGTCATCCAGCCTCTTCCTGGAAGTCAATGGCGATGCCATACTAGAAGAGTTTTATAATACACCTCACGGTGCAACCTGGACACATCATCAGTGATTCTCAGCTAACGCTAGCAGATGTGTCCGCAACATTAAAGTTACGAGATTACTCTGCTCTAACTGGCGGACACGGCCCTCTAGCAGAGCCAACCTATCCATGAGTAAGGTGCACGAAACGCAGGAAGCCATACTCACAGTATTTTCTGTCACCGAATGAAGTTCCTGCTGTCTTCAGGGAAGTGGTCACGGTGTGCGGGGGTAGATTCCTTCCGACCGGCGCCGCCTTTCTCCGCGCTAGCTTCGTTAGCTTAGCAGCTAGCTAGCTGAGGGAGGTGTGGTGAGACAGAGATCGGATGATTTGCGAGTGAAATAGGACTACTAAATATGTTTGGAAAGTAGTAAAGAAAGCTGCAAAACAATTAAAAGCACACAGATAGTACGATACTTAGCTTTTTCACCACAGCGAGCAGTCACTCACGGCACACTCTTGGCATTCTCTCCATGAGCTTCAAGAGATAGTAACCTGAAATGGTTTTCACTTCACAGGTGTGCCTTATCAGGGTTGATTAGTGTAATTTCTTGCTTTATCAATGGGGTTGGGACCAGCACTTATGTTGTGAATGAGGTGTGTCCAAACGATAAATTGAGTAATTGGAATTATTAAGCACTTTTATCTCTGTATGTTCTGAACTCCTGTTTACTCACTGTTGAGCTCAGAAGATTTGTGAATGTAGCTCAGCTTCCCATCGCTGAACTGTGTTTTTTATTCTTGAGACGGCAAACTAGTTGAGAAAGAATCAACAGTACTTCTGCTGGTTGTAGTAGTACACTCGATTTGCTTAAAGAGCCCACCTATTGGACATAAGTACACCAATCAGTTACTATGTCCTATGAGAAATATGTTACATTTTTACTAAAAACAGCACGTTTTAATAACATACTAGTGTGTTCCCGATACCAATATTTTGGAACCGGTACCAATATGTATTTTGATACTTTTTCTAAATAAAGGGGACCACACCATTTTTTTTATTATTGGCTTTCTTTTAACAAAAAAGTTAGGGTACATTACACATATGTTTATTATTGTAATTTAACCCTTAAATAAAATAGTGAACATACTGGACAACTTGTCTTTTAGTAGTAAATAAACAAACAAAGCCTCCTAATTAGTCTGCTGACATATGCAGTAACATATTGTGTCATTTATCATTCTATTATTTTGTCTACATTATAAAATGTAATAGTCACTTATTCTTCTGTTGTTTGATACTTTACATTAGTTTTGGATGATGGTACCACAAATTTAGGCATCGATGCGATACCAAGTAGTTACAGTATCATACATTGTTGATATTCAAAGTCCTCATGTGTCCAGGGACATATTTCCTGAGTTTATAAACATAATATGAATAAAAAAAAAAAAACAATAAAGATTTTGTAACAATAAAATATATTGATATAATCATAGTAGCATCGACTAGATACGCTCCTGTACTTTGTATCATTACAGTAGATGTCAGGTGATGATCCACCCATGGCATTTGTTTACATTACATGGTGACGGCGGTGAGCTATTGTATCCTCCTACGGTGTGTAGTGAAACATGTTTAGCTATTCCTCGTCCTGCAGTGATAATGGTACTTGTAATAAACGTATTTTATTTGCCGCCATTGATACAAGGATTAGTGATTTAAAAGTTGCTAAAACATTTCAGACTGCGGATGTCTTAAAGCACCTCTTCCTGAGGGTGTTTCAGTGTTATAACTTCACCTTTATCTTTACTTTTTAGACCAAAATGCGTGCATTTTTCCTTCTCTGTCTACACACTGTGTCGGCTTGTAAGTACTTGTGTGTGTGTGTGCGTTGCAGAACATCTTCCTCTGCTCATAAAACCAGCAATGTCATGGCGTGACGACGGCGGGGGATGGGGGGACCGGTTCTTTTTAGAGGCGGTATAGTACTGAAAATAATTCATTAGTATTGCGGTACTATACTAGTATTTGTATACCGTACCACCCTACAACATACACACATTTGATAAACAAAATTAATAAACAGCCTTTGGTTCAATACAACAATAGTAGGCTTTCAATCAGCATATTACAAACCCCGTTTCCATATGAGTTGGGAATACAATGATTTGCAAATCCTTTTCAACCCATATTCAATTGAATGCATTACAAAGACAAGATATTTAATGTTCAAACTCATAAACTTTATTTATTTTTTTGCAAATAATAATTAACTTAGAATTCCATGGCTGCAACACGTGCCAAAGTAGTTGGGAAAGGGCATGTTCACCACTGTGTTACATGGCCTTTCCTTTTAACAACACTCAGTAAACGTTTGGGAACTGAGGAGACACATTTTTAAGCTTCTTAGGTGGAATTCTTTCCCATTCTTGCTTGATGTACAGCTTAAGTTGTTCAACAGTCCGGGGGTCTCTGTTGTGGTATTTTAGGCTTCATAATGCGCCACACATTTTCAATGGAAAACAGATCTGGACTACAGACAGGCCAGTCTAGTACCCGAACTCTTTTACTATGAAGCCATGTTGATGTAACACGTGGCTTGGCATTGTCTTGCTGAAATAAGCAGGGGCGTCCATGGTAACGTTGCTTGGATGGCAACATATGTTGCTCCAAAACCTGTATGTACCTTTCAGCATTAATGGCGCCTTCACAGATGTGTAAGTTACCCATGTCTTGGGCACTAAAACACCCCCATACCATCACAGATGCTGGCTTTTCAACTTTGCGCCTATAACAATCCGGATGGTTCTTTTCCTCTTTGGTCCGGAGGACACGACGTCCACAGTTTCCAAAAACAATTTGAAATGTGGACTCATCAGACCACAGAACACTTTTCCACTTTGTATCAGTCCACCTTAGATGAGCTCAGGCCCAGCGAAGCCGACGGCGTTTCTGGGTGTTGTTGATAAACGGTTTTCGCCTTGCATAGGAGAGTTTTAACTTGCACTTACAGATGTAACGACCAACTGTAGTTACTGACAGTGGATTTCTGAAGTGTTCCTGAGCCCATGTGGTGATATCCTTTACACACTGATGTCGCTTGTTGATGCAGTACAGCCTGAGGGATCGAAGGTCACGGGCTTAGCTGCTTACGTGCAGTGATTTCTCCAGATTCTCTGAACCCTTTGATGATATTACGGACTGTAGATGGTGAAATCCCTAAATTCCTTGCAATAGCTGGTTGAGAAATGTTTTTCTTAAACTGTTCAACAATTTGCTCACGCATTTGTTGACAAAGTGGTGACCCTCGCCCCATCCTTGTTTGTGAATGGCTGAGCATTTCATGGAATCTACTTTTATACCCAATCATGGCACCCACCTGTTCCCAAATTGCCTGTTCACCTGTGGGATGTTCAAAATAAGTGTTTGATGAGCATTCCTCAACTTTATCAGTATTTATTGACAACTTTCCCAACTTCTTTGTCACGTGTTGCTGGCATCAAATTCTAAAGTTAAACTTTTTTTTTTTTTTAATAATAATTATCAGTTTGAACATCAAATATGTTGTCTTTGTAGCATATTCAACTGAATATGGGTTGAAAATGATTTGCAAATCATTGTATTCCGTTTCTATTTACATCTAACACAATTTCCCAACTCATATGGAAACGGGGTATGTACATTTAATCCCTTCAGTGCATAGTGAAATATCCGCCAAGGTGAGATTGCATATTCATGACTGGTCTAATTGCAGCCGTTCAGTGGAGTACGTAGGTGTATTCAGTCTAATAAACAACTACTGAATAGTGCATGCAAGTCTCTGTCTCTGTTGCTATTTCCGAGACTCTGCGCTCAGTTGGTAATTACTTGGGGAGTTGTGATTACTAGAAAGCCGCAGGGAAGTACAACTGATCAGCTTTGTGGATCTCGACAAATTCAAGAGAAATTACTGTCGCTTTGGACTGTCAAACCAGAAGACAACACGTAGCTTTTTGTATGGATTGTTTAAAAGTTGATTTCCATTGTTGTGTCCTCTCCAGACTTAAAAAGAAACACTTTCTAAACTTCAAATTGATACTGCAGTCCATTTACAATCCAATATTGACACTAATAAGGGCTGCTGCTTCAATAAGAAGCCTTGCTAACACAGGGGAACTTCACTTTTTTTAACTTTTGTCTATCATTCACAATCCTTATGTAAGACAAAACATTTGTTTTTGTTTTTATTATGCATTCTGACTCGTAATTAAGGCTAGTAAAAGTCAATCAATCAAAGTTTATTCATATAGCCCTAAATCACAAGTGTCTCAAAGGGCTGCACAAGCCACAACGACATCCTCGGCTCAGATCCCACATGAACAGTCTCTATTCCGCTTATAAAGCGCTCATCCAAAAGCCTCCAACATAATTTTGTGTACAAGTACATATAAGTATATATGTAATGTAGTAATAGTCATAATAACATGTGATATTTACGTATTTTGCTAATTTTAAGGTTTATTCATTTCACAGACGCATCACAACATTCGCTTCTCCCTTCAACAGCAACATTACTAATCATGACAGACTTTGTGAGATACACCAAAGACTGCTTTGGGATAAATGATGATCCAGAACCTTATATTTTTTAGCCTGAATATACAGAGGATGAGCGACAAGTTTTAAGATCTGTGTGTTAAACAGATTAATCATTTTAGTTATATTGTAAAACGTACAAACCTTGCTTGGATCAATAAATGAAGAAAATGCAAAAAAGGCTATGGACGACTAAAAGCCCGAAAGGCTCTTGCACTTCCAGATCAAAGCACTAAACAGAAGGAAATAGTGTAGACGTACACCCCGCAACACCTGCAGTGGGAAAACTCATCCAAAAGATGGCGCCATAGCGCAAACACACCCTTTCAATGTTTCTGCTTTTATTATTAAAAATATTTGTTGCATACAAAACATTATGGCTGTTGGTGAAGAAAAATCCACAAATTAGACACACCGTTTTATAAGCCGGAGGGTTTAAAACGTAGGACAAAATTAGCGGCTTATAGACAGAATTTTACGGTACTAATTTGGCACCGGTGCCAGTTAAATTGTAAACAATACTACAGCAGCATACCTGCCAACTACTCCGGTTTTCCCGCAATTAGTACGGTTTTCATCAACCTATTCCGGGTTACGGTTGCAGTGATAAAAAATCCGGTTTTTCATTAATTAAAAAAAAAAAAAAAAATTTTATTGCGCGAGGATTTATAGCACCGCTGCCAAGCACGAGGCACCTGTTGCCATTGTTTCCAAACGAGCGAACGATCATGGAATCAGCCGGAGAAAAATCGCAAACGAGTCTTAAACCGAAAAGAAAACTGCAGTCATTCCGTGAAGAATATTCAAAAGCCTATCCGGGAATAATTATACGTTCCAAAAAGGGTGAAAACTACGCGAATTGCACCTTGTGCAGACAAGATTTTTCGATCGGACACGGAGGAATTAGCGATGTAAAAGACCACGTTGGGACAAAAGAACACAAGTCAAGTGTGTGAATGTGTGTGTGAATGGGTAAATGTGGAAGTAGTGTCAAAGCGCTTTGAGTACCTTGAAGGTAGAAAAGCGCTATACAAGTACAACCCATTTATCATTTATTTAAGTCTAATGCCGTTGCTAGCGATACAAGTGGAAAACTTTCAACGTTTTTCGGATTTTAGCCACAAAAAGGTAATGACACCAATCTATTGGAATTGTTTAGTACTGTTATACTGTTAAAAGTGTTTATACTAATTATGCTTTCAAGTCCAAGTTGAAGAAATCTTGTTAAATGTTGACAGCATAACTACCAAAATACAGAAGTATGTCCTTAATATTTTTGCAGTGCTATTTCTGTTGAAAAGTTCAAATGATTACATTAGAGATGTGATGTGCCACTTTTCAAGTGTCTGATGGCTTAAATTAATTTTCATTAATTTTTCATATTTTGAATTCTTTTGAAAGGCTTACAAAAAAACTACATTTGCATTGTAATTCCATGCTATTGACAGGACTATTAATTTTAATGAAGTTAGCTTACCATGTTTACAGTATGATAATTGTGAAAGAAATGTGAATTTTAGGCACAGAATATTTTATACAATTGAACAAGGCAGTAGATTATACAAGCTTGGACAGAAAGTTAATAATGACACCAATTTTTTTTTTAATGGAATTGTTTAGTACTGTTTTACCATTTGTTTACTGTAAAAAGTGTTTATACTGTTTATACTTTCAATTAACAAATTGAAGTCTTGTGAAAGGTTGACAGGATAACTGGCATTAACTGTCAAAATAATTTCAAACTATTGAAGTTAGCTTACAGAATAAACATGTCAATCAACCCATATGATTTTTGCTGTAATATTTTTGTTTTGAAAAGTCACTGTGACTGATAGAAAAGTAATGGTTTTAGCAACATTTTAACCTGTCTGAATGCTAATAATCATTTTGCGTCGGGGGGGCGAAGCCTGAACCCCCCACCAGGACTTTGTCCTGGACCTACCGGGGCCTGCGGCCCCTGGACCCTGGCTACTAGGTTTTTCTGATTTCAAAAGTTGGCAGGTATGCAGCAGGGGTCCCCAACATTTTTGCAGCAGGGACCTGTTTAATGTAGGAATTATTTTCATGGCAAATAAGTGCATGAAAAATGAATTCATTGAAAAAAACTAATTCTAATGTTGAATTAGTGGAAGCCCCTGGGCTTTTTTCTTTGCAAAAAAGCTCTCATAGACTTGTTTTTTACTCATTTTTGCTAGTAGTAGGCTTTTTTCGGTTGGCTTTAGTATGTGATGGGTTATAGGTGATACATCACATTCAAGGACAAGACCATGGATATATAATTCAGCCAGAAATACTTGCCATTAGTTCCAATAGATTTGTGTTTCCATTCTAAAAGTAATGTATTCATATTTTGTGCAATATTTCATACGTAGATACACTGTTACCTTTTTTTTGGTCCAATGTTTCATGCGTAAAAACATCTGTTATTGCTAACTACTTGTGTAATAGGACTATGTGCAATAATAGCAGCACTTTAAAGGAGATGTGTATTTTCTTCCTTCAGCGCAATTATTAAATGCAACAATTTAGGACTTTAACTACTATGGTCACTTTGTTCCTGATCTTAGGTCACCAACCTGCTGGTGACTGCAGATGGAACCTAGCTTTTGGCTACCATTTAGCACCTTTACATTTATGTTTATTCATGTGCGTTGTCCCATGTGACAAAGATGTAACAATCATAGCAAATAAGGAGTTTTATAATACATCAAGCTTATTGGCGTGTTTGGTGGGACTGGCCAAAGTTAAGTAGGAGAAAATGCGGTCGGTTATTAAATTATTTAATGTCTCAGTGCGGCCCGGTTGCAAATGAGTCACATACTTTTTTTAAATGTTCTTGTAATCAGACCATATTTTTTGTACATTAGATGGAATTTTTACCTGACATGTTTGGACTGTCATCTGCAGTCTTCCTCAGAAGAGTCACCTGACCACTGTGACGTGTTGCCTTTCAGCTGTTCTTATAGGCGTGGCCAACCAGGCAGACCAGTCAAGTCTATCTGGTTGATGGTTAATGGAGGAGGGAGTCCCAGGTATGCTGCGTCATCCGGATTAAATGGTTTTCTTGGGCCGCTTCCTTAGTTCGATCACCTCCTTAATCCATCGTTTGAATGTGTTACTTTCTGTGCCGATGATTTTGCCGTTGTCCCGGTCCATGATGTGGTTATTTATTTTGCAATGATCTTATATGGCTGATTTTAAGATTTACTGTTCGTATTTTTGTTTTAGGCTTCTTGTGCACCTTCCACTTGTCTCTTTTTCGCATTCTTTCTGATGTTCTTTCTTCCTTTTGTTGAATGTCCCCCCCTGTTTCTCCCATGTATGATTTTTTTTTTTTGCATGATTTACACGGGATTTCGTAAATGACATTGCATTTCTTGCCTTGTTCTACAAACCCCGTTTCCATATGAGTTGGGAAATTGTGTTAGATGTAAATATAAACGGAATACAATGATTTGCAAATCCTTTTCAACCCATATTCAATTGAATGCACTACAAAGACAAGATATTTGATGTTCAAACTCATAAACTTTTTTTTTTTTTTGCAAATAATAATTAACTTAGAATTTCATGGCTGCAACACGTGCCAAAGTAGTTGGGAAAGGGCATGTTCCCCACTGTTACATGGCCTTTCCTTTTAACAACACTCAGTAAACGTTGGGAACTGAGGAGACACATTTTTTAAGCTTTTCAGGTGGAATTATTTCCCATTCTTGCTTGATGTACAGCTTAAGTTGTTCAACAGTCCGGGGGTCTCCGTTGTGGTATTTTAGGCTTCATAATACGCCACACATTTTCAATGGGAGACAGGTCTGGACTACAGGCAGACCAGTCTAGTACCCGCACTCTTTTACTATGAAGCCACGTTGATGTAACACGTGGCTTGGCATTGTCTTGCTGAAATAAGCAGGGGCGTCCATGGTAATGTTGCTTGGATGGCAACATATGTTGCTCCAAAACCTGTATTTAGCTGTCAGCATTAATGGTGCCTTCACAGATGTGTAAGTTACCCATGTCTTGGGCACTAATGCACCCCCATACCATCACAGATGCTGGCTTTTCAACTTTGCGCCTATAACAATCCGGATGGTTCTTTTCCTCTTTGGTCCGGAGGACACAACGTCCACAGTTTCCAAAAACAATTTGAAATGTGGACTCGTCAGACCACAGAACACTTTTCCACTTTGTATCAGTCCATCTTAGATGAGCTCAGGCCCAGCGAAGCCGACGGCGTTTCTGGGTGTTGTTGATAAACGGTTTTCGCGTTGCATAAGAGAGTTTTAACTTGCACTTACAGATGTAGCGACCAACTGTAGTTACTGACAGTGGGTTTCGGAAGTGTTCCTGAGCCCATGTGGTGATATCCTTTACACACTGATGTCGCTTGTTGATGCAGTACAGCCTGAGGGATCGAAGGTCACGGGCTTAGCTGCTTACGTGCAGTGATTTCTCTCCAGATTCTCTGAACCCTTTGATGATATTACGGACCGTAGATGGTGAAATCCCTAAATTCCTTGCAATAGCTGGTTGAGAAAGGTTTTTCTTAAACTGTTCAACAATTTGCTCACGCAGTTGTGGGCAAAGTGGTGACCCTCGCCCCATCCTTGTTTGTGAATGACTGAGCATTTCATGGAATCTACTTTCATACCCAATCATAGCACCCACCTGTTCCCAATTTGCCTGTACACCTGTGGGATGTTCCAAATAAGTGTTTGATGAGCATTTCTCAACTTTATCAGTATTTATTGCCACCTTCCCCAACTTCTTTGTCAAATGTTGCTGGCATCAAATTCTAAAGTTAATGATTATTTGCAAAAAAAAAAAAATGTTTATCAGTTTGAAAATCAAATATGTTGTCTTTGTAGCATATTCAACTGAATATGGGTTGAAAAGGATTTGCAAATCATTGTATTCCGATTATATTTACATCTTACACAATTTCCCAAATCATATGGAAACGGGGTTTGTACAAGAAAATATGGTCTGATTACAAGAAAATTTTAAAAAGTATATGAAAAAGAAGACATAATGAACCTTTTTGAGCAAATGCATCACGGTTGGGGACCACTGGTCTACAGGACATCTGTTAAGTGCAGAGTTACAACTTGCATAGTATGTAAAATGTGGACAATAACACTTATTTCATCCACGCAGCTCTTTAGCATTAAAGCTGCACACGCAGAATGTTGTGTTCCCAGTGGGACTTACAAAAAAAATCACTTTTCACTTCCAGCATCAAGGCTGGATTTTGGCCAACACACTTCAAATACACTATTCTCCCACCTCTGAAGCTTATTTAAAATACTTTAAAATAGTGTTTTTTATTTACCTTTTGAAATGGATGTCTTTATGCCCTTGACATGTTGTTGGACAACATTACTGCAGTCACACACATCACTGTGAAGGCTCTTCCAAAGTCTTCCCTGTAACACAGCACAACCTTCATTTCCCGACAGGTTTTTTGTTGTCCTATGTTGCTCAGAATCCCCCCCCCCCCCCTTAACGAGGGGGCTTGGCAGCGCTGCACAAACATCATCATAACACGTGTGTGCAGTTTAAAGCTCTGTGCACTTAGCGGCTGTTTGTCAAAGAAAGGAAGCTGTTGTTGACACTGCATCACAGCACAAAGGATATGCAAGATAAGTGAGGCCTGAGTGAGGAGAGAAATAGAAGGTGAACCAGACAAGGGTTTTGTGTGATTGGGTAGTAACTTCTTTGTAACGCTGCAGCGCTGTCTTCCTTTTCAGTTTCAACACAACTCGGGCTTTTGTTAGCACTCACGTCTCACCTTGGATTTTTCTTAGAGATACAGCTCCAATTTAAAAAGCACAAAAATGTGCTACTGATTTCCCGATTGTGGGGCAAGAAAATCTGCTGTGGGACAATTGGAGAAGGCCACACAATGTCGTGATGTACGTTCTTACATTCTACACAAACATGGACAATTATGCTGAGGACACACACACAAACATACATTCTTGTATTTATTACCTACTTGAGACCTTCGAAAAATGCCTACCTCTTGAGGACCGCCCTTTCGAGATATATAAAGATTTGTATTTACAACATTAATAATATATAAATACTATGCAAATATAAAAAAGGTAAGCTTTTATTCCTTTTTTTTTTTTTATTAAATTTTTTGTTTGTAATTGTTTTTAATCTTAATTTACTTCAAATTAGTAAAGTATGTCTCCATATGTTTTTATTTTATTTTATTAATTTTGGCCAATTTTTTACACACACTAGTTATTACATATGTTGGCCAGAGGGGGAGCACTTCAAATTTTTTACACACTTATTATTTCATATGTTGACCAGAGGGGGAGCACTTTTAAAAACGACACACAGTCCATTTGAAGAATCCCTCCTTTTTGGGGACCACCCTCATTTTGATAGATTTCACCACCAGGGGTGCAAATGAGACATTCTCTGTTAGATGCAATGTTATTGGGCCCATGATTTATGTCATCACTTGTTCACACCTCCTCATATGGAAGCGACTTTTCCTTCATGTCTCAAGAAGGGTAGGAATACAAGAACACACACGCACACACAGTAGTGGTGTGTGCACATTAATGCTAGAGTTCCATTGATAGGAAAATAATGTTGTCTTCATATTGATCTGACAAAGACAGCGAGGCTGCACATACTGTAGCATTCTTACATGGCTTACAGATTGATTGATTGATTGAAACTTGTATTAGTAGATTGCACAGTACAGTACATATTCCGTACAATTGACCACTAAATGGTAACACCCGAATAAGTTTTTCAACTTGTTTAAGTCGGGGTCCCCGTTCATGGTGACCTCAGTGGACCTCGCCGGTGTAAAGAAACATTGTCACCTTGTGGAATTATTGCAGTTTTCATCAAACCACTTGCAGGCCCTGACATTTTGGTACGCTGTTTTTTTGAAATTCAAAACAAGGACTTAATCTTAATCAAATTAAAGAACCCATAGCATCCAGATTACCTAAAATTTCTCTAACAAGTTATCTTTCCGCAGTTTTTACTCCTGAAATTGAATCTGGCAGTCGATTCCCATAACTTAAATCCGTTTTTGGGTAATGTTTTGATAACTAAGGGGCCAGATTTTTTAAGATCCAAATATAACCTGCTTAAAGGCCTACTGAAATGCGATTTTCTTATTTAAACGGGGATAGCAGGTCCATTCTATGTGTCATACTTGATCATTTCGCGATATTGCCATATTTTTGCTGAAAGGATTTAGTAGAGAACATTGACGATAAAGTTCGCAACTTTTGGTCGCTGATAAAAAAGCCTTGCCTGTACCGAAAGTAGCAGACGAGTAGAGTGACGTCACAGGTCGTGGAGCTCCTCACATTTGCACATTGTTTACAATCATGGCCACCAGCAGCGAGAGCGATTCGGACCGAGAAAGCGACGATTTCCCCATTAATTTGAGCGAGGATGAAAGATTTGTGGATGAGGAAAGTGAGAGTGAAGGACTAGAGGGCAGTGGGAGCGATTCAGATAGGGAAGATGCTGTGAGAGGCGGGTGGGACCTGATATTCAGCTGGGAATGACTAAAACAGTAAATAAACACAAGACATATATATACTCTATTAGCCACAACACAACCAGGCTTATATTTAATATGCCACAAATTAATCCCGCATAACAAACACCTCCCCCCTCCCGTCCATATAACCCGCCAATACAACTCAAACACCTGCACAACACACTCAATCCCACAGCCCAAAGTACCGTTCACCTCCCCAAAGTTCATACAGCACATATATTTCCCCAAAGTCCCCAAAGTTACGTACGTGACATGCACATAGCGTCACGCACGTACGGGCAAGCGATCAAATGTTTGGAAGCTGCAGCTGCATGCGTACTCACGGTACCGCATCTGCGCATCCAAATCAAAGTCCTCCTGGTAAGAGTCTCTGTTGTCCCAGTTCTCCACAGGCCAATGGTAAAGCTTGACTGTCATCTTCCGGGAATGTAAACAATGAAACACCGGCTGTGTTTGTGTTGCTGCAGTCGGCCGCAATACACCGCTTCCCACCTACAGCTTTCTTCTTTGCTGTCTCCATTGTTCATTGAACAAATTGCAAAAGATTCACCAACACAGATGTCCAGAATACTGTGGAATTTTGCGATGAAAACAGACGACTTAATAGCTGGCCACCATGCTGTCCCAAAATGTCCTCTACAATCCGTGACGTCACACGCTGACGTCATCATACCGAGACGTTTTCAGCAGGATATTTCGCGCAAAATTTAAAATTGCACTTTAGTAAGCTAACCCAGCCGTATTGGCATGTGTTGCAATGTTAAGATTTCATCATTGATATATAAACTATCAGACTGTGTGGTCGGTAGTAGTGGGTTTCAGTAGGCCTTTAAACAGTGTGTGCAATGTATAAGATAGCGTGTACTATCAGCTGGCGTGTTGTGGGTGCACAACAGGCACAAGTGGTGCAGACCGCCTCACCTAATGAAGGATTTTGCATGTACTATGCGACTTGTCCAGGATGTACCCCGCCTTCCGCCCGATTGTAGCTGACATAGGCTCCAGCGCCCCCCGCGACCCCAAAGGGAATAAGCGGTAGAAAATGGATGGGTGGATATACGGGGCATCACCATGGAGACACTCAACAATCAATTCCACACAATTGTTCATTGTTTTTTGTTGTTTTTATCATCCCTATGCTGGAAAATCTTTTAAAGATAATTAGCATGATACAGTAGAAATGTCTACCAAAAATACATTCAGCATTGGCAGCTGGTGTCTGTGGCGTAGCGGGTGGTTCAAGTGAATGCTCCCTACTTTGTGTCCTCCTCCACATGGTGTGAAGATTTAGAAGATATCTCTATAATAATAATAAGCAGGACAGTCTTCGGGAAAACCGATTCACACATAGGGCCAGCAGGCAGTTGAGCTGTCATGATTTCATACATTGTATTTGGGCTGAGAAGGTCCTGGATTCTCTTTTTGTTGAGTTTGCATGTTCGCCCTGTGCTTCCACGTTCCTAAAACATGTGAGTTAACTGGAGAGTCTAAATCAGATTACGTCGATCGTGAGCTAGCGGTGGATGGCGGAGGGTGTGTCAGTCCATCACCAGCCAGGCATTAAAAAAATAGACATAAAAATGATCGATCATCAATCTTCACCAAGACGTCACTTTGGTCACTTGATTGACATTCACGACACCCGAGGGTCTTGTGAGATGACGCTGGCTGCTGCCAGATCATTATTAAGAAAAAATGACCGACAGGAAGGCAATAAACACTTTTTATTTCAACAGAGTCTCGCGCCGTACCTGTCGTCAAAACTCTAAAGACCGACCGCACAGTTCCTGTCTTCACAATAAAAGCGCTGCTTCATCCTGCCTGCGCTAACAAAATAAGAGTCTCAGAAAGCTGGCGTGCACAAGCTAGCAAGGTACGGAGTTTGCCACAAATGTATTTCTTGTAAAGTGTATGAAAAAGGAGTATGGAAGCTGGACAAACAAAAAGCAAGCACTTTCATGTGGTATTGCACAGAAAGGAGGACTTTTTTTCTCCTCCATTTAAAAATGGGGACGTTATCATCACTACTGTCTGATTCCAATCAATGCAAGTCATCAGAATCAGGTCATACACCAACTTATATTCTTGTCTTCATGAAAGAAAGGAATGTTAAACGTGCTTGTATTATCATTAAACTCCTTTAACTTGTTAACAAAAACCTATCTTTCATAAATAAATCAATATAAATGATATGATGTAGATCCCCTCCACTGGGTCAATTGAAAAGTAGCTCGCTTGCAGACAAAGTGTGGGCACCTCTGGTTTAGAAGATCTTTCCATGATAATAATAAGCAGGACAGTCTTCGGTAAAACAGATTCCCACTTTGGGGCTGCAGGCAGTTGAGGTGTCTGTGTTGAGCTGTCATGATTTCATACTTTTTATTTGGAATAAGAAGGTCCTGGATTCTCTTTTTGTTGAGTTTGCATGTTCGCCATGGGTTTACTTTGTTTCCTTCCACGTCTCTAAAACATGCGAGTTAACTGGATAATCTAAATTATCCGTAGGTGTTAATGATCATCTATACCAGGGGTGCCAAATTCGAACCTCGATTTGTTTCTTGTGGCCCGCTAAAGGGTGCTTTGCATAAATTCAATACATATTCACATTCTTTTAAGTTCCCACAATCATTGACGGTACGTCCGCAAGGCTACCAAGTTGCCATCAATGAAACGTGATGATCTCCACTACCTTAAATAATGGCGGTATACGATTAAACTATTGTGCAGCGGTTTGCTTAAAATCACTGTTTGGCCCACGGACCATTGGCACATTTTCACTTTGGCCCTTGGAGGCAAAGACTTTGGTCATCCCTGGTCTATACTGCATGTGCCCTGGGATTTACTGACTGGGGGTGCTTTAAAATGTTATGCATGTCAAATAAGCATGCATGGGTAATTGGGGCTTTTCATCCTGTGGCTATTTTCAAAAGAAATTGCATGTTTAATTGGTGAAGGTGCCAGATGTAATAAAATGCAGTATTTGCTAGCTTGTCAGGCTGACGGGCGTTGAGTTGGGACCTAACAACGGAGCTCGACAATGAAACCATTCCAGAGTTTTCAATTACACGTCATTTAGGCTGTGGAGCGCAGGCAAGACCTGTTTGAGAGACACGTTTGAGAGCTCCACCTGGCAGCTAAATGAGAAAGCCAAGATGATTTGCATTCCGTGCCCAGGCTGTTAACTTGTCATCAGCGGAGCTTGACGGTAAAGTGAAAATAAACATGGACAACCTCGACTCCCTGGAGTTAAAAAACAATTTGGTTTAGGGTTTTCTCTCCAAACATCCATTATTGCCATGTGGTCTTTTTTATCTTCTTGTTTTTATACCACTGCTCTTAATTAATGTACACTTCCACTCTGCTACCCTGTTGGCAAACACCAGATAACGTTTCAATTGTCGTCAAAATAGTTTCCAATTTGACTCTCAGATAGTATCTGCCAACCACAAAGAAAATAAATGAACACCCTGTTGCGGTTAAAACTAATAATTGGCACGCATGTCTTTTGAATTGTCTTATTTAATTTGTTCTTAATGTTATATTTGAAATTAGGAGTGTCCATTGAGTATTGGCCAATTCCGATATTGATCTGATACGATATCAGCACTAATCATACGCACCGGTTGTTATTTTTTGTGGAATAGCCTATAGTATTGCCTACCTTTTGTAAATGGCGTACTGATGTGTTTGGTCTTAGTATCTGTTTTAATGGCAAGGTTTTTATTGTTTTAACTATTGGTTTGTATTGTAGCACTTTAGGATTTGTTTAAATGAAAAGTGCCTAACAAATACAATCCATTATCACAGGTGGGTAGAACACCCAAAATTGTACGCAAGTAAGAGTACCGTGTCTTTACAATATTATGACTCAAGTAAAAGTAAAAAGTAGTGATCCAAAAAATTACTTGAGTAAGAGAATGTAAGTATTCCGGGAAATAACTACTCAAGTATTGAGTAACTTGTGAATAACGTCTGATTTATTAGGTAGCTATGTTGTAATGGTTCTTAGACTACAACTGGTGTGTGTGTGTGTGTGTGTGTGTGTGTGTGTGTGTGTGTGTGTGTGTGTGTGTGTGTGTGTGTGTGTGTGTGTGTGTGTGTGTGTGTGTGTGTGTGTGTGTGTGTGTGTGTAAAACATAAAAATCATACACGATTTACTGCAGCATGTTTTCTCTCGTTAGAAGTGGAATTCTTGTGAACATTTCTACTGACACAGATGACAGGACATAATATAATATTATTTTTACTAGTTTAAAAGTAATCATTGAAGTTTTTTTTGCTGCCTTGTCTGGCGCCTTGTCACTTTTTACAGTCAGTACGTTTCTATGCACTAAATGAGTCTGATTCGTCAATTAATTCAGTTTCTTCTGTTTTCACAGCTACATGTGAAGTTGTAGTTTCCAGGCACTTATCTCTAATGTGACTGATGGACATACGCAGTGTGCTTCTCCTACACTAGGGGGCGACTGTGGTCATTTCAGCTTGTTAGCTCTGTGGTGATGTACATTAGGTAGAAGAGAATGCTACATGCTATCAAGCAAGCGCTAGTCAATTTCAAGCTCCAGATCCAACAGATAAGTACACATTTCCACTGCTATTTGGTGTTGTTGGTAATGTGTTAATGTGTTTAAATGACACTTGTGGTTATTAGGATCATCAGAGCCATACAAAAATAATTATTTTTTTTAGTCCACTCTTTTAGGAGGTCTGCTTACCATTTCTCTCAAACATCCGGGATGTGCTGGTGTCATGTAAATAAAGTGTCTTCTTTGGGAACATTCTGACACTTGTTAAACAAGTAGGTTTCTATTTGACCATGTACCGTGTTTTCCGCACTATAAGGCGCACCGGATTATTAGCCGCACCTTCAATGAATTACATATTTCATAACTTTGTCCACCAATAAGCCGCCCCGGATTATAAGCCGCGCCTACGCTGCGCTAAAGGGAATGTCAAAAAAACAGTCAGATAGTTCAGTCAAACTTTAATAATATATTGAAAACCAGCGTTCTAACAACTCTGTCCCAAAATGTACGCAAATGTGCAATCACAAACATAGTAAAATTCAAAATGGTGTAGAGCAATAGTAACATAATGTTGCTCGAACGTTAATGTCACAACACACAAAATAAACATAGCGCTCACCTTCTGAAGTTATTCTTCATTCGTAAATCCTTCGAATTCTTCGTCTTCGGTGTCCGAATTGAAAAGTTGCGCAAGCGTGGTATCCAAAATGGCCGGTTCCGTCTCGTCGAAGTCATCGGGAGTCAGTGTCGCTGTTGTTCTGTGAATCCTGCCTTCCGGAAAGCTCGGACCACAGTTGTGACCGAAATATCTGCCCAGGCATTTACGATCCACTGGCAAATGTTGGCGTATGTCGTCCGGCGCTGTCTGCCCGTCTTAGTGAAGGTGTGTTCGCCTTCGGAGCTGTGTGAAAAAAGCCACCCGGCCTCTTCGCGTAAACTTCCCTTAACCACTCGCTCATCTTTTCTTCATCCATCCATCCCTTCGAGTTAGCTTTTATGATGACGCCGGCTGGAAAGGTCTCTTTTGGCAAGGTCTTCCTTTTGAATATCACCATGGGTGGAAGTTAGCATGGCAAGCTAGAACCACAGTGAAGGATGACTTCTCATTCCCTGTGGTGCGAATATTCACCGTACGTGCTCCCGTTCCACAGTGCGGTTCACAGGAATATCAGTTGCTGTGAAATACGGTAGTAATCCGTGTGCGGATGGAGAGATTGCGTCTTTTTATGAACCGGATCCTTTTCGCTTAGTAGGAGCCATTTTGTGGTCTTTACAGATGTAAACAGGAAATGAAACGTACGGTGATATCCGCACGTTTTTTCTTCTTCTTCCGGGGGCGGGCGGTAGCTTACAGTAGAAGAAGAAGCGCTTCCTGTTCTATGGGGGCGGGTGCTTACCTTGGCGGTTGCTTGCGTAGAAGAAGAAGCGCTTCCTGTTCTACCGGGAAAAAAGATGGCGGCTGTTTACCGAAGTTGCGAGATCGAAACTTTATGAAAATGAATCGTAATAAAGCGCACCGGGTTATAAGGCGCACTGTTAGCTTTTGAGAAAATTTGTGGTTTTTAGGTGCGCCTTATAGTGCGGAAAATACGGTACTTTAAAATACTAACCTATTTCAGCTTCTATATCTGTACCTTGGGCTTTGGCGTGAACAGTCCATGACCATCGGCTTGTTATTCGCCCCATCCCTTGTGTTTAAGTTCAATTTGTCAAACAGAGTCATGTCACTGCCAAGCTCCGTTTGATTGGTGAAATATATTTGGGGACCTGGAGGCCGGCCTGCTGCTATAAAGCGCTACTAGCCATCTATAACCCCAGGAATTAAGCAGTGGTGATTGCGTTGGTTGAGGAAGAGGCGGGTGCGTGCATGTATGCCCAATTAACTTGGGTGTGATATTGAAATGTTTTTGTGGACTGGGGCCGATCTCAAAGTTCAACACTAGGTGTTGTTGAGAAAAAGGGAGGTCAAAAGCGTCCATCGTTGAGGTGTCCTCGGGGGTGTTTTTCAGAACAGCCTGTTCCTGATAGCATCAAGGCCATTTGAGGGAGTCAAATCGTAGATTAGGATGTTGTTTTCGTCGAGCAGTTAAAAACAATGACTTGCCTGCTCTATTTGTCCATGCTGGTTTCTCTCAAATTCAATTAAATTCTCCTTCTCAGCAAACTTCTCCATGATGTGATCCATTTTGCGATTCAGTTCAGAAATCGCCACAGTCTGTGTTCCCACAGCCCAGCCCAATCCTTCCATTGCGACGAACAGCCATTGGGCTCCTTGAGTGGCTGCCATCGTCTTCCGAATTTGACGATACACCAGAGCAATGTCCAGCCCAATCGGCAGGTGACCCGCGATCATGGTTCCAAATAGGTAGATGTCCTCCACGTCCTCGATGGAAAGGACTGAGAGGCACATGATTCTCTATTCATCCCAGGAGTCTCTCACGTACCCCGCAGCAATGGTTCCATCAGGTCAGCCAGGCTCCCCCGAACTTCTTTTCTTTGTCGAAAAGACTTTGTCAAGTGCGTTGAGAGTCCAGCTGATTATATCCATGTTTGATGTTTAGATATGAGGACAGCGCAAAGAAAGAGGCTTCAAAAAAGTTCAGACTGTGACGACCGGGGCGCATTGTGATGCGGGGTTCGTTCTCTCAGGATGCAACGGACTTCGGACACAGCGTGAAGGTAAAATAAATGATTTATTTACCGGAATAAATTATACTGGAACAAAGAAAAGGGTGCTCATAGCACATAAGGCAAAAACTAAAAGAGCTAGCATGGGAGCTAGAAGGTAAAAACTAACAAAGATAAGCGTGGAAGCTAACAGGTACCGAGCCAGAACAAAAGTCGTCAACTGTTGCATGAAAACAAACTACGAAGCCAGAACGAATGACAGGGAGGACAGACTTAAATAATAATGTCAGTGATGACAAACAGGTGCGTGTCGGGAACAAACGCGGCAGGTGAAAATAATAAGTAGCCATGGCAACAAACTCAAGTGTACAAAACAGGTACTCAAGGAGTCCAAAACTAACCAAAAACACAAGTATCTTGAAAACGTAAATAATAAATATGATCCGGGCAGCGGATCACAACAGTACCCCCCCCTTAAGGGACAGATTCCAGATGTCCCCTTGAAAAACTAAAACCCCCCCCAACTATAACAAAGTTCAAGAGTCCAGGGAGGGTGGAGGGAGGATTTGGCGGAGGGTCGCCAGGTCACATGTCCCCGAATCCACCGGGGACGAGTCAGGTGGCGGCGGCGAATGGAACGCCGCTGCCGGAGGCGAGGCGGGCGACCACGGAAAGGCCACATTTGTGGCTGCCGAGAAGGTGGGCGTGAGTGGCGCCAGAAGTTCAGCAGCCGGAGAGTTCTGCGACTACGTCTCGGGTGTCGCTGCTGTTTGCGCCACTGGCGTCCATACTCTAACCTCCGAGAGCGCCGCTTGCGCCGCCAGAACACCAGAGGTCGCTGAGACGACGAGGAGAGAGCAGACCTCGCCGTGGAAGCAGGAGGAAGCGTCGTCGTCGCCGTGGAAGCAGGAGGAAGCGTCGTCGTCGCCGTGGAAACAGGAAGCGTCGTCGTCGCCGTGGAAACAGGAAGCGTCGTCGTCGCCGTGGAAGCAGGAAGCGTCGTCGTCGCCGTGGAAGCAGGAAGCGTCGTCGTCGCCGTGGAAGCAGGAAGCGTCGTCGTCGCCGTGGAAGCAGGAAGCGTCGTCGTCGCCGTGGAAACAGGAAGCGTCGTCGTCGCCGTGGAAGCAGGAAGCGTCGTCGTCGCCGTGGAAACAGGAAGCGTCGTCGTCGCCGTGGAAACAGGAAGAGTCGTCGCCGTGGAAACAGAAGACGTCGTCGCCGTGGAAACAGAAGGCGTCGTCGCCGTGGAAACAGAAGGCGTCGTCGCCGTGGAAACAGAAGGCGTCGTCGCCGTGGAAACAGAAGGCGTCGTGTCTGTCGGCGTGGGCGGAGCCTGAGGCGGAGCAGGCGGCTCGTCTGTCGGCGTGGGCGGAGCCAGAGGCGGAGCAGGCGGCTCGTCTGTCAGCGTGGGCGGAGCAGGCGGCTCGTCTGTCGGCGTGGGCGGAGCCAGAGGCGGAGCAGGCGGCTCGTCTGTCGGCGTGGGCGGAGCCAGAGGCGGAGCAGGCAACGGAGTATCTGCGGGTGGTGGATGTCTCAGCTGGACTGCTGGGTTGGCCGTAGGGGGAATCATCACCTGCAGCGCGGAGAGTATACTGCCCAGCTGTCTCTCCAAAACATCAAGGCGGGCGTCTTGGCGTTCCGCCATGGCATTGACGCAAGCCCCAAGAACGCCAAACTGTTCCTCCTGTTGTCCAAGTTGTTTGGCCTGTTGGTGCAATGCCCTTTTTACTTGGTCGGTCTCTGCGGGGTCTCGTGTGCTTTGCAGCGATGAAGCAGGAGGTGGAGAGGATGGTGTTTGCAGAACCACCAGGGTTGATGGTGGCGTCAGAGTGGCAGGCGTCCGGGCTGTCGTTGTCGTGGAAACAGGTGCTGGTGCGGAAACCAGACTTGGAGTCGGTGCTGGTGTGGGAACCAGACTTGGAGCAGGTGCTGGGCGTGACTTTGGCGGAGGTGGCCTGGCCGGGGGTTGCGGCTTAGCATGCCGAATGTCTGGTGGCGGAGGCCGGCATGGAGTTTTGGGCTTGGCTGGGCGCAGCTGTGCCCGCCCACTAGCAAAGCACCCAGTACTAGCCCCCCCCTCAAGAAGCGGATCCCAGACGCGTTT
The DNA here is from genome assembly GCF_033978685.3 of Nerophis lumbriciformis. Classification (NCBI taxonomy): domain Eukaryota; kingdom Metazoa; phylum Chordata; class Actinopteri; order Syngnathiformes; family Syngnathidae; genus Nerophis; species Nerophis lumbriciformis. The sequence goes on from NC_084566.2 coordinate 4,347,166, forward strand.
TGTGCAGTCTGGAACAGTCTTTAGGGGTGGGAGGGAGGAGGTGAGGAGGTGGGTAGGCTCCTCCCCTTTTGATTGTCCAAATTGTCTATTCTGCTCTTCAATAGTGGACTGTAGGGACGACCAAGAGGGAGAAAACAGAGGAGTGGGCGGAGCTTGAGCCATAGGGGGTGGGGCCAAAGTAATTGGGGGCTGAGCTTGAAAGTCAGAATGTGACTGGGACTGACTAGACTTATATTTAAAAAAAATGTCCTGATAATGCTTAATCTTAGAATTAAAGTCATTTGTAAATGGCTGACAGAAAGAATGAACCGAATGTAAAAAAATGTCTTTGTCTATGACGTCATCAGAAATAGACGAGAGCGCGTCATCAGGGGGCGTGTCGTTACGGGGCGCCAATGGGATGACGTCATAGCTGCAGTCCCAGTGATTGACAGGCCAGTTGGATAACTCTTTGGAAAAGTGATCAGAATAATTACCGAATATTTGAGGAGGGGAATCCTGGGCTGCTTGTTGGTGGCTGTGTTCCGGAGGGAAGAATTGCGGGGGTGGCGCGTCTCTGTCGCGAGCTGAAGCCGTTTTGTGCGACTTCCGCCTTCGCTGACGCGTGCGAGCGGGCTGAGAGCGGACCTCCCCGGGCCAGATGGAGTCGATCGGGACCAGAACACCTCCAGGTCCCCAAATCATCTCGTCATCTGGATTGCAGCGGAGCGTCTCTGCCTCCATCGCTCGGAGGACCATCCACGCACCTTCTTCTACCTCCGTCAAGCCCGTCGCGAAATAACTTTTTGCTTGCTTCGTACTGTGACGACCGGGGCGCATGGTGATGCGGGGTTTCGTTCTCCCAGGATGCAACGGACTTCGGACACAGCGTGAAGGTAAAAGAAATGATTTATCTACCGGAATAAATTATACTGGAACAAAGAAAAGGGTGCTCATAGCACATAAGGCAAAAACTAAAAGAGCTAGCATGGGAGCTAGAAGGTAAAAAAGGAGTTTAGCGTGGAAGCTAACAGGTACAGAGCCAGAACAAAAGTCGTCAACTGTTGCATGAAAACAAACTACGAAGCAAGAACGAATGACAGGGAGGACAGGCTTAAATAATAATGTCAGTGATGACAAACAGGTGCGTGTCGGGAACAAACGCGGCAGGTGAAAATAATAAGCAGCCATGGCAACAAACTCAGGTGTACAAAACAGGTACTCAAGGAGTCCAAAACTAACCAAAAACACAAGTATCTTGAAAACATAAACAGAAAATATGATCCGGGCAGCGGATCATAACAGACAAGACAAAAACGAAGAGAGCAAGCAGGGAAGGAGGGAGCGGAGAAAAATGTGACCGTCCTCACCAGAGGCAAGACAGAAAATAATTTGTTGAAAAATTGGTGACCCTCGCCCCATCCTTGTTTGTGAATGACTGAGCATTTCATGGAATCTACTTTTATACCCAATCATGGCACCCACATGTTTCCAATTTGCCTGTTCACCTGTGGGATGTTCCAAATAAGTGTTTGATGAGCATTCCTCAACTTTATCAGTATTTATTGCCACCTTTCCCAACTTCTTTGTCACGTGTTGCTGGCATCAAATTCTAAAGTTAATGATTATTTGCAAAAAAAAAATATTTTTGATCAGTTTGAACATCAAATATGTTGTCTTTGTAGCATATTCAACTGAATATGGGTTGAAAATGATTTGCAAATCATTGTATTCCGTTTCTATTTACATCTAACACAATTTCCCAACTCATATGGAAACGGGGTTTGTAATTGTGATTTAAATAAATGTAACGATCGGAATGAAACTCAATGGAACTGAATAAAAGTAGCGTTTCTGTGTCACAAAAATACTCAAAAGTAAAAAGTATACTGCATTAAAACTACTCTGACATGTACAATTTTTCTAAAAAAGTTACTGAAGTAAATGTAACGGAGTAAATTTAGTGTGTTACTACCTGCCTCTGATTAATATGAGCTATTTTTTCTGCCGAGCGTTGTGGCGTCCTACTTTACTCTGTTCAGCGGTCCTTGAATGCACCGTAAAAACACACTTGTATTCCTCGGCGTTTACAGGTGAAACTCCAAATATTGAAATACGGTGCAAAAGTCCATTCATGTCAGCAATTCAACTTCAAATGTGAAACTGTTATTTGATATAAACTCATTACATGCAAAGTGAGATATGTCAAGCTTTTATTTTGCAGTTGATTAAAACCTCAAATTATTCAGAGTTTTTTAATTCAAGGTTTTCCTATGCTGCAAGTAGGGATGTCCGATAATGGCTTTTTGCCGATATCCGATATTCCGATATTGTCCAACTCTTTAATTACCGATACTGATATCAACCGATACCGATATCAACCGATATATGCAGTCGTGGAATTAACACATTATTATGCCTAATTTGGACAACCAGGTATGGTGAAGATAAGGTACTTTAAAAATAAATAAATAAAAATAAGATAAATAAATTAAAAACATTTTCTTGAATAAAAAAGAAAGTAAAACAATATAAAAACAGTTACATAGAAACTAGTAATTAATGAAAATGAGTAAAATTAACTGTTAAAGGTTAGTACTATTAGTGGACCAGCAGCACGCACAATCATGTGTTCTTACGGACTGTATCCCTGCAGACTGTATTGATATATATTGATATATAATGTAGGAACCAGAATATTAATAACAGAAAGAAACAACCCTTTTGTGTGAATGAGTGTGAATGAGTGTAAATGAGGGAGGGAGGTTTTTTGGGTTGGCGCACTAATTGTAAGTGTATCTTGTGTTTTTTATGTTGATTTAATAAAAAAAACAAAGAAAAAACCGATACCGATAAAAACAAAAAAACCATACCGATAATTTCCGATATTACATTTGAACGCATTTATCGGCCGATATTATCGGACATCTCTTGCTGCAAGCCATAATCATCAAAAATATATCAAATGAAGGCTTAAAATATCTTGAGTAGCGTGTTATGAGCCTATGTCGTACAACAGTTTCACCTTGTAAATCTAATTACTGGGGAAAAAAAACCTTTGACGATATTCTGATGGTTTTAGTTTCGGCCGTAGAACGATGACTTTGTCTAAGGGAGCACAGCTTGCATGTTGAATGTGCACAGATGTAGCATATTTCCTCCAACAAATATGTGTTTGTGTAAGTTTAGATTGGGGTATGTTGTTTCTTAATAGGGAGAGACGTTAATGACTCTTGTTTTCCTGTTTGCATTTAGGCTAGCGACCTGGCGTCTGTCAGTGAGTGAGTAAATCAAAGTGCAACTATCAATCGATTTTTCAATAAAGTAAGACTAACCATCACAAGTTTTACCACGGTTATCATTAATGCAGTTTATAATTACCGCATTTTTCGGACTATAAGGCGCACTTAAAGTCCTTTTAATTTTGTCAAAACTCGACAGTGTGCCTTATAACCCGGTGCACCTAATGCACGGAATAATTTAGGTTCTGCTTACCGACCTCAAAGCTATTTTATTTGGTACATAGTGTAATAAGTGTGACCAGTAGATGGCAGTCACACATAAGAGATACGTTTAGACTGCATTATGTAAAGTGAAGTGAAGTGAATTATATTTATATAGTGCTTTTTCTCTAGTGACTCAAAGCGCTTTACATAGTGAAACCCAATATCTAAGTTACATTTAAACCAGTGTGGGTGGGTAAAGTGTCTTGCCCAAGGACACAACGGCAGTGACGAGGATGGCGGAAGCGGGGATCGATCCTGGAACCCTCAAGTTGCTGGCACGGCCACTCTAGCAACCGAGCTATACCGCCCAATGACTCAAGTAAACAACGCCAAAATTATATATGTTCCATTAAAAATAAAGAACATTACACACGGTGCTCAAAATTCCATCAAAATGTTTTAGAAGACACTGCTGAAGGGGAACCATGTAAATAAGACCGGCCACAAAACGGTGCGTCCTGAAGCGACTTGAAGATGGTCTGTAAAACATCATCTATGCAACATTTTGACCAAAGGACCACCATTACATGTTATGTAGACCACAAGGAAGTCTTTTACAGTTAGAAAAAAATAAAATAAAATATGACCCCTTTATTGCACCTTATAATCCGGTGCGCCTTTTGTATAGAAAATAGACCTGAATAGACCCGCTCATCAGCAGTGCGCCTTATAATCCGATGCGCCCTATGGTCCGGAAAATACGTTACATCTCTAATACACCTCTACTTGAAATGTTCTTTTTCTCCTTTTAGATCTTGGACGGTTCAATTTTTCTGGGTATTGAGACGTGTTTTATGTAAAGTCAAACAGTCAGCTGCAGTCAATCAAAGGAAATTATTCAGGTTTAACTATTTTAAAATAGTAACTCCTCCAGCCACAGTATATTAAAATACATTTGTGAGAAGTGCAGATTTCAGTTTGCATGTTTTTTGTATACTTTATTTTAATCACCAAAAGGCTGCAGATTATGGAGACCCTGTGGAGCCGCTCAAACAGATCAACTATCTCGCTGGTCAGCTAAATGTTCCACACTTTCAAGTTCCCCACAGTTCCATTCTGGAAGAGATAGGCACTTCTAAAAAGCTCAACAACACACATCCACACAGATAAGAGAGATTCTATCTTCGTCCAGTCCCAAAGATAAATTGCATGTCTTGTAGACATGCGATTTAAAGACTTAAAGGGCCCCTCTAATGCTGACAACATCGGCACTTATTTCATGTAGTCTTGCTGAAATAACGTAGCTTGGATGGCAACATGTGTTGCTCCAAAACCTGCATGTACCTTTCAGCATTAATGGCGCCTTCCCAGATGTGTAAGTTACCCATGTCTTGGGCACTAATACACCTCCACACCATCACAGATGCTGGCTTTTCAACTTTGCGCCTAGAACAATCCGGATGGTTCTTTTCCTCTTTGGTCTTTGGACACGACGTCCACAGTTTCCAAAAACAATTTGAAATGTGGACTCATCAGACCACAGAACACTTTTCCACTTTGCATCAGTCCATCTTAGATGAGCTTGGGCCCAGCAAAGATAGCAGCGTTTCTGGGTGTTGTTGAAAAATGGCTTTGGCTGTGCATAGTAGAGTTTTAACTTGCACTTACAGATGTAGCGACCAACTGTGGTTCATGACAGTGGTTTTCTGAAGTGTTCCTGAGCCCATGTGGTGATATCCTTTACACACTGATGTCGCTATTTGATGCAGTACTGCCTGAGGGATCCAAGGTCGGTAATATCATAGCTTCATCACTGGAGGACGAGGAATAGCTAAACATGCTTCACTACACACCGTAGGAGGATACAATAGCTCACCGGCATGACCTCTAACAAAAGCTAGCGTGCCTGAAGGTAAACAAATGCCAAAGGTGGATCTACACCAGTAATGATACCAAGTACAGGAGTGTATCTAGTCGATACTACTATGATTACATCGATATTTTTTACTTACTTTTTTTCCTTTTTTTAAAATTCATATTATGTTTATAAACTCAGGAAATATGTCGCCGGACACATGAGGACTTTGAATGTGACCAATGTATGATCCTGTAACTACTTGGTATCGGTTCGATACCTACATTTGTGGTATCATCCAAAACTAATGTAAAGTATCAAACAGATGAATAAGTGATTATTACATTTTAACAGAAGTGTAGATGGAACATGTTAAAAGAGAGAGTAAGGAGATATTAACAGTAAATGAACAAGTAGATTAATAATTCATTTTTACAGTTTGTCCCTCATAATGTTGAGAAAATAATAGAATGATAAATGACACAATATGTTACTGCATACGTCAGCAGACTAATTAGGAGTCTTTGTTTGTTTACTACTTACTTCTAAAAGACAAGTTGTCTATTATGTTCACTATTTTATGTAAGGGCAAACTTGCAATAATAAACATATGTTTAATGTACCCTAAGATTTTTTGTTAAAATAAAGCCAATAATGCCATTATTTGTGGTACCCTTTATTTAGAAAAGTATCGAAATACATTTTGGTACCGGTACCAAAATATTGGTATCGGGGCAACCCTAGTTTGCAGTAAGATTTAATATAGAGCGCCCTGACAGTCATTAATTGATGTTTGACTTGGCGTGCATCTTCTTGCCAAACCACATTCCATCTACGTTTAGGGAGGTGCAGCCGTGTTCTTATGCCCCCATGGGTAATTTTTTGCGGTGGCTCTCATTTGAAGCTTGCTGGCTACAATTTGTGAGGAATGGCCTCTCTTTCATTACTCCTCCTCCTACTTATCTCCCCTGCGTGTTTGAATATTGTCCTTGTTTCTAAATCCATGGTCAATTTCCTGTCCTTGCCCATCCATCTTTGCGAGTGTGATATTGTTCCATGAAACGTGTCGGCTGGTATATCAGCATCATTACATAGTGGAACATGATTGCTATAGCCCCAAGAATCCAACTCTTTTAAATCCTTGTATTACAAGTCCAGTATGAATCCCAAGAAGCTATATATGCATGATTAGATTTTTAGACTGGATTCAAGTAATTGACTTTTATTTTCGAGCCAGATGATTCAAGGATGAAGGTAATTTGATGCAACTGCTCTCAGGTGACAGTTTTATTAACTGCATTTCTTCACTGACACCTAAATTGTTTGTTTATAGTTTGACAGGCAACCTGTTTAGTATTGACTGCTATCTTGGTTTAGATATTGTGGTTTCATTTTTTCATAATTGTAGATTTTGATTTGATTTTAAAATGTTGTATTGATGATTTGTGACGTGTTCTACGGACAGTAGAGTTGAATTGTTTCTGTGACGCAGCGCTCAACTCAAAACGCTGGTCTCTCAATTCAACGTCTCCCAATGAAATGACAAACCCCATTTCCATATGAGTTGGAATTTGTGTTAGATGTAAATATAAACGGAATACAATGATTTGCAAATCATTTTCAACCCATATTCAGTTGAATATGCTACAAAGACAACATATTTGATTTTCAAACTGATAAACATTTTTTTTTTTGCAAATAATCATTAACTTTAGAATTTGATGCCAGCAACACATGACAAAGAAGTTGGGAAAGGTGGCAATAAATACTGACAAAGTTGAGGAATGCTCATTAAACACTTATTTGGAACATCCCACAGGTGAACAGGCAAATTGGGAACAGGTGGGTGCCATGATTGGGTATAAAAGTAGATTCCATGAAATGCTCAGTCATTCACAAACAAGGATGGGGCGAGGGTCACCACTTTGTCAACAAATGTGTGAGCAAATTGTTGAACAGTTTAAGAAAAACCTTTCTCAACCAGCTATTGCAAGGAATTTAGGGATTTCAACATCTAGGGTCTGTAATATCATCAAAGGGTTCAGAGAATCTGGAGAAATCACTCCACGTAAGCAGCTAAGCCCGTGACCTTCGATACCTCAGGCTGTACTGCACCAACAAGCGACATCAGTGTGTAAAGGATATCACCACATGGGCTCAGGGACACTTCAGAAACCCACTGTCAGTAACTACAGTTGGTCGCTACATCTGTAAGTGCAAGTTAAAACTCGCCTATGCAAGGCAAACACCGTTTATCAACAACACCTGAGCCTGAGCTCATCTAAGATGGACTGATACAAAGTGGAAAAATGTTCTGTGGTCTGACGAGTCCACATTTCAATTTTTTTTTGGAAACTGTGGACGTCGTGTCCTCCGGACCAAAGAGGAAAAGAACTATCCGGATTGTTCAAGGCGCGAAGTTGAATAGCCAGCATCTGTGATGGTATGGGGGCGTATTAATGCCCAATACAAGGGTAACTTACACATCTGTGAAGGCGCCATTAATGCTGAAAGGTACATACAGGTTTTGGAGCAACATATGTTGCCATCCAAGCAACGTTACTATGGACGCCCCTGCTTATTTCAGCAAGACAATGCCAAGCCACGTGTTACATCAACGTTGCTTCATAGTAAAAGAGTTCGGGTACTAGACTGGCCTGCCTGTAGTCCAGACCTGTCTCCCATTGAAAATGTGTGGCGCATTATGAAGCCTAAAATACCACAACGGAGACCCCCGGACTGTTGAACAACTTAAGCTGTACATCAAGCAAGAATGGGAAATAATTCCACCTGAGAAGCTTAAAAAATGTGTCTCCTCAGTTCCCAAACGTTTACTGAGTGTTGTTAAAAGGAAAGGCCATGTAACACAGTGGTGAACATGCCCTTTCCCAACTACTTTGGCACGTGTTGCAGCCATGAAATTCTAAGTTAATTATTATTTGCAAAAAAAAAAAAAGTTTATGAGTTTGAACATCAAATATGTTGTCTTTGTAGTGCATTCAATTGAATATGGGTTGAAAAGGATTTGCAAATCATTGTATTCTGTTTATATTTACATCTAACACAATTTTCCAACTCATATGGAAACGGGGTTTGTAGTTGAAGTTAATTTAATTGGTGATTGGCCTTTCAAAACAGCACAATTTTAACATGTAACATCATTTGAAAAAAAACAAAAACACTTTTAGATAAGAAATATTGTATAAAAACAATACAATAAAAAGTTCTACTAACTATATATTAGTTTTATATACCGTATTTTTCAGATCATAGGGCGCACCGGGTTATAAGGCGCACTGTCCATGAGCGGGTTGAGTCAGGTCTATTTTCCGTATTATAAGGCGCATTAAAGGAGTCATATTATGATTTATTTTTTCTAAATGTAAAAGACTTCCTTGTGGTCTACATAACATGTAATGGTGGTCATTTGGTCAAAATGTTGCATAGATGATATTTTACAGATAATCTTCAAGTCGCTGTCTGACAGTCTCTTCAGGATGCGCCGTTTTGTGGGCGGTCTTATTTACGTGCCTCCACTTCGACAGCATCTCTTCCCCATCATCTTTGTTGTAGCGGTGTAGCGTGCAAGGACGTGGGTGGAAAAAGTGTCAAAAGATGGAGCTAACTGTTTTAATGACATTCAGACTTTACTTCAATCAATAACAGAGCAACATCTCCTCATCCAGATATAAGTAAGAACTTTACACTACTTTATACTAGAAATGGCAACAGTGGAGGATGAATGTCCCATAACAAGAAGATAGAAAAAAAGAAGGAACTTGGCACGGACTACAATAGCGGACACTCGCACATTTTCAGGACTTATGCAGAGCCCAAACACACATCAGCAGGTACCAGAAGGTAAGAAAAGTTGGTTTTGCATAATATTACAAAACAAAACACCAGATAATGTCTCCGAATAGGTGCAATTTTTGGGTCCTTATACACACACCTTGATAATACTCGTATGTTGAAGCACAGTACGTCTGATTAAGGTAGTCGTAATGCGCAGACAATCCATCAAGCGATGCAGCTTCAAAGTCGTACTAAAACATGTTGACAGATTTTTGAGTACCTTGTGCAATGTTCTATATTTTCGATGGAACATTTAAAGTTTTTGGTGTTGTTTACTTGAGTCATATTGCGGTCTACACATATCTCTTATGTGTGACTGCCATCATACTGCAGTCTACGCATATCTCTAAAGTTTGACTGTCATCTACTGGGCACACTTATTACACCATGTACCAAATAAAATAGTGTCGAGGTCGGTACGCACAACCAGAGCTAATCCGTACATTAGGCGCACCGGGTTGGTTGTAAGACACACCATCTATTTGTTTTTTAAAAAATTGAATGATTTTAAGTGCGCATTATAGTCCGAAAAATACGGTAGTAATGTAATAATCATGTACAGCATTTACCTTGGAGAGTGGACTTTTACAGTACCTCCTTCTAGCTGCTTTCCATATTTTCATGGATAAATGTCAACCGTTTGGATATTATTTTAACACTCTTAGCTGGCGTTACACTTAATCTGCTTCAGTATGGTGCAGACGAGCAGTGATATGCTCGAATTTCTTCGCCAAATTGGCGACACGCTCAGTCATGATTTGATGATTTCTTTCTTAAATTCAGTGAATATAAACCGCTTCTTCTTCTCAGCACTGTCCTTTACACTCACTTTCTTCCTTCCAATAATTGGAAGACAAAGTTATGTCCATCTCTAGTTATAAGCCAGTGAGTAAGACCAGGGGCCATATTCCATCCATCCATCCATTTTTCTACCGCTTATTCCCTTTGGGGTCGCGGGGGGCGCTGGAGCCTATCTCAGCTACAATCGGGCGGAAGGCGGGGTACACCCTGGACAAGTCGCCACCTCATCGCAGGGCCAACACAGATAGACAGACAACATTCACACTCACATTCACACACTAGGGCCAATTTAGTGTTGCCAATCAACCTATCCCCAGGTGCATGTCTTTGGAGGTGGGAGGAAGCCGGAGTACCCGGAGGGAACCCACGCAGTCATGGGGAGAACACAGAAAGATCCCGAGCCTGGGATTGAACCCCAGACTACTCAGCACCTTTGTTTTGTGAGGCAGACGCACTAACCCCTCTGAAAACGCTAATTCAGGGGTCGGGAACCTTTTTGGCTGAGAGAGCCATGAAAGCCAAATATTTTAAAATGTATTTCCGTGAGAGCCATATAATATTTTTTAACACTGAATATAACTAAATGCGTGCATTTTTAAGTAAGACCAACATTTTTAGAGTATAATAAGTCTCTTATTCTTTTAATAACATTGTTATTCTGAAGCTAACCAATAATAAATAAAATACTTCTTACTATTTGTCAGGACTTGATCTTGAGAGTTTGCTTTTCCAGGATGCAGCGGAAAGTTGGCACGGGCGAGACGGGAATGGAGGTACATGATTTATTTATTAACTATAAATACAAAAAAAAAGGATCAAACAAAAAGCGCGCACAGTGGCGGAGAATAAACTATGAACAATTAAACAAAAAAAACATTAACTGTGGCTTGACAAACAAAAACTTACTTGGCATGGAACCGGCATGAAAAAAGAGTTAGAGGCATGAACAGAGCATAAATATGGTGCGGTATGGGGTGTGAGGTCGTCAGAAAAACAAACTGAAAAACACTGAACTTAAATACTATGGACATGATTAGTGAAAGCAGGTGCGTGACGTGACAGGTGAAAACTAATGGCTGCTATGGTGACCAGACAAGGGAGTGAAAAGACAGAAACTAAACAATAACATGACTTAAAACAAAAACATGATTACACAGACATGACAGAGCCCCTCCCTTAAGGACAGATACCAGATGTCCATAAAAATGAACAAGAGTCATGGGAGGGCGGGAGGGGGACATGGCGGTGGGTCGCCAGACCACGTGTCCCCGTATCCACCGGGGCAGAGTTAGGTGGCGGCGGCGAGTGGAACGCCGCTGCAGCAGGCGAGGCGGGCGCCCAGGGAATGGCCACATTCGTGGCCGACTGGGAGGTGGGCGCACTTGGCGTGGCGGGCGACCAGGTAGCGGCCATATCCGTGGCCGACGAGGAGGCAGGCGCGTCGTCATCGTGGCAGGCGTGGCTTGGCGTGGTGAGTCAGGCGGCGAAGCTCGGCGTGGCGCGTCAGGCGGCGAAGCTCGGCGTGGGTCTTGGTATAGGTCTTGGTCTTGGCGTGGGTCTTGGTCTTGGCATGGCGGGTCTTGGTCTTGGTCTTGGCATGGCGGGTCTTGGTCTTGGCATGGCGGGTCTTGGTCTTGGCATGGCGGGTCTTGGTCTTGGCATGGCGGGTCTTGGTCTTGGTCTTGGCATGGCGGGTCTTGGTCTTGGCATGGCGGGTCTTGGTCTTGGTCTTGGCATGGCGGGTCTTGGTCTTGGTCTTGGCATGGCGGGTCTTGGTCTTGGTCTTGGCATGGCGGGTCTTGGCGTCGTGAAGCTGCGACTGGCGGCACTTGGCGTCGTGGAGCTGCGACTGGCGGCACTTGGCGTCGTGGAGCTGCGACTGGCGGCACTTGGCGTCGTGGAGCTGCGACTGGCGGCACTTGGCGTCGTGGAGCTGCGACTGGCGGCACTTGGCGTCGTGGAGCTGCGACTGGCGGCACTTGGCGTCGTGGAGCTGCGACTGGCGGCACTTGGCGTGGAGGGTCTTGGTCTTGGGCTTGGCGTGGAGGGTCTTGGGCTTGGCGTGGAGGGTCTTGGTCTTGGACTTGGCGTGGAGGGTCTTGGTCTTGGACTTGGCGTGGAGGGTCTTGGTCTTGGACTTGGCGTGGAGGGTCTTGGTCTTGGACTTGGCGTGGAGGGTCTTGGTCTTGGACTTGGCGTGGAGGGTCTTGGTCTTGGCTAGGCAGTGCTTGGCGGCGTGGAGCTGGTACCGGAGCTTGGCATGATGCGGCTAGGCGTGGTGCGGGTACTGGAGTCTGCCGTGGAACTTGGCGTGGTGGAGCTGGTGCGGCAACAGGTGCAGCGACAGGTGCTAGCTGAGGAGCTAGCCTTGGAGCAGGTGGAGGTGGCCTAGCTGGGGGTTGCGGCTTGGCAGGTCGGAAGACTGGTGAGGGCGGTCTTGCTGGAGGCTGTGGCTTGACGGGTCGGTAGACTGGTGGTGGCGGCCGTGAGGGAGGCTGTGGCTTGGCATGGTGATGCCGAGCCACCCCACCAACACAGCTCCCGACCCCAGCCCCCCCTTCAAGGGGCGGATACCAGACGCGCTCCCTGCGGTCTGGAACTCTCTGTAGGGGTGGGCGGAGGAGGGCAGAAACTTCCCCATTAAATTGTCCAAATTGTCTTTCTTGTACCTGGGATTGAGTGGGTGAAAAAAATTTGTTTTGTGTCTTGGGTGTGGCTTGAGTCCTGGGGAGCGGGGAATCAAAAGAAAAAGAATTCAGAAAAAAAAAATCCTGGTTTTTGACGTCATCAGGGCGAAGCCGGGCTGGCTGCTGCTTGCTTCCGCCCGGAGGGGGAGGGGCATGTGGGAGCGGCGTGCCGTGCAGGCTCGCGGAAGTTCTTCCTGACGTCCTTCGTCTTTGGCGGCGCTTCCGCGGCTGAGGTGACGCTGTGTCGTCCTGGGACCAAATTAAGTCTCTATACTCCATGGAGGAGTAGCGCCGCGTTTCCTCCTCCATCGCGCACAGGACCGCCCAAGAAGCCTCGTCGAAAATGTCCAACTCAGGTGCGGAAAAGCGGGTCTGCTGACGACCTACTGTCAGGACTTGATCTTGAGAGTTTGCTTTTCCAGGATGCAGCGGAAAGTTGGCACGGGCGAGACGGGAATGGAGGTACATGATTTATTTATTAACTATAAATACAAAAAAAAAGGATCAAACAAAAAGCGCGCACAGTGGCGGAGAATAAACTATGAACAATTAAACAAAAAAAACATTAACTGTGGCTTGACAAACAAAAACTTACTTGGCATGGAACCGGCATGAAGAAAGAGTTAGAGGCATGAACAGAGCATAAATATGGTGCGGTATGGGGTGTGAGGTCGTCAGAAAAACAAACTGAAAAACACTGAACTTAAATACTATGGACATGATTAGTGAAAGCAGGTGCGTGACGTGACAGGTGAAAACTAATGGTTGCTATGGTGACCAGACAAGGGAGTGAAAAGACAGAAACTAAACAATAACATGACTTAAAACAAAAACATGATTACACAGACATGACACTATTAATGCGACTTCTTGAACAGGTGCGGTAGAAAACGGATGGATGGATTAAAATGCATGAGAATGTTTTATATTTTGAACATTATTTTTAACACTGTGATTACCAGCTGAATTATTCATTACTTATCGTGTTAAGCAATGTCAGCTAAGATTTATCTGAGAGCCAGATGCAGTCATCAAAAGAGCCACATCTGGCTCTAGAGCCATAGGTTCCCTATCGCTGCGCTAATTCAACCTTGTGATGTTGATTTGACCATTGATATTTCACTATTTTCCTAACCAACAACGTTAGACATCAACGTTGTCTCAATTTACAAACACACATCGTTGTTTCGAAGTCAGTTTTAAAGGACATGTACGTATAATCGTCTTGTGCCTGCAAGTGTTGTTCCCTCAAAATTGCCCAGTAAGACATGTTTTATGAATCGATAAAAATGCGAAATATTTGTCGATAACACCCTTTAATACAACTTCTTCAATTATTTTGGCACTTTCTCGTGTCATAACCAGCAGAAAGAAGAACTGTGTTTGCAATAGAGAGATTGAATAGAACATGTCTCATATTCAGCGCTGCTATTGTGAAGGACAGAGTTGTCAAGACCAGGCGGATGAAAAACAGCACAGCTTGTGCTGAAGTCAAAGAAATTGATGTTTTTGTTGAAAGGCTCCAAAACAGAATGTTCTTCTTCCCCGGCTTTCTGACCTCGCTCCGCCTTGGCACGCGTCCAACTGCACAGACAAGGTCGGTAGAGCGTGGACACAAACTCGTATATGTATTGTTGCGCCACACAAACAACATATAGACTGGACTGTATTAGCTCCCGCGAGACATGTGCGGTAATTGGCCTGACTTGGAGGGAAATCTCCTCACTGAAGAGCGGTCAGCGGGTTGCAGATTGACATCAGTTGGACTCTGAGGACCTGACCAGGCAAAGCCGTGGCTTATCTGCCGCCCGATAGAAGCAAGTGGAATTAGGACAGGGTTCAAGATGATGCTCATGTTTTGAACATCTACACATCATACATGTGTGCATGCATGATTTGGCACATAATGAAGACTCCGCGTCTCTATGATAGGTCGGATTGTCTCGTTGGGGTGAGACACTTAAGACTGACTGCAATCAATAACAGAAGCAACAACACATGGTTGGCAACTCTTAGACCAAGTGCATACCTGCCAACCTTGAGACCTCCGATTTCGGGAGGTAGGAGAGGGGGGGCTGGTTGGGGCGGGGGCGTGGTTAAGCGGGGAGGAGTATATTTACAGCTAGAATTCACCAAGTCAAGTATTTCATATATATATATATATATATATGTCTTAATAAGGTTATCCAAAAAATATTGCTCGATACCGTAGTAGAGCGCAATATATGTATGTGTGGGAAAAAAAATCACAAGACTACTTCATCTCTACAGGCCTGTTTCATGAGGGGTTCCCTCAATCATCAAAATCTCCTGATGATTGAGGGAACCCCTCATGAAACAGGCCTGTAGAGATGAAGTAGTCTTGTGATTTTTTTTCCCACACATACATATATATATATATATATATATATATATATATATATATATATATATAAGAAATACTTGACTTTCAGTGAATTCTAGCAATATATATATATATATATATATATATATATATATATATATATATATAAGAGAAATACTTGAATTTCAGTGTTCATTTATTTACACATATGTGTGTGTATAACACTCATCTACTCATTGTTGAGTTAAGGGTTGAATTGTCCGTCCTTGTTCTATTCTCTGTCACTATTTTTCTAACCATGCTGAACACCCTCTCTGATGATGCATTCTGCTTCGTCTCTTTGTTGTGTGCGCAGTTGTGCACTGCACTCTCTAAAAGCTGTAGATGTTATTGTCACATAGATGGCAGTATTGTCCTGTTTAAGAGTGTCACAACATTGCTGTTTACGGTAGACGAACTGCTTTACGGTAGACGATAACGTGACTGCTGTTGTGTGTTGTTGCCGCGCTGGGAGGACGTTAATGAAACTGCCTAACAATAAACCCACATAAGAAACCAAGAACTCGCCCTCGATCATTCTACAGTTATAACGTGATTGGGCAGGCACGCTGTTTATATTGTGGGAAAACGGACATGAAAACAGGCTGTCGACACGTCACACAGGTCCGCATGGAGCTGGAGGGGGCGTGGCCTCCAGCTCCGCCTGAATTTTGGGAGATTTTCGGGAGAAAATGTGTCTCGGGAGGTTTTCGGGAGAGGCGCTGAATTTTGGGAGTCTCCCGAAAAATCCGTGAGGGTTTACGCTTTACCCCACGCATTCAAAGGCTTAATGAGCTGGAGGTTTTGGGAGGTTCAGAGTTCCTCCTTGAAAATCCCACATATTGAAAGGCGCATTCTTGATCAGGTGTGTCCAAACTACGACCTGCCAGCATTTTCAATTTGACGTCATGATTCCAACAAAGCATCGCACTTGTGCTGGCACAAGAGCAGAAAAGTCGGGATTTTTTCTAAGTGTTGCAATTTAGTGTACTAGCACTAGAAAAATTGAAGTCGGGATTTTTTCTAAGTGTCATAATTTTAGGGTACCAGCACTGTGGAGAAAATGCGGTGGCGTGCTTGAGAACAAGCATTTAATTCCCGCAAACGAAACCTAAAAAAACGGGCCAAGTGATGTCATTCGGGGGCCTATTTTCAGACAGTTTTGCGTATTTCGGTGATGCCGAGGAGTCCAGCAGGTGTTCCCGGGGAATGGGAGGCCTTTTGTGGGCCCTATTTTCAGACAGTTTGGCGTATTTGTGTGAGGCAGAGGAGTCCAGCATTTGTTACCGGGGAGTTGGAGCCCACTTGTGGACTAACGTTTAAAAACAGGGCTCCACAGTGCTTTCAAATGAATCAAATCAAATCAAATCAACTTTATTTATAAAGCACATTTAAAATTTACCACAGGGGTAGCCAAAGTGCTGTACAATGGGCAGGTTAAAAGATAACACATGAGAAACGAGCAAACACAACACAACACAAACAGTGCACAATAAAAAAATCCATCCATCCATCCATCTTCTTCCGTTTATCCGAGGTCGGGTCGCAGGGGCAGCAGCTTAAGCAGGGAAGCCCAGACTTCCCTCTCCCCAGCCACTTCGTCCAGCTCCTCCCGGGGGATCCCGAGGCGTTCCCAGGCCAGCTGGGAGAGATAGTCTTCCCAGGGTGTCCTGGGTCTTCCCCGTGGCCTCCTACCGGTCGGACGTGCCCCCCTAGGGAGGCGTTTCGGGTGGCATCCTGACCAGATGCCCGATCCACCTCATCTGGCTCCTCTCGATATGGAGGAGCAGGGGCTTTACTTTGAGCTCCCCTCGGATGACAGAGCTTCTCACCCTATCTCTAAGGGAGAGCCCCGCCACCCGGCGGAGGAAACTCATCTTGGCCGCTTGTACCCGTGATCTTGTCCTTTCGGTCATGACCCAAAGCTCATGACCATAGGTGAGGATGGGAACGTACATCGACTGGTAAATCGAGAGCTTTGCCTTCCGGCTCAGCTCCTTCTTCACCACAACGAATCTATACAGCGTTCGCATTACTGAAGACGCCGCACCGATCCGCCTGTCGATCTCACGATCCACTCTCCCCCCACTCGTGAACAAGACTCCGAGGTACTTGAACTCCTCCACTTGGGGCAAGATCTCCTCCCCAACCCGGAGATGGCACTCCACCCTTTTCCGGGAGAGAACCATGGACTCGGACTTGGAGGTGCTGATTCCCATACCAGTCTCTTCACACTCGGCTGCGAACCGATCCAGTGAGAGCTGAAGATCTTGGCCAGAGGAAGCCATCAGGACCACATCATCTGCAAATAGCAGAGACCTAATCCTGCAGCCACCACACCAGATACCCTCAACGCCTTGACTGCGCCTAGAAATTATGTCCATAAAGGTTATGAACAGAATCGGTGACAAAGGGCAGCCTTGGCCTCACTGGAAACGGGTCCGACTTACTGCCAGCAATGCGGACCAAGCTCTGACACTGATTATACAGACAATAAGACAGTCCGTTTCCCCATACTCTCCGAGCACTCCCCACAGGACTTCCCGGGGTACACGGTCGAATGTCTTCTCATAAATAACTAAAATAAATAGAACATAAAAACAGGTTCACAGCAGGTGTATTATGGGGCGCCATAGCAGGATGGATATCACTCAGTGTTAAAAGCCATGGAATAAAAGTATGTTTTTAAGAGAGATTCAAAAACAGGAAGAGAAGTTGCCTGATTAACACTCAGAGGTAGGTCGTTCCAGAGCTTGGGAGCAGCAGCGGCGAAAGCTCTGTCACCTCTAAGCTTCAGCCTTGTGTCAGGGACCGTCAGTAGCAGCTGATGGGCTGATCTTAGGGATCGGGTGGGGCAGTAAGGCTGAAGGAGGTCGGAGAGATATGTTGGAGCGAGGTTGTTTAGACATTTAAAAACAAATAGAAGGAGTTTAAAATTGATTCGGTAACGCACAGGGAGCCAGTGAAGGGACGCTAATATAGGGGTGATGTGCTCACGTCTGCGGGTCTGTGTTAGCAGACGAGCAGCAGAGTTCTGCACGAGCTGCAGGCGGGCGAGGGAGGCCTGGCTAATGCCAACATACAGGGCATTGCAGTAGTCTAGACGAGTCGAGATAAAGGCGTGGATTCATTTCTCGAGATCATGTCCTGATAGAAACGGTTTCACTTTTGCTATTTTTTTGTACGACGCTGCTGATTTTGTTTTTCGAATTTAAAATCTTCGTCGAACTTTACCCCCAGGTTTGTGACACAGTCGCTGAGATACGGGGTCAGAGGGCCGAGGTCAACGTTGGGGGAGGGAGAGCGACTTGGACCGAACAACGTAACTTCTGTTTTGTCTTCATTTAGGCTCAGGAAGTTAGCTGAAAGCCAGGCTTTGATGTCGTGCAGGCAGTCAATGAGATGTTGAACTGTATTATTAAATACTAGGCTGTCTCTGAATGCTAAAAAATGCTGCCATCTTGTGAACAATGTGAGTGAATCACATCAATGGCCCTTGGAAGTACTTTGAAAAAATAGCACAGTATTTACCGTATTTTCCGGACCATAGGGCGCACCAGACTATAGGCGCATTGCCGATGAGCGGGTCTATTCAGGTCTATTTTCATACAGAAGGCGCACCGTATTATAAGGCGCACCAAAGGAGTCATTTTATTATGGTTGTTTTCTAAATGTAAAATACTTCCTTGTAGTCTACATAACATGTGATGGCGGTTCTTTGGTCCAAATGTTGCAATGATGATGTTCTACAGATCATCTTCAAGTCGCTTTCTTACAGTCGCTTCAGGATGTGCCGTTGTGTGGGCGGTCTTATTTACATGCCTCCACTTCGACAGCCCGTCATCTTTGTCGTAGCGGTGTAGCGTGCAAGGACGGGAGTGGAAGAAGTGTCAAAAGATGGAGCGAAATTGTTTTAATGACATTCATACTTTACTTCAATCAGTAACGGAGCAGCATCTCCTCATCCGTGGCTAACTAGTGCAACAGCAACGCCGGAAATGTGTCCCGTGAAAAACCGTCCGACCGGAACTCTCTAATAACGAAAGTTCCTTGGGTGAATAATGTAGACTCACTACACCTGTAGTTTTTAGCCTGTTCACCTGTTGGATGTTCCAAATAAGTGTTTGATGAGAATTCCTCAACTTTCTCAGTCTTTTTTGCCACTTGTGCCAGCTTTGAAACATATTACAGTCATCAAATTCCAAATGAGCAAATATTTGCAAAGAAATAACAAAGTTTACCAGTTTGAACAATAAATATCCTGTCTTTGCAGTCTATTCAATTGAATATAAGTTGAAAAGGATTTGCAAATCATTGTATTCTGTTTTTATTTACCATTTACACAACGTGCCAACTTCACTACTTTTGGGTTTTCTGTGTGTGTGTGTGTGTATATATATATATATATATATATATATATATATATATATATATATATATATATATATATGTATATAGGGATGTCCGATAATGGCTTTTTGCCGATATCCAATATTCCGATATTGTCCAACTCTTTAATTATCGATACCGATTTCAACCGATACCGATATCAATCGATATCAATCTATACAGTCGTGGAATTAACACATTATTATGCCTAATTTGGACAACCAGGTATGGTGAAGATAAGGTACTTTAAAAAAAAAATAAAAAAATAAAATAAGATAAATAAATTAAAAACATTTTCTTGAATAAAAAAGATACATAGAAACTAGTAATTAATGACAATTAGTAAAATTAACTGTTAAAGGTTAGTACTATTAATGGACCAATCATGTGTGCTTACGGACTGTATCCCTTGCAGACTGTATTGATATATATTGATATATAATGTAAGAACCAGAATATTAATAACAGAAAGAAACAACCCTTTTGTGTGAATGAGTGTGAATGAGTGTAGTAAATGGGGGAGGAAGGTTTTTTGGGTTGGTGCACTAATTGTAAGTGTATCTTGTGTTTTTTATGTTGATTTAATAAAAAAAAAAAACAATTAAAAAAAAAACAATACCGATAATAAAAAAAACGATACCGATAATTTCCGATATTACATTTTAACGCATTTATTGGCCGATAATATCGGCAGGACATCTCTCTCTCTCTCTCTCTCTCTCTCTCTCTCTCTCTCTCTCTCTCTCTCTCTCTCTCTCTCTCTCTCTCTCTCTCTCTCTCTCTCTCTCTCTCTCTCTCTCTCTCTCTCTCTCTCTCTCTTCTCTCTCTCTCTCTATATATATATATATATATATATATAAAACTTTGAGTGTACTTTCAACAGAAAGGACTTGCTCTGCCAAACAATGCTACTATTATCATTTCCACCATGCTTGTAAACCTTTTAGTTCATATTTCCTCCAACATTAAACATCTTGTCCAACATCTCCTGATCTCCAGGCTAGACTGAAATCGAGCCTAATCCCGTCTCACAGTCGGCCCGGACAAACTGTGAAATGTGACACCAGCCGATACGAATTGTTTTGCTTTCCCGTCCCGAGTGAATATTCTCCCCAGTAAATGTTGCGCAGTAGCCAGGATTGGACAAATACCGAGGTCAAAAAATGTTGGTCCAACAGCAGCTTTGAGAGGCTGAATTCATGGGTATTCCAGCACCCTATGAATAATAATATCACAATGAACAATCCACTTTTTTCATTACTATGGTGAAGTTAGGGTGTCTGGACTTGTAGTTGGTTCAGCTGTGCATGACCAAAGATTGTGTATTGAGAAAGGATGATCCACCACTTTGTGATGTACATCGCGCACAAAGTATATTTGCTATCAGTCATATCGTTTTTGTCTTGTCACTTAAAAAAAACACAGAAGACATGACCTTGGGGTCCATGAGTGCAATATAGCCTCATATTGATTAGCACAGTGGTGTAATACAATAACCAAAACGGTCCGTGTACCTTTCGTTTATTCTATTTCCAATTCTGAAAAGCAAATCAAAAAATAAAATTAGGGACGTTTTTCGATTTTTATTACGTATGGAAGATTTTAAAACAAACAAAGGGTTGATTTTCATTAAAATATTGCCATCAAATTGGATTTTGTGCTGTTTTCCTTTTATGGATTTTTTCAGATAAACACAAAAATCCCCCAAAATTTTCAAAAATGCGTGGTTATCTGTGTGATGACAAATTGAACCGGAAGCCTTTCCTTTGCGTTTAGCATGTTTTTAGCATAACGGTTTCCATCTTTGTTCAGCAGGAGTCCTAAAAAAACAAGTTTTGGACCATTTTTTCTATTTTCATTTCTGAAACAAACGTTGGACAACTATTTAATGACACTTTTTTTATATATAGAACTCAATAAGACTCCTGCTCAACAAAGATGTTGGCATTATGCTAAAAAAAAAATGCTAAACGCAAAGGAAAAGCTAAAATACTGCTTCCGGTTCGATTTGTCATCACATAGTATAACCACAAATTTTGGCACATTTTTTTGCGTTTATCTGGATCAATTCAAATTAGAGATGCCGATAAATGCGTTAAAATGTAATATCCGAAATTATTGGTATTGTTGTTTTTATTATCGGTATCGTTTTTTTATTTATTTTTTATTTTTTTTATTTTTTTATTAAATCAACATAAAAAACACAAGATACACTTACAATTAGTGCACCAACCCAAAAAACCTCCCTCCCCCATTTACACTCATTCACACAAAAGGGTTGTTTCTTTCTGTTATTAATATTCTGGTTCCTACATTATATATCAATATATATCAATACAGTCTGCAAGGGATACAGTCCGTAAGCACACATGATTGGTCCAGTGACTGGTCCACTAATAATACTAACCTTTAACAGTTAATTTTACTCATTTTAATTAATTACTAGTTTCTATGTAACTGTTTTTATATTGTTTTACTTTCTTTTTTATTCAAGAAATTGTTTTTAATTTAATTATCTTATTTTATTTTATAATTTTTTTTTAAAAGTACCTTATCTTCACCATACCTGGTTGTCCAAATTAGGCATAATAATGTGTTAATTCCACGACTGTATAAATCGGTTGATATCGGTATCGGTAATTAAAGAGTTGGACAATATCGGAATATCGGATATCGGCAAAAAGCCATTATTGAACATCCCTAATTCAAATTCATAAAAGCAAAGCAGCACAAAATCCAATTTTATGGCAATATTTTAATGGATATAAACCCTTTTGTGTTTGTTTTAAAATCTGCCATATAAAATAAAAATCGAAAAACGGCCCTAATTTTATTTTTGGATTTGCATTTCAGAATTGGAAATAGAATGAATGGAAGGTACACAGACCCAAAACCTGCACGAACTGTACGTCATATACTGTATGTAGTTGTGCCAGAATCACATTTACCTGTTATTTACTGTGGCCGACAAGTATTAACAATAAAAATAAAGAAACAATTGACACAAATTTCAACTTGGTAAAATTTAATTACAAAATTAAATTTGTAAAATTAAATTCTGCAAAACTAAAAAACATTTGTAAAAATTTTAAAATATTCAAATAACAAAATTATGTTAGATCCACTATGGACTGGACTCTCACAATATTACGCTGGATCCACTCGACGTCCACTGTACCGGTCACCCGGGGGGGTCCCCTCCAAGGTTTCTCATTGTCATCCCATTGGGTTGAGTTTTTTCTTGCCCTGATGTGGGATCTGAGCCGAGGATGTCGTTGTGGCTTGTGCAGCCCTTTGAGACACTCGTGATTTAGGGCTATATAAGTAAACTTTGATTGATTGATTGATTGATTGAAATATGAAACTAATTCCTGACAAAATGACTATTGTAAAATACAAATTAAAAAACGACTTATGTGAAACACTTTTACAAATCCAACGTACATATTTTAAACCACATAAAATGATTGAGGTTCATTTATACAGTAGATTTTTCACATAGTTTAACCATTATCACATGTATAGTAATTTAGTGTGATCAATCAATATTATCTATATGTATAATACAGAGTCAAGAAAAAAGGGAATATCCATCGAATGTGTTTATTAAAAAATATTTAATATTATGTTAATTTTTATTTAAATAAAACATTTATCCACATTAATTTGTCACTCCTTTTGTCATTAATAAGCTGTTTTAGGTTGGTCACTGTTCCATGATTTGTTTTTCTACTC
Source organism: Nerophis lumbriciformis (assembly GCF_033978685.3). NCBI lineage: Eukaryota > Metazoa > Chordata > Actinopteri > Syngnathiformes > Syngnathidae > Nerophis > Nerophis lumbriciformis. The sequence continues at coordinate 4,370,296 of NC_084566.2, forward strand.
TAATATCCCCTCAAGCGGGCCGACGTGCTGTTTAGTGCCTTCCATATTGACTTCTTTGCTGTCAGCTCCATATTTACGCTTGTGCAGCGCTAACGTTACTTGGACAAAGTGCCTGAAATACGTGGCCAGAGTATGTGTCAAGTATTTGGAGTCATTCTGTGCTGCAGATGGTGAATTGCCTTTAAAGTTTGCGCCAGATTAATAACAATGATGGATTAATCTACGTTGAAAATGTACATACAACTTTTACGTTATTAATATCGTAACCTTTATTACTTATCGTGGGGATGTGTGGCATCTAGGATTGTCCCGATAACCAATACTTTGACACGGTACCAAAATGTATTTCGATACATTTCGGAACTTTTCGGTACTTTTCAAAATAAAGGGGACCACAAAAAATTTGCATTATTGTCTTTATTTCCATGATCAACTTTGTAGTTGTGTCATCGGATTTGCGGCCTCATGTTTTGGACACTCGGGTGAAGAGAGGGGCGGAGCTTTCTACCGATCACCACCTGGTGGTGAGTTGGCTGCGATGGTGGGGGAGGATGCCGGACAAACCTGGCAGGCCCAAACGCATTGTGAGGGTTTGCTGGGAACATCTGGCAGAGTCTCCTGTCAGAGAGAGCTTCAATTCCCACCTCCGGAAGAACTTTGAACATGTCACGAGTGGGGTGAGTCCGAGTGGACCATGTTCCGCGCCTCTATTGTCGAGGCGGCTGATTGGAGCTGTGGCCGCAAGGTAGTTGGTGCCTGTCGTGGCGGTAATCCTAGAACCCGTTGGTGGACACCGGCGGTGAGAGATGCCAAGAAGGAGTCCTATCGGGTTCTTTTGGCTCATAGGACTCCGGAGGCAGCGGACAGGTACCGACAGGCCAAACGGTGTGCGGCTTCAGCGGTCGCAAAGGCAAAAACTCGGAAATGGGAGGAGTTCGGGGAAGCCATGGAAAACGACTTCCGGACGGCTTCGAAGCGATTCTGGACCACCATCCGCCGCCTCAGGAAGGGGAAGCAGTGCACTGTCAACACCGTGTATGGTGCGGATGGTGTTCTGCTGACCTCAACTGCGGATGTTGTGGATCGGTGGGGGGAATACTTCGAAGACCTCCTCAATCCCACCAACACGTCTTCCTATGTGGAAGCAGTGCCTGGGGAATCTGTGGCGGGCTCTCCTATTTCTGGGGCTGAGGTTGCTGAGGTAGTTAAAAAGCTCCTTGGTGGCAAGGCCCCGGGGGTGGATGAGATCCGCCCGGAGTTCCTTAAGGCTCTGGATGCTGTGGGGCTGTCTTGGTTGACAAGACTCTGCAGTATCGCGTGGACATCGGGGGCGGTACCTCTGGATTGGCAGACCGGGGTGGTGGTTCCTCTCTTTAAGAAGGGGAACCGGAGGGTGTGTTCCAACTATCGTGGGATCACACTCCTCAGCCTTCCCGGTAAGGTTTATTCAGGTGTACTGGAGAGGAGGCTACGCCGGATAGTCGAACCTCGGATTCAAGAGGAACAGTGTGGTTTTCGTCCTGGTCGTGGAACTGTGGACCAGCTCTATACTCTCGGCAGGGTCCTTGAGGGTGCATGGGAGTTTGCCCAACCAGTCTACATGTGCTTTGTGGACTTGGAGAAGGCATTCGACCGTGTCCCTCGGGAGGTCCCGTGGGGAGTGCTCAGAGAGTATGGGGTATCGGACTGTCTGATTGTGGCTGTCCGCTCCCTGTACGATCAGTGTCAGAGCTTGGTCCGCATTGCCGGCAGTAGGTCGGACACGTTTCCAGTGAGGGTTGGACTCCGCCAAGGCTGCCCTTTGTCACCGATTCTGTTCATAACTTTTATGGACAGAATTTCTAGGCGCAGTCAAGGCGTTGAGGGGATCCAGTTTGGTGGCTGCAGGATTAGGTCTCTGCTTTTTGCGGATGATGTGGTCCTGATGGCTTCATCTGGCCAGGATCTTCAGCTCTCGCTGGATCGGTTCGCAGCCGAGTGTGAAGCGACTGGGATGAGAATCAGCACCTCCAAGTCCGAGTCCATGGTTCTCGCCCGGAAAAGGGTGGAGTGCCATCTCCGGGTTGGGGAGGAGACCCTGCCCCAAGTGGAGGAGTTCAAGTACCTCGGAGTCTTGTTCAAGAGTGGGGGAAGAGTGGATCGTGAGATCGACAGGCGGATCGGTGCGGCATCTTCAGTAATGCGGACGCTGTATCGATCCGTTGTGGTGAAGAAGGAGCTGAGCCGGAAGGCAAAGCTCTCAATTTACCGGTCGATCTACGTTCCCATCCTCACCTATGGTCATGAGCTTTGGGTTATGACCGAAAGGACAAGATCACGGGTACAAGCGGCCGAAATGAGTTTCCTCCGCCGGGTGGCGGGGCTCTCCCTTAGAGATAGGGTGAGAAGCTCTGTCATCCGGGGGGAGCTCAAAGTAAAGCCGCTGCTCCTCCACATCGAGAGGAGCCAGATGAGGTGGTTCGGGCATCTGGTCAGGATGCCACCCGAACGTCTCCCGAGGGAGGTGTTTAGGGCACGTCCAACCGGTAGGAGGCCACGGGGAAGACCCAGGACACGTTGGGAAGACTATGTCTCCCGGCTGGCCTGGGAACGCCTCGGGATCCCCCGGGAAGAGCTGGACAAAGTGGCTGGGGAGAGGAAAGTCTGGGCTTCCCTGCTTAGGCTGCTGCCCCCGCGACCCGGCCTCGGATAAGCGGAAGAAGATGGATGGATGGGTCTTTATTTGAACAAAAATTCTTAGGGTAGATTAAACATATGTTTATTATTGTAATTTAGTCCTTAAATAAAATAGTGAACATAGTAGACAACTTGTCTTTTAGTAGTAAGTAAACAAACAAAGACTCCTATTTAGTCTGCTGACGTATGCAGTAGCATATTGTGTAATTTATCATTCTATTATTTTGTCAACATTATGAGGGACAAACTGTAAAAATTGATTTTTAATCTACTTGTTCATTTACTGTTAATATCTGCTTATTTTCTGTTTTAACATGTTCTATCTACACTTCTGTTAAAATGTAATAATCACTTATTCTTCTGTTGTTTGATACTGTACATTAGTTTTGGATGACACCACACATTTAGGTATCGATACGATACCAAGTAGTTACAGGATCATACATTGGTCATATTCAAAGTCCTCATGTGTCTAGGGACGTATTTACTGAGTTTATAAACATAATGTTAATTTAAAAAAAGGAAAAAAGTATTGATGTAATCATAGTAGTATCAACTAGATACGCTATTGTACTTGATATCATTACAGTGAATGTCAGGTGTAGATCCACCCATGGCATTTGTTTACATTGTGACGCCGGTGAGCTATTGTATCCTCCTACGGTGTGTAGTGAAGCATGTTTAACTATTCCTCGTCCTGCAGTGATAATGTTACGTGAATTATTTTTTCACCATGGAGGCGAGAATTAGTGATTTAGAAGTAGCTACAACACTGTAGATTGGGGATGAATGTCAACTGCTAGCTAGCCATGTCTTAAAGCACCTCTTCCTGAGGGCGTTTCAGTGTTACAACTTCACATTTATCTTTAGTTTTTACACCAAAATGCGTCCGTTCTCCCTTTTCTGTCTACACACTGTGTCTGCTTGTAAGTACTCCGTGTGTGTGCGCGCGCTGCTCAACATGCTCCTCTGTTCGAAAAACCAGCACTGTCATGACGTGACGACGCGCCGTCCTGCCCGAGAACCGGTAGTTTTTGATCAGTACCGTTTTTGATTCATTAGTACCGTGATCAGGCCCGGCCCTAACCAATCTGGCGCCCTAGGCAAGATTTTAGGTGGCGCCCCCCCACATCGGCAGTGAAGTGTATATACTCACAAGAAACCGAATAGCTTTGTCTTTGACCTTTTTTTTACTTAAAGAAAGCAAATTAACAATCAGAATAGTTAACAAGATAAAAAAAAATATGAATAAATAAATGAATGCAAAAAATAAAAAATGAATATAAGAAATACAATATTTTTTACATACATATTGCTTAATTAACATTAATGATGTGCACTTTAACAACTAGGCTTACAACTATACCTAATATATAAAGGGGTGGAAAAGTGACTATTACCTGCAGGGCAAACATTAGCTAACCAGAAGGCAATAACAATGTAAACAAAAAACACCTGCTTAAAAGATCTAATACAAATGTCCCTGAGGAATGTAAGGTGGGAGTACTGTAATTACCTAACGTTACATTATTATTTTCCATAACAATTCAGCCCCCTCCACAATATTAACCCGACGTTAAAACAGAACTAGCTATTTATTGATTAGCAATTGCCGAATCATGTAACATTAGCTTAATGCTAAAAAGCCAGGTTACTATCACATTCTGTAACAGACAAATAATTTCATGTAGGCTAACGTTACCTACCTGCTACCTCTGTCTTTTTCTCGTTTCTCCTCCTCTTCTTTTCTCTTTTTTCTTCCCTGGGCACCTGACAGTTTTGGCCGTTTTGACATCTTGTGTTGATTTTTTGACGTGGTGACGTCCAAAAAGAGTCATGATACGGGAAGGGGGAGGGCGCACCGTGCGGGGGGGGGGGGTAATGTTGTAACAAATAATATTTCTATTATATAGGCTTTACTTTGCATTTTAATTAACGAGGGATTATTTTTTGTATTTAGAAATAATAGTACCAACTTTTTTTTTTTCTCCAACATTTGTGGCACTGGCGTGGCGCCCCCTGATGGACGGCGCCCTTAGCATTTGCCTATACGGCCTATGCCACGGGCCGGCCCTGACCGTGATACAATACTAGTAACACCATACTAGTGGCATCAATTCAAATTCCAGTCACAAAATGATGGTCTAAATTCTAGTCTATTACTCACCTTCCCATGAAGTGTTGTGGTCATCAGTTAAGAATTTGGTTTAAAGGTGAAACAAGAACTCAAGTTAACTTTTATTCAACCTCATAATATAGTTTTTTCCCCCCCAAATTCCTGTAACATATACAACAGCAGGTAAAACCCCTCCTCGGCAGAAGTCACCAGTTCTTACTCGTATGACAGCATCTAGTCATAATAGGCTCTTTTACCTTCAACTTTGCAGCTCCGCTTATTTCTGTGTCAAAGATCATCTCCTCAGTTATGAGTGTTTGCCACCACTGGGGACTTTGCAGCATGTCTCACTCACCCTGCAGCTGTCGCAGAGCTTTCTCCCTCTGAGACCGGGGCTGTGCTGAGTGACAGGTGCTAGTAATGACTGCAGTTCAAAGGTCAAGATTCAACATTAGCACACACGCAGCTGCGTGCAGCCTCGGCTTCACAGTCTCCTGGAGAACTCCGTAGTTGAGCTGTAGTTCTGCCTGGGAACAACTGCTGTTAATTAGCACTACTCTTTGGACTCTTTGCACCTACTCTATAAAGTCTAACCCTGATGTTTTCAATAGACCACAATGGAATGTGACTGTCATCCTACTTCATTAACATTGTGTTTAATAATTACGGGAGGTCAAAAAACTCAAAGGTACTCCAGAGGACACCTAGTGCAATTTATTTATTTTATTTAGCCTTTATTTAACCAGGTAAAAATCCCATTGAGATCAAGGATCTCTTTTCCAAGAGGCCAAGAGGGCAGCAGCAAGGTTACATTAAAAAACAGTAAACAACACACAAAACATCACATTTACAACATAAAAACTTGCTGACATGACACATGTGCATACAGACAAGGTAGACTGCAATCCTTTCACAGAAGCTTTAAACTCAATGTAACAAGGGTTTGAAGTTTAAAGGCCTACCGAAACCCACTACTACCGACCACACAGTCTGATAGTTTATATATCAATGATGAAATCTTAACATTGCAACACATGCCAATACGGCCGGGTTAGCTTACTAAAGTGCAATTTTAAATTTTGCGCGAAATATCCTGCTGAAAACGTCTCTGTATGATGACGCCTGCGCGTGACAGCATGGTGGCCAGCTATTAAGTCGTCTGTTTTCATCGCAAAATTCCACAGTATCTGTGTTGGTGAATCTTTTGCAATTTGTTCAATGAACAATGGAGACAGCAAAGAAGAAAGCTGTAGGTGGGAAGCGGTGTATTGCGGCAGATGTTGTGCCTGATAACGCACCCCCGCCTGACTGTTGTGCCGGATAACATATCCGGTGTTTCATTGTTTACATTCCCGAAAGATGACAGTCAAGCTTTACCATTGGCCTGTGGAGAACTGGGACAACAGAGACTCTTACCAGGAGGACTTTGAGTTGGATGCGCAGACGCGGTACCGTGAGTACGCATGCAGTTGCGGCTTCCAAACATTTGATCGCTTGCCCGTACGTGCATGCCGCTATGTGCATGTCACGTACGTAACTTTGGGGACTATGGGGAAATATATGTGCTGTATGAACTTTGGGAGGTGAACGGTACATTGGGCTGTGGGATTGAGTGTGTTGTGCAGGTGTTTGAGTTGTATTGGCGGGTTATATGGACGGGAGGGGGGAGGTGTTTGTTATGCAGGATTAATTTGTGGCATATTAAATATAAGCCTGGTTGTGTTGTGGCTAATAGTATGTCTTGTGTTTATTTACTGTTTTAGTCATTCCCAGCTGAATATCAGGTCCCACCCGCCTCTCACAGCATCTTCTCTATCTGAATCGCTCCCACTGCCCTCTAGTCCTTCGCTCTCACTTTCCTCATCCACGAATCTTTCATCCTCGCTCAAATTAATGGGGAAATCGTCGCTTTCTCGGTCCGAATCGCTCTCGCTGCTGGTGGCCATGATTGTAAACAATGTGCGGACGTGAGGAGCTCCACAACCTGTGACGTCACGCGCATATCGTCTGCTACTTCCGGTACAGGCAAGGCTTTTTTTTTCAGCGACCGAAAGTTGCGAACTTTATCGTCGATGTTCTCTACTAAATCCTTTCAGCAAAAATATGGCAATATCGTGAAATGATCAAGTATGACACATAGAATGGACTTAGCTATCCCCGTTTAAATAAGAAAATCGCATTTCAGTAGGCCTTTAATATTCGATTGTAGGTTATTCCAACCCTTCGGTGCTGAAAACCTAAATGCTTTCTTGCCCAGTTCAGTTCTTACTTTGGGGACGACAAATTGCAGAACATTCATTGAACGAAGATTGTGACTTCCTTGCTTCTTTGTTAAATGACAAGACAGATGAGATGGAGTGATACCCAGAATGGTTTTGTAGATGAAAACATACCAATGATTGAGGCGTCGAGCACATAAAGATGTCCAGTTAACCATTGAGTATAACACACAATGGTGAGTAAGGGGAGCGCAGTTGGTGATGAATCTCAGTGCCCCGTGGTACACACTATCCAGCTTGTGGAGACAACCAGCAGAAGCATTCATGTACAACACATCTCCATAGTCAATAACAGGCAAAAAGGTTGTTTCCACCAATTTCTGTTTCACAGTAAAAGAAAAGCAAGACTTGTTTCTATAATAAAATCCCAGTAAAAGTTTCAGTTGTTTTACAACATACTGAATGTGCTCCTTAAAACTCAAGTGGTCATCAATTAAAAATCTTAAATATTTAAAAGCAGATACTAACATAATTTGTTGCCCATTTCTTGTTCAAATGTTCTCACAGTGCTGATCTTACAGTTTTTCATGTGGTAAAGAACATACACTTTGTTTTCTTTGCATTTAAAACCAGTCGAAGATAGCAAAGTTGTTCTTGTACTCTGTCAAATGCATGTTGTAGATATTTAAAGGCCTCACCAGGAGTGGGTGCTGTGCAGTATATGACAGTATCAGCAGCATAGAAATGGAAAGTTGCAATGTTGTAGATATTATTGATAGAGCCTAGTGGTTGCTTTGTAACCTCAATAGTAAGCATGGCTGTTCAGCATGGAGTCAATTACATTCCACATGTGACATATCTCAGATTTATTCATGTCAACAATACAATTGACATGTTTTTCGAATGTGGTGATAAATCCTAAATGTGTCCCATGCGACTCCAGTTTTGACGCTCACATTCATCATCCAAAATGATTTGCCAAAATTTGGGGAGTCCAAACTTTTTCCTCAACGGGCCACATACTGAAAGGTCCAAACATGCTGTAGCACTGTGATATTGTGTTACGTTTTATTTAAAAACAGACATTATCCATCCATTAATTTTCTACAGTTTGTCCCTGACGGGGTTGCAAGGGTGGCTGTGGCCTATCCCAAGGGTGGCTGTGGCCTATCCCAGCTATATATATATATATATATATATATATATATATATATATATATATATTTGACCCATATACAGGGGCGCCGCTAGGGATTTTGGGCCCCATGAAAAGAATCTTTATAGGGCCCCCAACACAGTGTCATTATTTTTTCTGTATTATAATTTCATCATCATTAGGGGCCTCTCTGGGCCCCCCTCCATCATGGGCCCCGAGAATCCGTCACCTTTACCCCCCCTTTTCGGCGCCCCTGCCCATATATATAGTGTATATGGGTCAAAAGTATACATACAGCAATGTTAATATTTGGTTACATGTCCCTTGGAAAGTTTCACTGCAATAAGGCGCTTCTCGTAGCCATCCACAAGCTTCTGGCTTGAATTTTTGACCACTCCTCTTGACAAAATTGGTGCAGTTCAGCTAAAATTGTTGGTTTTCTGACATGGACTTGTTTCTTCAGCATTGTCCGCACGTTTACGTCAGGACCTTAATTCTAGCCTGATTAAGCCATTCCTTTACCACTTTTGACGTGTGTTTGGGGTCATTGTCCTGTTGGAACACCCAACTGCAGCCAAGACCCAACCTCCGGGCTGATGATTTTAGGTTGTCAGGAATAATTTGGAGCTAATCCTCCTTTTTCATTGTCCCATTCACTTGCCTCATATGTATTTATATATATATACGTGTGTGTGTGTGTGTGTGTGTGTGTGTGTGTGTGTGTGTATGTATGTATGTATGTATGTATGTATGTATATGTGTATATTATATATATATATATATATATATATATATATATATATATATATATATATATATATATATATATATATATATATATATGTGTATATATAGATATATACAACCATGACATTATGTTCTTTACAAGTGTATGTAAACTATTGATCTCAACATATACTGTATAGACAATATGAAAGGCAGAAAACCGTCAGTGGGGAACATTAGATGTGATAAACCTCACGACAATTAAATAAAATGTCAATGGTTCCCTAATGGCATTACTATGTTGATTTAACAAGTGTTAGAGGTGACTAAGTGGACGTTACTTCATGTATGTAACTTCAAAAAATGTATTCAGAAGAACCAAAATAGCAGGTTGTTGAATGTTCCAGCTATGAAAATATTCGATTTATAATTAATAATCCCTATTCTTTTACCACGGTCAGCAAAAAAAGAAAGAGAACTGTAATATGAACGACTACATAACAATCATATATTTGACAAAACATCTGAATTTGGCATCATAGTGTTAATATATAGCACAAGTCACCAGTTAAAAAGAAAACCCAATTTCTACAACGTTAAAATTCTGATGTGTATTTCAATGTATATTGTTTAATCATTCAATAGTTTTTTTCATTGTATTATGTCACATTGTTAGACCCAATAAACCGAGAGTGAGTTGCTACGTGCTGTTTAAGTTAGCATCTGCTTGGTAAATCAATTGATTATTATGTATTTATCATAGTGTACCGAGCAGCCCAAACATATATATATATGTATATATATATATATTTATATATATATATATATATATATATATATATATATATATATATATATATATATATATATATATATATATATATATATAAAATGTCCTCTGTCACAAGAAATACAATTTCCCGTGTTGCACTTTTCCCTTCTGCCATCATTGCTATACTGTAGATGAATATATACCGGTAAGCGTTTTTCATCACGCTGCATGTGCACATAAGGCTCTTAAAGTCAAGATAGAGGAGGAATGTTGCAGATGGAAGAGTGGGCTCATTATGGCGCTACACACTCTACAAAGTGAGAGATCAGTCTGCAGGTCCTCAGTGGCTGACAGCAGCTGCATTTTCTTGCCTTATGGGGGCGACGGCCATGGTGGAGATGGTAAGTAGAGTAGACAGTCGAAAGGAAAGCGGGCTTGGGAATGGGAGGGAGACTTCCAAAAGGAAATTTCGTTATCATTCGGCATTCCTTTTCATCACTTTGGATAATGTATTGCATATTGGGAGTAAAGGGAATGGATGCAGATCTGTTCCAGTCGAGGAGCCACTAGCTTAATGTCCTTCTGACTTTCAGGGTTTTGGCTTTTGCCCCCATGAAATGTTAGCTTTTAACCTCATGCCAGGCAATCAGGAATAAAAAAAAAGGAATTATTTGGTTTGAAATGCACAAAACATTTTCACAAGCTTTCCAGTTAATTGCAACATTGCTACGAGAGAAAAAATGAAGCGACGACGAGTACTACAAATTGAGCGTGATTGGAGTTTTCCAAAAAAACATCGATGAGACCACAGACTCTTTGGCAATAAATGCAGCCATTAATTTCTCCTTTGTTGCCGCTCCGATCCTTCTACTTCTCTGGCATAAGAAGGTGAAAGGCTTCTGTGAGCTTGTCAGCGAGAGGGCAACAGAGACGACACTCAAAAGGCTGTCTGTCGAAAGCAATTATTCTAACCAAGGATCTTCTTCTCTCTGTCTGTCTGAACCGAACGTTGCGTCCCTATCCACCGTCTTTAACTACCGATCGACTCTCCCTTGAGAGCCACTTAGTGTGTCCTCTACGCAGCCGTTTTCACCCACACAGCCCTGCACACACATGTAGTGTACATGTGATACAGACATAAGGAAAAGCTCAAAAACAGACGCATGTCGTGAGTGTGTGTCTATTGAGCTCCAGTGCATTAGTATCATAGACAACATTGACCTCAACCTGGTGGAGGAGCTTGCTTTGGTCCTATTGCCGTACTAGTCGGCCTTGTTTTGCTTTTGTTAGTGGTTTCCCTATGTTTAGTGTCAAGTTCTGTTCCCAGCACTCTTTTCCTCCCTTTGTTTCCTTCCTGGTTTGCTAAGAACACTGATTATTCTCACCTGCCTTTTGATTAGTGACTAAGAGGCTCACCTGCTTCTGATCGCTAATCAGAGAGCTTTATATGCAGGTGTCACCCTGCCTTCTGGGCAGGATTGTTGTTGGCCTCTGGCGACTGTTACGTTGGTTCTCTCTATGCCACTATTAGCTTTTCATGCTAGCTTTACGCTATGGCCTACATTATTGTTGTTTTCCTTAAGATTCACATGCACTTCCCAGAAGCACTTCTCTTTGTTTGTATTTTGACTTGTTATTTAAATCAAAGAATCATCTTACCTGCATGCTGGCTGGTGCCGCCTCTTCACTAGCAAAGGCACCTTTAGCTCCACATCCAGTCTCTCTTCCAGTGGGTCTACCGCCAACGCCACTTCCAGTCTCGCTTCCAGTGGGTCCGCCGTCGACGCCATTATTTTTTGCCTACTGTAGGTCTGATAGCGCCTTCAGCTTCGCTTCCATTGGGTCCGACGCCACCTCCAGCTTCACTTCCAGTGGGTCCACCACCAACGCCACCATTAGCTTCGAATCCAGTGGGTCCGCCGCAGACGCCACCTCCAGCTCTGCATCTCGCTCAGCATCTTGCAAGACCAGGGATAGTCAACTGAATTGTTTTGGGGCAACATTTTCAGAAAGCTAAGGACCGGGAGGTTGGACTTCTGCCTTCACCGTTAAGGCTGGAAAATACTCTTGCGTCACGTAGCAACACTATTCGGCCGTTTGGATATGGGACAAGAGAGAGTCTCATGTAATAGAAAATAAACAAAACTGTTAATGTGTTACTGATGTTTGGCAATAAAAGTTAAAGAGTGTCATACTTTGTGACTTCTTCTGGACGCAACAACACAATAGGCTAAAAAAATGACACATTCAGTAATTAATTTTACAGCGTGCTGAGATATAAAGTACACATTATATGTTTTCATGCAATGTTGCTTTAAAGTTAAAGTTAAAAAGTTAAAACGTTTATTTCATGCACTAATTTGTGCATTTTTGAACAAAAACTCTGCTCTCGTGGAGTCAAGGACGTGCTGACCAATCACAGCTCTCCGGTCTGCATCACCACCGACGCAAAGCTAGGGTTTTTGGGAGGTGCACGCAAGGCTTGCGGGAAGGTACGCAGGGGGAGGGGCCAAGACGGCGTAGCTTTCGTAAGTTATTTAAGAGCATACACCAGGCTTGAGTATTATTTTGTATATTCCAGAGAACCAGCGTTCTTTACAGTAGACATTTGATTTTGGTTTTGTTTGTTTTGTCAGAATTTCATGATTGCCCTTCTATTTTCAAGGATCTTCTACAAAAATAAGCTGGTTAAAGATGTGCGGTGAGGTTGATGGCTGGTGAGGCACTGACTTCATCACAGTCAGATTTACAAACATATGAACCCTAAAGAGTCTTATTCACCATTTGATTGGCAGCAGTTAACGGGTTATGTTTAAAAAATCATACCAGCATTCTTCCCTGCTTGGCACTCAGCATCAAGGGTTGGAATTGGGGGTTAAATCACCAAAAATTATTCCCGGGCGCGGCGCCGCTGCTGCCCAATGCTCCCCTCACCTCCCAGGGGGTGATCAAGGGGATGGGTCAAATGCAGAGGACAAATTTCACCACATCGTGTGTGTGTCACAATCATTGGTACTTTAACTTAACTTGAACTTTACACATACAAACTGTAGCACACAAAAAAGCACATTTAATAAAAAAATATTATTATGGTCTTACCTTTACTTATAAATGAAGTCCATGCGTCGCTCTTTCTGAACAAAAGCATCGATAACTTGTTTATAGAAGTCTTCCTTATCTTTCTTCAGTTTTAAAAGTCTCTCTGTCTCGATGGAGATCTTCCTTTAATTATTACCTCCTGCTTCGATTGAAAGTCCACTTTAGAAAACTGTTTTATTTTAGATATGTAATCCTCCATGTTAAAAGTCCAGGCGAGAGGAAAAAATAAACGATCACTGCCGCTGCACTTGACTTGCTAACTGTTGCTGCTTGTTGTCATTTATTCTGCAGCCGAGTAGTCGCAAGAATGATCCCTGGGATCACTAGCGCCCTCTACCACCATGAGGCGGGATTACTGCGAGCCTCATCCAGTGAGTCTTCGCAGCCGTTTTATGAATGCTCAGCACACGAATTACCTTACACACATACAGTTGTTGACAAAATACACTGTACATTATATACCTCAGCTAACTAAACTATGGAAATGTATAATATAATTCATATAGCAATACGGTCTCACTGCACAGCAGGCCAGCAGTTAGCCGAGTCATTGCGCAATCCATGGTAAGGCTCAACTGGCTGCTGACTCACCGCAAGTCTCTCAGTATTTGAACGGCAAATGTGAAAATTCAGCGAATTTTAATAAAATTAATCTAAAACTGGTGAAGTTAAATGGAAAATAACTTTATAGTATAATCACTGGATACATATAACAATTTAATTAATGTATTTTATTTTTACATTTTTTTTCTTTCCATGATGGCACGTGAGGCACTGCCTCACCTGCCTCCCCTGACTGCACGTCACTGGTTTTTAAGAATCTGCTGCAAAATGTAAGCGTGTTGAATTGAAAAAGAGAGAACTCAAAATAGAACCTTGAAGATCACCTCTGGTTTAACTGAATGTTATCTAATTTGTTCACTTCCTGTCTCAATCTGTAACACAAACACACAGACGACTGAATGAATGAACACATGTCAATAAAGTACATGATTAGAACACTAAAATAATTGCTGAATATGTGATGGATGATCAATTGTCATTTATCAATGATGTTCAATATGATTCTTAGCCTTGTAATTCCTAAACACTTTGAAGTTTTTCCTAAACTGGATCATATTAATCCATTCCATAATATGATTCTACATACTGACATCCTAAAAGTCTTTAGTTTTGTACATTCATTGACATTTTTTAATGTAAAATCCTGCTGTTCATTATGGTGGTGCACTATTTGGCTGCAACCAGCAGAGGCACTGTTGATCCAGGAACTGTGCAAAGAGTACAGCACAGCAATCAGCTGTCAGAAGTTGAGCTAAACACAATGTAACGCTAGCAGGAGTTCAGAACATTGCCAGGAAAGATGGCCCGAAAAACTGCTCATCAAAAGCATATCAGTTGATTATAACACCCCCCCCCCCCCCCCTTTTTGCTGTCCAAAGTGATTCGGTATAATCCCCAATCACTGTCAAGATCCCGCTGAGAGCCTAAAAGGCACAACGTGACCTTGCTCCGAGCTCCATGTCTCCACTTGTTACTCCTCCTGTGTGGAACATCCTCACATCACAAAGTTAAATGGAACAAAGCATTTCAAAGTCTACAAGCCCAATTCCGGTGGGAAGAATCGGTGCCTTTCTTTGTCACGGTGCGGCTCAGATGGTAGAGAACTAGGGGCAAGCTACTCGGAAAATGTTGTACGCGAAGCGACAAGTTCCATCCATCCATTTTCTACCGCTTGTCCCTTTTGGGTCGACGGGGGGTGCTCGAGCCTATCTCAGCTGCATTCGGGCGGAAGGCGGTGTACACCCTAGACAAGTCGCCACCTCATCACCAAGTTACTCTCCATTAAATGTAGCTAAATTACATTTAATTATTGCTTCTGTTGGTGTTTCCCTATGTTAACTGTGCTGTTCCCAGCACTCCTTTCCTCCCTTTGTTTACTTCCTGGTTGCTAAGAGCACTGATTATTCTCACCTGCCTTTGATTAGTGACTAGGATCGCTAATCAGAGAGCTTTATATGCCAGTAATCCAATCAATCCAACAATAATCCTGCCTTCTGGGCAGGATTATTGTTGGCCTCTGGCAACTGTTACGTTGGTACTCTCTACGCCACTTCTCATGCTAGCTTTACAGTATGGCCTACTTTATTGTTGTTATGCTATTCTAAGTTTTCTTTAAGATTCACATGCACTTCCCAGCAGCACGTCTCTTTGTTTGTATTTTGCCTTGTTTTTGAAATTAAAGAATCATCTTACCTGCATGCTGGCTGGCTCCTTTAGCTCCACATCCAGTCTTGCTTCCAGTGGGTCCGCCGTCGACGCCACTCTGTTTTTCACCTCCTGTAGGTCTGATAGCACCTTCAGCTTTGCTTCCATTGGGTCCAACGCCACCTGCAGCTTCGCTTCTTGCAGGTCATACGCAACCTCCAGCTTAGCTTCCAGTGGGTCCACCGCCGACGCCATCATTCAGCATCTCTTCCAGTGGGTCTCCCGCCAACGCCACCATTAGCTTCGAATCCAGTGGGTCCGCCGCAGACTCGGAAAATGTAATAAGCGAAACGACAAGTTACTCTCGATTAAATGTAGCTAAGCTGCAGGGTAAGCTATCCCCAGAGATTTGTAGCAAGCTACACGGAAAAAGTAGCTAGCTACATTGAACAACATTTCTATCTATGGGCCCAAATGTATAATATAAATGTTCATGTAAGTGTACAAATATTACTATTACCGTATTTTCCGCACCATTAGCCGCACCTAAAAACCACAAATTTACTCAAAAGCTGACAGTGCGGCTTTTAACCCGGTGCGCTTTATATATGGATAAATATTAAGATTCATTTTCATAAAGTTTCGGTCTCGCAACTTCGGTAAACAGCCGCCATCTTTTTTCCCGGTAGAACAGGAAGCGCTTCTTCTTCTACGCAAGCAACCGCCAAGGTAAGCACCCGCCCCCATAGAACAGGAAGCGCTTCTTCTTCTACTGTAAGCAACCACCCGCCCCCGGAAGAAGAAGAAGCGCGCAGATTTTCGTTTCATTTCCTTTGTGTGTTTACATCTGTAAAGACCAGACCACAAAATGGCTCCTACTAAGCGACACGCGTATAACGCAGAATTTAAACTTAAGGCAATAAGTCATGCCGAAGAACACGGAAATAGAGCAGCAGCAAGAGAATATAACATAAATGAATCAATGGTGCGTAGGTGGAGGAAGCAAGAAGATGACCTGCGCCAGGTAAAGAAGACAAAACAGAGCTTCCGAGGGAACAAAGCAAGATGGCAATTGTTGGAGGACAAACTCGAACAGGGGGTTGTTGAGCAGAGAGCAGCAAGCAGAAGTGTCAGCACCATCACTATTCGAATGAAGGCAACAACGCTAGCAAGCAAACTTCACCTGGATGATTTTAAAGGTGGTGCTTCTTGGTGTTTCCGGTTCATGAAAAGACGCAATCTCTCCATCCGCACACGGACCACTATTTCACAGCAACTGCCTAAAGACTTTAAAGAAAAGCTGGCTACTTTCCGTGCATATTCTAAAAACAAGATAGCTGAAAAAAAGATCCGGCCAGAGCACATTATCAACATGGACGAGGTTCCACTGACTTTTGATATTCCTGTGAACCGCACTGTGGATTCAACGGGAGCACGTACGGTGAATATTCGCACCACAGGGAATGAGAAGTCGTCCTTCACTGTGGTTCTAGCTTGCCCTGCTAATGGCCTGAAACTTCCACCGATGGTGATATTCAAAAGGAAGACCTTGCCAAAAGAGACCTTTCCAGCCGGCGTCATCATAAAAGCTAACTCGAAGGGATGGATGGATGAAGAAAAGATGAGCGAGTGGTTAAGGGAAGTTTACGCGAAGAGGCCGGGTGGCTTTTTTCACACAGCTCCGTCCATGTTGATATACGACTCTATGCGCGCCCACATCACAGATGGTGTCAAAAAACAAGTGAAGCACACAAATACAACACTCGCCGTCATTCCGGGTGGATTAACCAAAGAACTCCAATCGCTGGATATTGGTGTCAACAGGGCATTCAAATCACGACTGCGAACGGCGTGGGAACAATGGATGACCGAAGGCGAACACACCTTCACTAAGACAGGCAGACAGCGCCGGACGACATACGCCAACATCTGCCAGTGGATCGTAAATGCCTGGGCAGATATTTCGGTCACAACTGTGGTCCGAGCTTTCCGGAAGGCAGGATTCACAGAACTGCTGGACAACAGTGACACTGACTCCGATGACTTCGACGAGACGGAACCGGCCATTTTGGATCCCACATTTGCCCAACTTTTCAATTCGGACACCGAAGACGAAGAATTCGAAGGATTTACGAATGAAGAATAACTTCAGAAAGTGAGCGCTATGTTTATTTTGTGTGTTGTGACATTAACGTTCGAGCAACATTATGTTGCTATTGCTCTGCACTATTTTGAATTTTACTATGTTTGTGATTGCACATTTGCGTACATTTTGGGACAGAGTTGTTAGAACGCTGGTTTTTAATATATTATTAAAGTTTGACTGACCTATCTGACTGTTTTTTTGACATTCCCTTTAGCGCAGCGTAGGCGCGGCTTATAGTCCGGGGCGGCTTATAGGTGGACAAAGTTTTGAAATATGCCATTCATTGAAGGTGCGGCTAATAACTCGGGGCGGCTTATAGTGCGGAAAATACGGTAACTATCTGTCATTTAGCTGGGGTCACTCTATGTATTTATTTAGTTTGCCTTTTCTTTGGCCCACCCCTATAATGTTATTCACATTATAAACAGCATCTATCTATACAGTATGTTGACAAAAAAACAATGACTTGTGTGTAGTGTGGGAACACTTGGTAATGTTTATGTGCAGTAAAACTTTCCTACATTTGTGTTCCACCTCTTAGATGAAGAGAGCACTTATGATTCTGGTTTACGCCAGGACTCCTCCCACTGGCATAAGTGGACAGCTGAAGACCTTGGCAATGTCCTCGCAAGGACTTCTCCGAACTCTCTGGTCCGCAGGTGGAACCGAGATTGGTTCGCCTTCTCCTGCGACCTCGATCAGGACCTCCATGTGTGGACCGCCATGGTTCGGGATGTTGTCAGGGCCACTCTCTGAGTGCCCGCCCCACAATCCACCATTTACATCGAGTACCGTGGGGGCAATATCCACCCACCAGTTTCAGGCAGCCGTGCATAACTTTTACGAAAAGAAAAAGTACAAAAAATAAGGATTTCTATATAAATAACGCAATGGGTATTTTAAGGACCCCAAACACCGCTTTATATGGAACTTTGAGTGTAGCATATATTATCTGCCAGTTATGAAGTTTAAAGACGTCAGCAGGAAGTGGTTGACCTTCGTCAATCTGACCATCTTCTGATTGGCCCGTCTCATACCGTCTGCAGGCCGTGAAAAGAAAGGAAGTTATTTTGAGCCAACCCTCTAATGAACGAGACCTTGACATTTGGGCCGTTCATTTATTCTTCCTTCCCTCATTTCGCTGGGAAAATATTTCATTGATTCTTTTTTCGACAGGAATCGAAGGCTGAGAGTGGCTCTGTGCGGGATTAGACTCTGCAGGGGGTCGGCTTCAGGACGGGCGGGGCATTGTCCTCCTCCTAACCCCATCTGTGCTCAACCTTTCCACGCAGAATGCATTGTGGGACGTGCTCTAACTCCTCGCTACATGCTTCTTTTAGGACGGACAACAGGTAGAAAACGGAAGCTGTACATGTGACATCATCATCGCAGTCGATGTTTTATAGTCATGTGAAAAATAAGATGCCTCATTTTTATATGAAAGCTGTTTCCAGCATTCACACAAAAAGCATTCTAATTCTTCTGATTCTGCTCTTTTCATCCCCTCCTTTTAGTTTTTAGCGGTATAGCTCGGTTGGTAGAGTGACCGTGCCAGCAACTTGAGGGTTGCAGGTTCGATCCCCGCTTCCGCCATCCTAGTCACTGCTGTTGTGTCCTTGGGCAAGACACTTTACCCACCTGCTCCCAGTGCCACGCACACTGGTTTAAATGTAACTTAGATATTGGGTTTCACTATGTAAAGCGCTTTGAGTCACTAGAGAAAAGCGCTATATAAATATAATTCACTTCACTTCACTTTTTACCAAAACTCTCACATTTACATGCATTCCATATTTTCTGGAAGATCCGTTCTCATTCAAAATGCACATTTTCAAACGTCCATATCACTCAACCAATTCAAACAGTTCCAAGGTCAAAATGCTCCTTGCAAATGTAAGTCCATTGCTAACATACCAACATTAGCATGCTAGATATTTAGCAAATTTTGCAGGTATACACCGCAGAGTGAAATATTTTGTTATTTCAAATATGCTAACTGTTAGGATTTTAATGTTAGCACCAACGTTCCCTCTAAAGTGCGCACCTGCGCAATTGCGCACTTTTCACGCGTCCTCTGCGCACAGCAAATCTATGCCGCGCAAAAAATCAAATCCCACTCGAAACAAAATAAACAAATTGTTTGTTTTGTATGATTTTGCAATGCAACTGTGAGTAACAGGTGACGAAAGGCGGCCACAACAGATAAAACAATGTTTGTCAACACTGTTAAATTATTGTAACTTCTGTGGAGACGTGGTCCCTTTATTTAGCGAAATTGTTTGTCGGCCATAACCACACCAAAACAATGTGTAAAATACTTTTATCTAGCAAAACTGGTCGTTGTCTACCGTACAAACCAAGCCAAAAGCAACTCTTTGTCATCTGTAATATCAACAGCAGCCGCTTGCTCTCTCTCACCTGCACCAACACATACACTATGGCAATTAGCCACTGGTGCGTTTATGGCCACACAAAAAGTTGGACAACTCCAACACTACACGTAAAGTGTAAATTTCAGATCGTTTTACTATGACTCCTCAATCAGTGTGCTTATTCTACTGTCATTTGTTAAGAATGTTATTTTTTGGATATTAATCATGAAATGGTGTTACAGGACTACATAATTGCTAATAAAAATATTTATTTTACAGACAAAAAGTTAATAAACACTTCATCTCATGCAACATGTGAATATTTTATGGGGAACTAAATGTGATCTCTGAAAGGGGTACACAATCTTTCCAAAGCAGGACCCCTACCCAGGCATAAAATACTATAGTGCATAGCTGATTAAAAGAAAAACAATATCTAAGTGGGCCAAATCACATATATTGGAAAATAATCTCTTGAAATTGACTAGTCACTTGATTATAATAATAAGACATTTAAATTGTTATGTCAGGTTTGAGACAAATGTGCTGCTGGTATGACCACAGTGTGCACGTCTCTATTCCACTGAATGCTCAGGGTGTTTGTGCGTTTGCTCACACACATGAAAAATGAGAAGGAACATTGGTTAGCACGCTCATTTTGCAAGCATTCACCTAAGAGTTATATATTTGCCATAGTTAGATTGGTGACCTTTTAGCTAAAGTCAATGTTGTACGCCGCAGAGTCAAATATTTTGTCATTTCACGCATGGTAATAACTAGAATGCTAATGTTAGCATGCACGCTAACATTAGCCTGGTATAAGTTTACCTGTTGTTGCATGTACTGTATACATCTTAGACTCAAATATTATGTTATTTTACATATTTTAACTGTTAGCATGTTAATGTTATCATATGCTAGCTTTTTGTTTCATGCTGTATTTTTAGCTAATTTTGCAGGTTTACACTTCCAAATCAAATATATACACTATATTGCCAAAAGTATTTGCCCACCCATCCAAATGATGAGAATCAGATGTCTTAATCACTTGGCCCGGCCACAGGTGTATAAAATCAAGCACTTAGGCATAGAGACTGTTTCTACAAACATTTGTGAAAGAATTGGCCGCTCTGTGATTTCCAGTGTGGAACTGTCATAGGATGCTACCTGTGCAACAAACCCAGTCATTACATTTCCTCCCTCCTAAATATTCCAAAGTCAACTGTGGGCTTTATTATAAGAAAATGGAAGAGTTTGGGAACAACAGCAACTGACACAGAGGGGGTCAGCGGATGCTGAAGCGCATAGTGCAAAGACTTTCTGCACAGTCAGTTGCTACAGAGCTCCAAACTTCATGTGACCTTCCAATTAGCCCACGTACAGCATGCAGAGAGCTTCACGGAATGTGATTCCATGGCCGGTCATCTGCATCTAAGCCATACATCACCAAGTCCGATGCAAAGCGTGGGGTGTAGTGGTGTAAAGCACGTCGCCACTGGACTCTAGAGCAGTGGAGACGCTTTCTCTGGAGTGATGAATCACGCTTTTCCGTCTGGCAATCTGATGGACCAGTCTGGGTTTGGAGGTTGCCAAAGAACGCTATATTTCGGACTGCATTGTGCTGAGTGTGAAATTTGGTGGGGGAGGAATTATGGTGTGGTGTAGTTTTTCAGGAGTTGGGCTTGGCCCCTTGGTTCCAGTCAAAGGAATTTTGAATGCTCCAGGATACCAAAACATTTTGGACAATTCCATGCTCCCAACCTTGTGGGAACAGTTTGCTTCCTCTTCCAACATGACTGTGCACAAAGCAAGGTCCATGTGGTGTGGATGAACTTGACTGGCCTGCACAGAGTCCTGACCTGAACCCGATAGAACACCTTTGGGATGAATTTGAAAGGAGACTTAGAGCCAGGCCTTCTCGACCTACATCAGTGTGTGACCTCACCAATGCGCTTTTGGAAAATTCCTATAAACACACTCCGGAACCTTGTGGACAGCCTTCCCAGAAGAGTTGAAGCTGTAATAGCTGCAAAAGGTGGACCGACATCATATTGAACCCTATGGGTTAGGAATGGGATGGCACTTCAAGTTCATATGTGAGTCAAGGCAGGTGGCCAAATACTTTTGGCAATATATATATGTATTTTTTAATGTATTTTTTTTTGCTAACGGTTAGCATGCTAGCTTTTTTTTTAGTTAATTTTGCAGATATATATAACCCAGCTGGTTCAGCCCCGTGCCGTTATCCAATTCCGCACAGAGACGCTAACCCTGGTCGTGAGAATGAGAGGGGAGTGTGCTGACAACTGGTCTCAAAGCACACACCCTCCGCCATCGACCGGGAGCTCGCGATCGACGTAATGGGCACCCCTGCTCTCTAGAGTCATATGTTGTTACTTGACTCTGTTTTGTTAACATGCTCAGAATGAATGCTGACTTTGTACTCATTATGCCAATTAAGAGTCATATGTATGCCTTCCGCCCGATTGTAGCTGAGATAGGCTCCAGCACCCCCCACGACCCTGAAAGGGACAAGCGGTAGAAAATGGATGGATGAATGGATATTGTGTTACTTGATACAAGTCATGTATTCCTGTACACAAAAAGGCCAAACGTTGTCAAACCATTATTACCCGTGCTATTATTCATTTAAAAAGTGGCAAAGTTCCACTTTGTCCCGTCACTCCCACTGTCCCTAATTGACGTCCTACCACAGCGGGTGTCAGGTGTCTCTGAAAAGATGATCCAGCAGAAAATTGCTTTTGATCATTCTGTGAGTCTTAATTAAGTCTGACCACCTCCTCCCAGATCATTTGAAGCAGTTCTGAAAGGCTTTTTTCCACACAAAATGCAAGGAGTGTGAAGAGTCTTGCGATGTCGCCTCGATGAAACAACACAAGCCTTCTGAATTCATTAAGGTCAATAACGTCATGGCTGACTACATCAGAGTGCTGGAGTAATCTAGAAAATTCCTCAAAGGCCAAAGTCAGCCTTTAAAGCGCAATATTATTCTTTTTTTTTAATGGCTGAAGGTCAGTGTGTGTTGTGTTGAACCACATGAGTCACACGTCTACATGGTCTTGATGCACCAGTTAGTGTGGTCGAACTGCTGTCAAGATGTCTGATAAAGAAATTATAGTTTTTCAGAATGGGATGTGTTTATTGCAAGAAAAGCAATGCAAACATTGTTTGACAAAATGAACAATAGATAGAATAGAATAGAAAGTTCTATTCTATTCTATCTATTGTTCATAGGTGAATATTTGTTATGTTTTGAATGGAATTAAAGTATTTCTGAATGTTTTGAACCCATGTCTCCATAAAACTTCACAGAGAGCAGAATAAAGCTGCTCTCTATGCGTTCAGGCAGGAAAAACTGATTGAAATTACAGCCAATGAAGGCACTTTGTATATATATATATATATATATATATATATATATATAGGTAAAAGCCAGTAAATTAGAATATTTTGAAAAACTTGATTTATTTCAGTAATTGCATTCAAAAGGTGTAACTTGTACATTATATTTATTCATTGCACACAGACTGATGCATTCAAATGTTTATTTCATTTAATTTTGATGATTTGAAGTGGCAACAAATGAAAATCCAAAATTCCGTGTGTCACAAAATTAGAATATTACTTAAGGCTAATACAAAAAAGGGATTTTTAGAAATGTTGGCCAACTGAAAAGTATGAAAATGAAAAATATGAGCATGTACAATACTCAATACTTGGTTGGAGCTCCTTTTGCCTCAATTACTGCGTTAATGCGGCGTGGCATGGAGTCGATGAATTTCTGGCACTGCTCAGGTGTTATGAGAGCCCAGGTTGCTCTGATAGTGGCCTTCAACTCTTCTGCGTTTTTGGGTCTGGCATTCTGCATCTTCCTTTTCACAATACCCCACAGATTTTCTATGGGGCTAAGGTCAGGGGAGTTGGCGGGCCAATTTAGAACAGAAATACCATGGTCCGTAAACCAGGCACGGGTAGATTTTGCGCTGTGTGCAGGCGCCAAGTCCTGTTGGAACTTGAAATCTCCATCTCCATAGAGCAGGTCAGCAGCAGGAAGCATGAAGTGCTCTAAAACTTGCTGGTAGACGGCTGCGTTGACCCTGGATCTCAGGAAACAGAGTGGACCGACACCAGCATGACATGGCACCCCAAACCATCACCCAACCATGCAAATTTTGCATTTCCTTTGGAAATCGAGGTCCCAGAGTCTGGAGGAAGACAGGAGAGGCACAGGATCCACGTTGCCTGAAGTCTAGTGTAAAGTTTCCACCATCAGTGATGGTTTGGGGTGCCATGTCATCTGCTGGTGTCGGTCCACTCT